>NC_087063.1:57571301-57656450 GCF_963678635.1 Symsagittifera roscoffensis | reverse complement strand
TGTTAATTTCAGATGAATCATCATGAAACTCACATTATCTCAACAGATTTGGCAGAACGGTATTAAAAAATTCAGTAACTCCAGACATTTAGACATCAAAGCTCGAATTAGCACCAGTAATGCGATTACCGTAGATAGGTAACGAGCAAGAATTTTGTGATACTGAAATTGAGTAGTTTAAAAGATCGATTAATTGGAAGCCTCCCCAATCGAGTAGAATAATGGTTCACATGAAGTTCTTGCTTTGTTGTCTGATGTTCTACACCCAATCGTTGATTTCTCTATGAGAAACAAAGACAACTCTTTTCAAGTAACTTATGCAGGCTTAATGCAGGCTTTTCAAGTAACTTATGCGAAAGGCAATCGAACTCATGGTCGTATTTTGAGCTTTTTTCACCGCAATTGTAGAATCGGATCTTCTGAGATCCAACTAATTAGTTGTGATTTGCAGTGGTTCGAAAGTTAAGTAAAAATGTTTAGGCTGCTAGCTCAAAGGTCGTAGCGCGTTCGTTGAACCTCAAACAGACTAAAAGTCATCTGGATACGTCGAGATTGTAAAAACTACGTAGAAATAAGGAATCTGATGCCAGCCAGGCGTAGAAAAGGGCTTTTTCAGCTATCCGTCGCTGTGTAAATTTCGGGAAAATGTTACATAGGTGTTTTTATGACGCTCCTGGGTGGGCCTGCTTAATTCAATTGACCATCATCATCAGCAAACGCTTGAGCGATGAAGTCTTCGTTCCGAGCAGATGCTCGAATAGATGGCTTTATTTTCTTCAATTGGACTAATGGGTGTGTTTATAACCACTGACCAGCTCGATTTAGCTTTTTAACGCAGTTGAGACCTAAAAACTGTGGGAGTCAGAGGGTTAGCTGATTGGGAAGTCTTGAAACTTTTTCTTGCAACAATCAAAGAAAAAAAACAACTAACAAAGTTTGGTAATATTAACAAAGCTGTTAGACATCCAAAAAAGACAAAAACGAAAACATCCAAAAACGAAACAGAACAGAATATTTTAACAAAATGAGAAAGACCAAAAACATTGATAAAAAACATGAAAAGACAGTTTTTCTATTGTTTCCCGTCAAGAGTCAGTTCGGTTTTCCTAATTGTTTTTATTTTCAAATCATTTTATATCCTTACTGATTGACAAATCAAGTCTTTTGTTTGTGTGTTAAATTCCCTTACTAGAGTAGTGTTCGATTATTTAAGAACGTTATTGAAAGAATTGCATGCGGCCGATGGGTAGTGCGGTAACCGGATAGACTAGCTGCTCCTTTGGGCATCCATAAATCGTTTTTAGTGTCGTTCGGGTACTATTCCTATGAATTTAGGCTGGTAAAAGGTCTTTTCGGATCGGGCCCTCTATACCTCCATAGGGTGCAAAATTCGAGTTAAGGGGCTGAATTCGAATATTTAGGTTGGAAGGAGGAGTAAAAGTAACTATCGACTAAAAAAAACATTTTATCAATCTTAACATTCTCAATTAGTTATCTCCCCTCTTAGACTCGAAAAAATCCTTTTTGGTAAAAAAAGCAGTATTTAGAAACGAAAACGTTCGAAATTCTGGTTTTTGCCTATGAGGAAAAAAGTATCTGCGCAGTTGAATTTTTTGTGATTTTTAAACGTCGTTGAATTTTTTGGTGATTTTAAAAATAATTCAATCTTTTTAAAAAGTCGAATTTTCCACTTTCTTGCGATAAAACGAAAAAAATTGTGCACTGTAAGGTTGATAGTAAAACGAGTTTGATTCAAAAACCAGTTTAAAGGCAACTATCTCTGTAGTTCTGTGATTTGAAAAAGAGACGTTGAAGTTCAAAAAAAAGGATTTGGAGGATCCATATCTGATAATTTACGGCCAAAGTTTGGTAACACCTCATTCGTAGATTTTTATTGAGCTAATCAAGAATTAAACAGGGCTGCTCAGCTTGTCTTGAGTAATTTTGAGCGTTTATGTGAGAACTGTGACAGATTTTTTCCGAAAACCAATTTAGGTAGTCGAAAAAGTTAAACTAGCAAAAACGTTTTTCTTTTAAATACTGATAGGCTCCAGGGTCAATCGGAATAAACTTTGAACCAAAATTTGACATTTTTATATCTTCTTAACCAGTAATTGTTTTTAGATTATGAGGCTAAAAAGTTCTACAAAAATTCACGACTCGGAGGGTTCAAAATTGAGCTACCCTCCGGATCAACAAGATTATTTTGTACAAAATATATTTTTCTCCAACAAAGAAACTTGACTAATCCAATTAAACTTGTTTTAATTGATGTAGACGCCATCGGAAGCATTTAGCGTTTGAAACCACTTACTTCGTAAAAATTCAAGTACCCTCTGAACACCAACCGAAAACGAAATAAGCACCTTAAACCCCGTCTGTAGTGCTGGTACGCTCCAAAGAGAGACCCTCGGAAGCAACGGTAGCTTGTTTAAAAAAAAACATTTTGACTACAGACGGGGGCTTCTCAGTCATAAAAAAGAAGTTTCATGGAACTTGGTGTACTCTCTAATCACTCTCAAAAACTTAATTAGAGCCTTAAAATCCATCCCGAAGGCTGTGAACCTTCCGAAGAGGAACACTCCGAAGCAGAACTTTAGCCCCTAATGAGAGCTTTCTCTGTTCATAAGTAGCATGAGAAGGAAGTTCTTCAAGTTCTTCAACTCGGGATGCAAGATCTTTTATTTTCAAAGGTGTAAGTAAACTTTTATGGAAAATATATTAGGGTGTAGAAAATATGAGAATAGCTCAATGGCCGAGAAATTCATTATTCTGATCACTGGTCATGTCTTGAAAGTCTGAAGAAGACTTTTTTCAAGTAAGATAAAAAAAATTGAGAATACATCAGTGAAATTCGATAACAACCTATTACAGTTTTCTGCTATTTTTTGATTTTATGCATAAAATTGAAAATCAACACATTTTTTCTATGATATAAGAAACGGATATCACTGTATAATAAGTTTATAACAGATTTTGGCTATTAATTATTTTTGTAAGCCTCAATCTTGACCTTTATTTTGACAGATTCAGAGTTATTCTAGAGTTCTGACTAAATATAATAGTTTTTGTTTGGTTTTTTCTGTGAAAAACAGAGTCTAGTCTAGGTTATTTTAAGATCATTTATCCACGGGGGAAAGGACCAACACAAGAGCTGTACAGCTCATCATGGCGAACCGCTGTTGAGCCCCTGTTTAAGAACTAATTGCAATTATTATTTTTTTGTTATTGTTATTTTTCTGGACTGGGTAATGTTGCTTCACCCTCAAGCAACGAGCACGGATCATGGTGGGCCTCGAACATCCGACCTTTCGATTGAGAGGCGGAGATGTAACCACTTCACCACCGCTCCACAGATTATAAACAAAACAGCCCAATTTTCAAGTAATTAATAGTAACTGGAGTTCTGAACTTAGGACCGATGGCACAATCATAAATTATGATACAAACTTCTTCTATAAGCTAAAAACTTTTCCTTGAATGAAAGTTAGATCTTAACAATTTTCTAGAAAAAAAAAGAGTTGTAAGTCTCATTTTTTGCTCCTTCTATCGAGTTTTGCCATTACTTAATTGTTATCCATTAAAGAAATACGTGAAAAAAACCCATAGTAAAGAGGTTTTTACACGCGCTCTAATTTCGACAACTTGCCGTTTGGGATAAGGAATAACACTTCAGATTGTACTACAAAAACTATTTTTTTACGAGCGCTTTGATATGATAATTTTTTGATGAAATTAGGAAAAAACTTTAGATTGAAGTGTTTTTCATTTTTTTGTGTGTTTTCGACGCAAAATCAAATACTTCAATAACTGTCACTGGGTCGAGTGATATAAATTATGCAATTTTTTTTTGTGATTCGAACGACATTAGAGAATGTTTTTTAAAAATGTGTCCAGAAAAACCGGTTTTATATTTTCGATTTCTGGTCTAATTTTGAGCAAATAAGAAAAACGAGCAGGTCTTTTTTGTTTCTCAAACAAAAATAAACATCAAAACAAAAGTAATCATCGTAATGAAGGGAGTGATTTCTTATATTAAAGCCTTTTCAGCCCTGATTTGAACGACATTCCAGTTTTTTGAGTTTTATTTAATTTGTTGCTAGTAAAGCGAGCTAGCAAGCTTAATAAAGAAAGATACGCCTTGAAACTTAGTTTAACTCAGGTGAAAAAAGTTTTTGAAGTTTTTGAACACCATTTGGAAATAAAAAACGTCCAAAATTGAAATCATTTTTTCAATTTTTTTAAATTAGAAAATTGAAATTACCTTTTATGAAATTTTTCAAATATTGTAATTTTTTGACAAAACGCGCTGCCCTGTTTGACGAAGCTTGACTGTCGTTTATGACTATGTTCCAGGTCAAATACTGTCATCCCACCTCGCTCAAAAAACAATTTTAATTTGAAAAAAAAAACACGAAAAAAAATTGTTTATTTATTTTGTTTAAAAATATGGTCGGATCACTCTGTTTTGCTTGTGGTTACTTTGCGTGAAAAGAGAGTCTGGTCCAGTTTATAAACAAAAAAAGCATTTGTTAACTAAATCAGCGGATGTCACCTTTAGTATTTTGGTAACACAACACCGAATGAATTCAATATTTGTAGTCAATGGGTTGAGAGTGTATGGAAAGACAACACAAAGCATATCGCCAATTTAGTTCAGTATTTGGGATTGCGTCAACCCGAAATACTGATTTTGGAAGCTTAACGCCGAATACATTCAATATTTGTAGTCATTGGCTTGATAGTGTTTGGAAACACAACGCAGAGCATATCGCAGAATAAGGTCAGTACTTAGGATTGCATCAGTATTTGGGATCGAAGTTCAGATCAAAATAAGTCGGTATTTGGGATCGGTAGGTCATTATTTGGGATCGAAGTTCAATAGGTCAGTATTTAGGATCGAAATTGAGATCGAAGTTGACAGGATTTGAGATCAAAGTTGACTGGTAGTTGATCAATGTACTAATTGATTTTTCTTGTGACCAGTGAATAAAAGATATGGTTTTAAACACTATACTACACATATACATACATGTAAACGGAATCGGCAAACAAAACGCGGATTCCACTCACAATTTGCGGATTTCACTTACACAGTTCCGCAACAGCTCAATTTAACAATACAAAGTCCTATTTTTTGTTTGTGGATTCCACAAATTGTTCTGGGTTCCGCAAGTACGGTTGCCGATTCCACAAAATCGCCTACTTTGGAGCAATTTTGAGCGGTACAAGGTCTTAGGTATTTGTTTGTGCAATCCAAAACAGCAAAGAAGCTCAAAGAAAAGTAGCAATGTTGCGGATTCCGCGACAAATCTTATTTTGACCTGTTGCGGAATCCGCTTACACTGCACAGAATGGACAGTTTGGTCTCGTATTTTTTTGATTTTTTATCACTATGTTTTGAGTTTACAATTTGTGTTTATGTAAAGATTTTGTACATTGTGATTATGGCTATCATGGAGTTTTCATATAACAGGAACAAAAGATAATATAGTATTTTTTCACAAGAAATTGCTTCTTCGTAATACGCTGCTGCCTCTTTTTTCGAGAAAGAGTGACATTCGGGAATAATAAAAACTAAAAAAATTTAGAAATTCAATATATCTGTTATCCTTCTAAAATTTTCTTAAACTGAAACTGATTGTCCCGCTAGCAAAAGTTCGCGATATAAGGAAATAAAGTTCTAAGGGAAAACCTAACTATCCAGATGGATCTAAGCGCGGATCGAGATTCCGCTCAAAAAACTGCTCAAGATTTAAACGGTTTGAAAAGTTTTCCATCAAGATGTGAGCGGTTTGAGCGCTTTTTTTTCGGAAAACTGCTCAAACTGCTCAAATCTCGCTATAAAAAACCGCTCAAAAGCCAATCATTTGTTGCGGCGGTTGAACGGTTTTTGAACGGTTTTTAACGCAAGCTTCGGGTGGTTTGTGCGCGCTTTAATAAAAAAGGGCAACAAAAACCATCAAAAGGCCCAAAAAAGCAATGTGGCGCTAAGAAGCAGTTGAAGCACTTTTTATAACTTGAAAAATTATGCTCGAACGTACTCGACCGAAACAAGATAGCTTTGTGCAGTCTAGAGCAAAAAGATTTGCTCGAACGTGCTCGGCTCAAGCAAGATATTTTTCGATTTTCTATACCACAAATAATGTGCTCAACCTTAAAATACCATAACATGCTAGAGTGGTCTCGACCATTGCGACCCAAAACGGGTACCTTGCGACCATTGCGACTCAAAATAGGTACGTTGCGACTTTGCGCGACCGAAGAAGTTTTATGCGACTTTGCGCGACTCAAACAAGATATGTTGCTACTTTGCTCGATCCAAAAAAGGTATGTTGCGACCATTGCGACTCAAAATGGGTATGTTGCGACTTTATGCGAGCGAAATGTTTGCGCGACTTTGCGCGACCCAAAACAGTTATGTTGCGACTTTGCGCGACCGAAGAAGTTTTATGCGACTTTGCGCGACTCAAACAAGATATGTTCCTACTTTGCTCGATCCAAAAAAGGTATGTTGCAACCATTGCGACTCAAAATGGGTATGTTGCGACTTTATGCGAGCGAAATGTTTGCGCGACTTTGCGCGACCCAAAACAGTTATGTTGCGACTTTGCGCAACTCATGATGTTAACGTTAAAAAAATTACTCGACAGTTTTGTTAGAGAATTTCCAAGCCCGCTGTCTTCCCAATTTGAGGTTGTTCGCATAATTTGATGCAAGAAATGAGAGTATTGAGCGGTTTTCATAGACGATTGCGCTCAAAATCTTGCTTCATAATGATTCAACCATTCGCTTACTGTTTAAAATGGGTTCTGACTATGCATTTTTTTCAACCTGTGGATGGCAACAGAGCAACCTTCAAGGTCTGAAAATCAAAATGAATGAACCGAATTCCATTTTACTCAAAACATACTCATGGTCTTATCAAAAATCATTTTTAGTTGTTCTATTGGGTGCAAGTTTTGTTCTAATAATCTTAAGAGTTACCCATTCCTTGCTGTATTTCAGTTGACATCTCTAAGGAAAAACAGGAATGGTTGATTACAGCTTGATTTATTCTTTTCCTGCATACCTGTGATAATATCGCAATTCTTACATCAAATCATGGTTTACTGTAAATATATTTTTTGCTAAACTGGAAGAATTTTTGTGAACATTTTTGCATTTCTGAATGAATTTAGTAATTATCAAAATTTAACTTTTTTTTTCAAATTGCAGTGCGAGTAACTCGTGACCTCTGATTAGAATGAAAATCCCCAGACACTGTCTTCTTTCCATCAAAACCCGCTTTCAGTCTAAGCGTTCTTGTCGATTTTAACCCTTTTAAAGAAAACTTGTCTTGTACATTTTTTCTTGACTGAGTGGTGGCTGCGTGAAAAAATACCTCATCGGTTTCGTTCCGGTTATTGTTTGTCTCACCGTATCCTTTTTTTCGTTCTTCGATGTTCGGCAATTGATGTTTGTTCTTTTGGAATTCTTTAAATCCACATGCTTGTCTTTTTTTCGTTGATTCTCAGTCTCAACTTTGTGCTTGCCACTTTGAGCTTTTGATTTGATTGTATTGACCTTACCACATAGTTCAATGAACTATCTGAATACCACGAGCGATTCCTAAGTTTTGGCTTGTTATACTAGTTTTTGTGTTTTGAATGGATATCGTCCCCCGACTTGTTAGTTCCTGGTCTCTCTAGTTTTGGATATTTCCAACCACCGGTCGCTCTCGGCTTCCTTGTTTGCTTCAGCACGTGCAATCACAGGACATCACCTTCTTGCAAAAAAAGCATGTCGCTCCTCTTATCAAGGATCAGTTCCATTTCAACATGTGGTCTGTGATTAGATAGAGTTAATCGTATCCAAAATTTTGACGAAAAAAAAACGAGAAACTGAACGCTTCAGAGGTCATCTCTAAGTCGTCAGTTGTTATCCCGTTTGAGTCGCAATTTAAGTTAGCCGTCAGTTTTCGCCTAATTTTTCATAGTATCTTATCGTCGCCTCCTCAACTCTAAAAACCCTTGTTGCAACGCAAATGTAAGCAAGAGTATAAATGCATATAAAACCAAACACAAGCTTGAATATGATTGGACCAAAATAAAATAAGAATAAGGACAGTTGACCGAGTGCCCTAGGGACAAGTCTCTCAGGACGGTCAACCGGGTTCGAGTCCCCCCATACGCAGACCTTAAAACATTTAGACCCGAGGGGCTATAGACCAATTTGACCGTTTTTTACTGTTTTTTGATTCTAATTCGGTTCGGCCTTGATTAAGGCTGACCGCAAAAAAGAGCAATTTGTCTCAAGGACATTTTGCCGGTTATTGTGGCTAGCTTGCGCCGATTTGTACTGTTTTCAGAGCAGATGAAAAAAATGTTTTATTAAGTTATGAATATGATCGATAGAAAATGCCAAAATGTATTTATTTGCCTGAGTTTTTACCGAGAAATATCTCTTATTAATTTACGGATTTGGATTCAATTATTTTCGTTTGGAGATTATGGCAAAGGACCTCGTTGATAATTAACTTTCTAGAGTTTCCCGGACACGAGAGTTTCCCGGACAAGAGTTTAGTATTGCGACACAAGGGACTCGAGAGACACGACGAGTGTTTTGTTTGGCCGAGTGTTTTATTTGGCCTATTTCAACACGAGAGACACGACGAGTGTTTTATTTGGCCGAAGTATCAAGTTTGCCGTTGGCCCCCGAGTTTCCAGTTGGCCGATTGTCCAGTTGGCCGAGTGTCTAGTTGGCCGATTGTCCAGTTGGTCGAGAGTCCAAATTGCCGAAAGTCGTTATTGTGAGCAGTTAACACAATTGGCCAAAACTGGAAGTGTCCAGTTGGACGAGGAGCCTGTAAGCCGACAGACGACAGAGCAGACAGGCGAAAGAGCAAACTGGTGAAGAGAGGCCTGTTCAGGTGTCCTGATTGTTGACTTTTGGACTTTTGAGCTGTGTTTTTCTCGACACCCGGAATTTAGGATTTTTTCCCGGTGTCGCCAATTTCCAATTAAAAACTGTAAGAAGTTTCGAAAACTTTTAAAACTCTCCATTCGTGCTTTAAATTTATATGCGATGTCATATATGTTAAAATTTTTTCCGCGAGCTAGCAACCGGTAATTTTTCTCAATAGCCAAAATTTTTGGACATTTCCGTTGAACTGAAACATCTTACAGTCGGTACATAGACAAACTGACTTGACATTTTTTCTCGATACCAAAAATTTTGTAGCTTGCGCCGATTTGTACTGTTTTCAGAGCAGATGAAAAAAAGGTTATATTAAGTTATGAATATGATCGATAGAAAATGCCAAAATGTATTTATTGCCTGAGTTTTTTACCGAGAAATATCTCTTATTAATTTACGGATTTGGATTCAATTATTTTCGTTTGGAGATTATGGCAAAGGACCTCGTTGATAATTAACTTTCTAGAGTTTCCCGGACACGAGAGTTTCCCGGACACGAGAGTTTCCCGGACAAGAGTTTAGTATTGCCAATGTCGGTACATAGTCGGTACATAGACAAACTGACTTGACATTTTTTCTCGATACCAAAAATTTTTGGATATATGTGAACGGAATATTAATCCGTGAAATCGGATCATAGACAAGAGGTACTGGACTAGTTTTTGGATTGGTTTACGACTCGAACCTGCTGACCAAAATTTTCCGAAAAATTTTGTGAAAAAAGTCAAAAAAAAATTGCCAAAAAATCCTCAAAACGTCTCTAGAATTCTGCGAAACTGTGCTGTAAGATGACACCAACCTTAGGTTAAGTGGTCTGGTAGCGGAATCTCAGGCCAATTAAGTTGAGTTTTTTCATCCTCAGGTTTATTCCGCGTTTGTTGTTGGAACTTAACCAATTTACCTGATCCCCCTCCCACCTTTGATGAAACTGAAAGCCAGTTCGCTTCAAGTGAATCAAAGCTGTTTCTGCCCGTCAGATTTTTGACTTCGTTGAGTGACAGTAAAGTTCAGTGGTCAGGTACGGTGATATTAAGTGAGTGAAGTTGAACTCTTTCATCCTCCGGTTTACTCCGTGTGTGTTGTTGGAGATCAACCGACCTACTTATTTTTCCAAACCCATTGGTACTTAAGCGTAACGTAGCCGTCGCATAGGTCGCTTAAGTATATGGTATTCATTCTAGGAGCTAGTTCCTTGGATCACGCGCTCCGAAAACTTCCCGCTCCGTCGCGGAAGCTCGTCAAAGACACTTGCTTTACGAAGCCAGGTTTAAGTTTGAAATTTAACGCTAGGGACTCTCAACAATACAGTACTACCTTCATCACTACTTGTCGCACCGTAATGACATTGTAATTTGGCACGACGCCATTTATAACTCGATAAGTAGGTACCGCAGCAACAGTAACCGCAGGCTGAGTAGTGAGCAATTTGTCATTTTGTTATTAAGGTAAAGGACAAACATCTGTGCAATCGTATACTGTAGACGACACGGAACCGAGGATATAGAGGAAAGTTTAGGTTCAACAGATATTCTCGTTCAAACGTCGTCAAAGACTTTATCTCTAAGCGTAAGGCTAAGGACCAGGTACAAAATGAGAAGTACAAAGAGTTTCATTAGCCTCCTTCCCTTGAGTAAAAGACTCTCCTCCTTCTAAGGCGTTATAGCGCTAGTCTTAACATCCATAAGACGCGTATGAAGCGGAACGGCTTACCACTTAAAGCTCGGAAAGCTATAAAAAAAATTAGGCTTCAGGCAGAAGCTTTGAGACGTCAAGTTCCCCCATCTTGTAAACTAATGTTGATATATTAATGTAAAATTAATTACGTATGAAAACAGTATCTCACTTTTTTGATTGTTTTCTATTTTGTGAGCATCCGTAAAGCTTTGTCAATTTCTGAAAAACGTGGACGAAAATTTCCAAAGTAGGATACTCAGGTTATTTCAAAACCGTCTAAATCTAGAAAATCAGCTGCTTAAAGGTCACTCAGTATTACTTGAATAAATTGAGAACAATAGTCGCACCACATAATTTGATAATGCTGTTTACAAATGTAAAAGTAGTAGATGTTGGAGGGAGCTGAAGTGGGGGGGGGGGAGGTGGATGACCCTCATGTACTGACATAGGTTATACAGTATCCGGTCAGCCACCTTTGTATTAAGTTAGGGTGTAGAGTCTACAATGTATAAGGATAGGGAAAACCAATGGTAAGGTTTTATGGTTTGTGTGATGGTAAGATAATGATAAGAAAAACGAAAACTTTTTGGTTTTTGTGCGAAAATGTCTAATTTTTTCGCAAAAATCTCGGCGCGCGTTACCTCATTGGAAACAATTTATTGTTAATTACATGTAGATTGTAGAATTAAGGTTATATTTTTAATCTTTTTGGTGCATGGGGCAGTCAATGGTAAGAGTTTTTGTGCAAAAACTTGGAATTTTTATCAAAAAAACAAATTGAAAAAATTTTCAAAAAACTTCAAAACACGATAAAATTAGCTATTATTTGACCTAATTTATTAGATAATCTTACTTTCCATCTAATTGAAACAATGCTGAAACCTACAGAGACTTCGAAAAAAAATTTTTTGAGAAAAAAATTCAATTACAATGAAAATATATAAATCACTGCATCGTATAGTAAATTTACTGTCATAATTTACACTTAAAAATGAGAAAAACTATTTACATAAAATTAATTATAAAATTCAAAACATGCACATCATGAATTTTATTTAAGTTTGTCTGGTAGAATTTAATAAGAAGAAATGCTGAATAAATTGCGTAAAATCCACACAAATTATCAGTTTTTTGTAGCTTTCGAGGAACCATTAGCCGATACTTTTTTGTTAGAAAGGAACAAGCTGTTCTTTTTCGACCCAAAGAATCAGCAAAATAGTAAGTTTTGTCCAATCGAGCTATCATGATCCAGTGCTCTCCTCTATCAATGCTTGGAGCTGAGTTAACAATTGCAAAAAAAGTGTTTTGTTAGTTGAGGTAGTTTATCAGAGGGGTAAGATCCCATGTACTTGAACCTGAGTTCAGGAATCCTTTCAATGATTTGCAGAAGTGAAAATAAATCCATCTTTGCAACTGTTAGCTGATTTACATCTAAAACAAAAAAATAGAAAGTTTGATATTGTAATTTAAGTTGAAAAAAACTAAAGTTATTAACTTACGCGCATTTAGGTATTGAATCAACAAAGTCCCATACACAAAACTTGTGAACTGGACAATGGTTATTGAACACTGGTTTACAGACTAGGTTGAAAAATTTTCTTGGGTGTTTAATTAAACAGCATTCATTATCTGCTTTTTCTGGAGATTTATATTTGAGGAAAAACAAAATAGATAGTACAGAGACAATAACAATGAAAAGTCCCAAAAAAGCTACAATATTTTTATAGGAACCTGAAAACTCAAAAAGGCTAAACATTTTTAGCGACTGTTCCGATTTTGTCAATTTGAACATCTGATAGTCTTTCTCCCAAGACTATCACTTCCGTTACTTGCTGCAAGGGAAACTGGAAAAACATTTCTAATCTCAAGCTCTCTCCACTAGGTTCTGGATAATGCAACGGTTCAGCTGCATCCTGTAGTGAGGTCAAGTCAAAAACTAGAATATAGTGATTTTGAAAATCTTCCATAGGAAGAGCTGGGAAATCTTCGTTAAACTGCATTGCTTTCATTGTTGTAACATAAGGTCGACAAGGAGAAGAAGTATCTAATGAAACAATTGCTCTTCCACCTCGAATAATTCTAAGTTCTCTTAAATGAAATTGCTGATAATTGAAAGGGTTTTCATGAAAAGATCCTGCAACAGCTGAATTTGTATTCATTGCAACAGCTACTCTTCTTTTTTGAGCGTTATTGAATATTTTTTCTTGGATGATTGGTTTTTGAAAAGATGGAATGATAAAGGTTCTTGCTATAGTTTCCATGTAATTGTATTGAGCAGATTCCTTTTCCAGATTCCATTGCAAGTATTGATGATTAGGTTCAGCAACTAAAATTCTTCTAGTAAACAACGAACAATCAACAATTTTCAGACTGACATTTGGATTATCAGATAGCATGTAAAAATTAGGTCTAGCTCGAATAAGTTTATTTCGAACTTTGGTATTTGGTAGCAACAATTTTCCGCAAGTAAACAAATCAATGGCGAGCCTCCCATAGAGTGAAAAAGTTATCCCTGTTCCCAAGGAATTTATTCTATCTGTGACTGGATGCATATCAAATGCATCAAGATTTTGTTCAAAACTGTATCCATGAAAAGCAAGTATTCCTCTAATGCTCACTGCTGACCAGTTGAATTCGTTCGATATCTGTGCTTTATGAGGATATAATCCATTGGCATTGTAAACCATTCTATTGTTAAAATAAACTTCACAGTTGGAGAATAGAGAATGTAGTAGATTGTTTACAAAAGTTAAGTAAGTTTGTGGTTGCTCATCTGAATCTTCCTTCTATTTTGCTTTATGTTCTGCTTTTTCTTTTTTGAAAAACATCAAACAATCTTCTTTTGAAAAGTTGAAGCTTTAATCTAAGATGGGTATCACGCATATCCAAGTAGAGATTACGATCCGTTTCAAATTCAAACTCAATACTGCTTTCATCCATAGAAGTAGTTGGGAAAACTTTTTGTGTGTAAGATGACATAATTGTTTCCAAAACTGGGACTTTATCAAAAATCTCCAATGAAGAATTTGTAAAAGCCCCGTACCGAAAATGACTTTGGTTTACACTCATTTTATTTTGTCAAAAATGTCTTTGCGAGAGCTACTGTTTTTCGATCTACTTTTTCGAGAAATGGATCTACGCTTAGATCTCTTTTTTCCACCTCCCAATTGTTTCCGAACTGTTTTTGTACCCACATCTTTTGCAAATGTTTTGAGTTGTTTACGTCCACTAACAACTTCCCCAATCTCTGGAGCAGCGATTTCAAACAAAATTGCCCCAATTTTTTCGCAGCTGGGACTATATATTTTTTAATGAAGGGGATTGCAGTTCTCCCAAGAGTTTGTGCAAGAGCTCCAAAACCTCTTCCACGTTGTCTTGCATGTCCTCGAAAAATAGGGTAATCTGATGAGTTTTGAGCAACCATTTCGTATGAAGTTTAAATCAAAAATGATTGTTCGAAATCTTGCGAAACAAGAGAACAACTCGGGTGATTCCTACGGACACAAAAGGAATTTTTTCACCTGTACTATCTCTGAGTTCTATCTTGATAGTATGGAAAGAATTTTTCAACAGCTTTTTAAACCGTAAAATTGTAAAGGATTGATAATTCATGTACGTCCTGTAGAAATTATATCTCTACTCTTCACTTTGGAGATAAAAGGAATACAACGCAATAAGGGAGTTTTTTTTTATCACCAACTATGTTATATTCTATAACATCACTATATATCATTAGGGAATGTATTCTTATAATGCCGTAAGAATACTGAGGATAATGTGGGCCTTTTCTTTTCATTATAACCCCTGTTTGATTCTGTTCTAAATCACAACCAAAAATGTGACTCAAATCAGCACTCTGAATTATAAACACTGATTGAGTCTCAGGTAAATGAACGGCAACCTTTTGTGTAATTTTATCTACTGATACAAAGATTCCGTTATATTCAAAAACTTGAGCACCTAGACGTTCTCGAATTTTGTTGTTCATGGCTACAACTATATCAACAATACTTGGATACAATCCTGGTTCAATGGTCATCGGTACAATCTTTCTTTTCTCCTCAGAACTTTCTCTACCATCTACGAATGGAAACTTTCTCTCTGTAACATTTTGGTACAAAGAAGGGTATGATATTTCTGAAATAGCAACCTCCCATTCTCCTTTCAAATGTATTAAGTCAGGTAGAAAATTTGTAAAAGAACTAAGACTATTATTCGGATAACAATTAAAAGAAGCGTTAGAAACCAACTCAATAGTAAAAGAATCCATGGTAACTGATCGATAGAAATTTAGTTTAAAAAATGTTTTACCTTTATTCAGAACATTTTCTCAGCTCTTTTTCATATATTTTTCCCAGAATTTTTTCTTTGTCGAGATCTTTGATGATGTATGTAGGAGGTTTTTTAGTAGATATCGCCGAAATTTCGAAAATCTCATCTGTAAATTGTGGTTTATATCCTTTTCGGAACGGAATATCATTCTTTGAAATTCTCACTCTGTCTCCAACTTTGAATTTAGTTTTATATACCTTGTTAGAGCTTTATTGTACGGAATTGAGAGGAAATCAGTATCCTTGACATCTCTAGCTGATTTCCCAATAGATCTATTGACGCGACAATTCATTGTAGACAAAGACTGCGGTAGCTTGTAAATGAATTTTTCGCCATGATCTTCTATGTTACGGTAAATTATGTGTTTTAATAATTGAATAGCTCTCTCTGCAAATGCAGCTTTTGTTTCACTCATTGTCGAGTAAACTCCAATGTTTTTTTTGCTTGCAAAGTTTTTTAAAAGTTCCTCCATCATATTCTGTTCCTTTATCAGCCCAAAGCTTTTCAGGAGTGTTTTTCGAGAAATCAATTTTTTGAAAGCTTGTAAAGTGTCTTTGGCATATTTAGTTTTCATTATTTGAACTCTGACAAATCGCAAAAAAACATCAACAGCAACCAATAAATATTTGACTCCATCCTTTTGACTCGCTAGTTTGTCCACAAATGCCAAGTCTTCGAAAACGTCTGATTGGAGGACCAAATTTTGTATATGATGTCTTGGTTTGTAAAAATTGTTCTAACTTCTTTTTTGACAACCCGCTTGCTTTACTCAAGTTTCGTACAAAACCGTACGCAGCTCTACCCCTAGAATACAATCTGTTCAGAGTTACCTTTTCAAATTTTGAAAGCGATTCAAGTTCCTCTGTCTTTTGCTTTGGCATTCTTGTTGACAACAAATTTAGGTGGAATTTGAGTTGCTTCCAAAATGGTAAAGTAAATATCGGGAAAGTCGGTATTTTTCGCTTTAGTGCACACACAAAGTCTACAATTGATTCTTTTGTGTCTCGATTATCTAATATGATATTTTCTGACTGAATTAGTCTAATTCTAGGATAGTTCAAAACTAAATCAATAAAGTGCTTATTGTTACTCGTTTTCTACTTTGCATTTACAACACTGCAAATAGAATCAAAATCTTTTGGTACAATCTCCTCTTTTTCTTGTTTTTGTTCCAACTTTGGTTTTTTTGGAAGTGTACTTTGTGATTGATAAATTGAGTAAGGAATTAGAACAAACTGATCCATACTATGTCAATCGCCTAATGACAAAAAGAGTGATAACCTATATTATTGTAAGCCTTTTGGCGAGCTTAAAATAGTTCTACTTTTTTGCAGTGAAGTTATTCTTCGTGTGAGTTCTGATATTTCTCTTCGAAATTTTACTACGTCTTCTTTTCAAAGTTCCTTTAGCTCGCCTCGTAGCAAGTTTACTAGACATTCGCTGAGGAATTGAATAAAACGTTTTGGACAATGGAGGATGAATTGTTTTTGAAGTTTTTGGGAAAATGTTTGAAATATTGGGAGTATAGAGACGTACTGTGTGCTCATTGTCCAAAAACTTTGTTTCTGTTCCTGCTGGTAGATAAAATTTTGATGGAACTGAACCACTGTTTGTGCAATATCTTAGCGAATCAACTGTTTTTGGAGTTAAATCAACGAGTAAATGACCATAAGGATTAGATGTTGCATCTTGATACCACTCTTTCAATTGTGATCCTAGACATAGTTGTTGACTTAATGTATTGATTTGTAAAACATCTCTCGGTGACTTGAATAAGACTATATATGTATTTTGTAACTCAACATCTCTTCCCAACTTGCTTTGATGAAACAAGTTATGCTTAAAAGAAATTGTATTCAGTCCCCTGTGTCTTCCAACAGTAGCTATTTTTACAAACTGCTTAGAGCTTGAATTTTACTTCACAAGAGTCATCAAATATTAACAAGTGTTTTGTTCTATTATTGGGAAGGTTTTCAATCAGTTCAAAGTCAACTCCTTGGAAAAACTTAAGGTTTTTTCTTTGCATTTGTCCATAAAGAGGTTGATAATGTTGATAAAAATAAAAAATGTTGTCAAATTTTGGTTGAAATTTACCAATTTTTAACCACTCAAAAATAAGATGCAATTTTCCAGATCCACTCGGTCCAACTAGCGAAATAAAAACTCGTTCTTTGGTAAGAATTATTTTATTCATAGCTTCGGAGAAGGTAAAATATAACTGACTGTACTTGATAAAATTGCTTCCCAAACTGTTGTTTCTTCACATGTAGTGGATAACATTATTCGAACGATTGCATATGCTAGTATTAAAACTATGACAAAAACTTGGCACATAAAAACTAAAAGAGATGTATTACACGTACGTCCAAAAAACTTCCATGATTTTCGTTCATGATTCTCCTCATCAAAAACAAAATTTACTAAATTTAATTGCTTGTCACATTCATCACCCATCTCAACTTTGGAAAGAAAAAATTGTTAATGACTAACATTTAAATTTCAAAAACACGATAAAACAAAAGTATTTAGATTCTTTACAATTTAATAAAAAAACATCCATTCCAAGTTCCATATGCAAATGCTTTTCTCTCTGCACAGTGAAGAGTATTTGCCCGACGAAATGGGTAGTTGCTACATCTTCAATCATATTCTTCATCTTTGAAAATCAGATTCTGAACTTTTGGACATGCGTAGTCATCCAAGTGTGTAACTTTTGTTTCCAAATTTTCTGACAGAATTTTACATTTTCATAACCTCTTGCAAAGAACTCCGTTTCTGGAGCTTTTAGTTTTTTCAATATTTTTCAAGCTCAGTATATTTTTCATGGCCACTGTTCCAATTGATTCCATGAAGATGCTTCGTACACCAAGCAGACTGAGATGAAGCTTTGAATTTTTTGGGAGGAAGAAAGGAATATCCCACAGTTTGTCCATTTTTATACTAACTCTTTCACTATTTTGTTTTCAATACACTCAATATTCAGAACAACTAGACTCATGATGGTTTTCGCTGAAATTTTTAGTTAAAATAACTAACAATCGAACAATGCATATACTGATGAAGCAAAAACTTTAACATATAAACAGAAGAACAATCCAGTCACGTGACCAAGAAAACAAGAACTTGGAAATCTAGGTAAAACATAACAATAACCAAGTCCCTTACAAGTAGTAGACTTCACAGATCCAGCTGCTTCATGTAAAATTGCATGAAGTCTGAAATTTTTTGAATTTGCAAAAAATTAATCCATAAAAGAATTTCCGTATCTAATTAGACCCCCAAAAGGAAATTTTTGGTCGATTTCTTTCAAATTTATGTTTGGATCCAAAATAATACAGGTACAAAGAAAATAATTTTTCTTTTTGTATTTGTTGAAAAGTCATGCTTTATCAAATCAAAAATTCTGAGAATTTCATTCAATTTCTGAAAGTTCATTTTCTTCAGAGCATTTGTCAATAATGATACAAGTTTTTTTGAATGTTTCTACATAAGACAAAACTGAGGGGATAAAATCAACCAAATTATCATACTCTCTTTTTTCCAACTGAAATTTCTGATTGTTTTTCCAATTGTTTCCTTTTCTACGATACTCTATAAGATCTATTTTCTTAATATCTGAACGATAACTTAAAAAAACTTATGCAAAGTCCACTCAAATTGAGAAATTTGTGATTCTGTATCCAAATCATGCAATTTTGGTAATTTTTGAGATTCCAAAACGGTTAGTGAAAATTTCTGGGACTTTTCTTGTAAGACGATATGAAAAAATCCCAATTTATTTTGAAGCTTGAAAACAAGATTTCTGGAAAAACCAATGTTCCAACTCATACTGCTCAGCTCAAAAAAATTTTTAAAAATGATTCCAGAAGATGAATATTTCAATGACATTTCTATAATAACATCACTCAACAAAATTATTGAACATTACAGCTCTCAACAAACATAAAATCTCCCAAGACTTGGGCGAGTTTTTTGAATTCGTTCAAAGTATAGTTGACATAGGCAACTTGCTTCAAGACTTCGTTCTCCTTTGCAGTGAAGAGTCGAATCTGAATGTAGGGTGGCCTGTTCACACTTTAGTTCTTGATTGTGACACACAGCCTCCTCTTCTTGTATGTTGCTACATCATACACCGCATGACATTTTGCAAGTTCCTGCTCCATGGTTGAGTCTTTGTCTTTTCCATGGTTGAGTCTTTGTCAGAATAGGGTTCCAATACAGGACGGAGTCCAAGGTTTTCAGCATCGTGAATAACAGTATTCCGTATTGCTGATATCCTTTCCCCTTCTTTTTCACCAAGATAGACTTGCTGGGTTTTTTCAATTTGTCAGATTCATTTTTCTTTAGCAATTGGAAGCAAGGTTCTAAGTAAATTTTTCCGCTGTAGGGTTTTTGGGACCAAGAAAACTTCCCAAACCTTTTTTGGTTCTTAGCAAATTCAATATAGTTGGGAAGGATATCTTTTCATGAATACAATTTTGATTTGAGACTCAGAGCCAACTGATAAGTAGTAGATATTTCAAAATAATGATATTTATAGAATGATTTTTATAATGATAAATTTATAGAAATTAGGAAATGTAGATGACTCACTGAACATTCCATATAAGGTATTATTACCTTATATGGAATAATGAGTAGGTGATGATCCAAATATGGACATTGCGTAGGTGATGGAACTACTATATAAGCAATTCAATATAGATAAAAAATCTTTTTCAACAAGTAATCGGTGATGGCATCTGCTATGTGTCAAGCAAATCCCACTTTTTATTCGGACTACAATGCAAAATCTCTTTTTATCTCTGTCTTATGAAAAATTTATTGTCACCCAAGACTACTGTGTATCTAACCATTCATCATTCTGCCCGGTGGAAGATTGCAATTTTCACTTAGTATTAATCGGATCATCGCTCGATCAGATTTTGCAAAGACTAGATAAATATCATTTCACTTACCAAATTGTTGACTGTATATATACTTTATATGAATACAGATTTTATTCCAATATTATTTCATCAAGGGGTGAAGTTTTCTATCAATTGAATCGTGCAGTCAAAAACAACTTGAAATGTAAAATACCGGAAAAATTACCCAGTGTTGCAAAGAAACGTCTGCTGCAAAAAAAAATTCAAAAGACATTATCAGAAGCTTGCGTCCACTCAGACTCTTGGATCAGCTTTTTTGGAAAAGATTCGAAAAGTTCAAAACTCAAAGTATGAGACTGATTTGTTGAAAATTGTTGATAGTCTCATTGATGGTTATGGTACTGTAAATAGTGAGCGTATCAATTTTTCTTTTAATAGTTGAATATTTGTTAATAAAAATCTTGTCAAAATTGTTTTTATTTAAATCAAAAGTTTTTTCAACAAACAAATTTGTAACTTTCAACACGTGTGCAACAATTAACTCAGAGTTTTTCCGTAGGATGCAAATTTTGGTTTGATTTTTTCAACACTTTTGCAAAATTTTAATTAAATTTTTTTCCAAGATGCAAAAATTGTTTTGGTTTTTTCAATAAGTATGCAAAAAATTTAAAAAATTTTTTGTGTTAGATGCAAATTTTTTCGTGGTTTTTTTGAAAACAAATGCAAAAATCTAACTTATGTTTTCTTATGCAAATGCGAAAATAGACAAATTTTATTGTAAAAAAACTTGTTAAATTAATGATAAAGTTTTTTCTTAATTGATCACTTTGAGTGCTATTCCCTATCTTAATACATTGTTTGTCCAATATTTTTGATCAATCTACATGCAAAAAAGAGACTTCTTTATGATCAAAATTAAAATAAAGATTTTCATTTTCTTTAATTATTAACAGTGCAAGAAAATCTTCTTTCTGTTTTCTTTAAAATGCGAAAATATTTAATGAAATTTTTCTTAATTTGCGAGTTTTCTTTGATTTTTTTAACAAGTGTGTAAAAAAAATTATGAAAGTTTTTGCCTGGTGCAAAAATTAATGTAAAGTTTTTAGCATGCTTGCAAAAATTGGTTTAATTTTTCTGCCATCTTTCTAACAAAATTCAATAAAAGTATTTACCAGATGCATAATTAACGAAGTTTAACGAAGTTTTACCATTGAACGAAGTTTTACTGAAGTTTTAACGAAGTTTTACCATTGAAATTTCTTAATTAACTTTTCTATGATCTCTTTGTTTCTATCTCTTGAAAATAAATTTACTAGATGCAAAGAAGTTAAATTACAAAGCACAAGACAGTAAGCAATTTATTTAGAATCAAAGACTTGTCGAGCAGCTGAAGAATTTTGCAAGTTCTCAATGGAGCGCAGAGCTGGTCTTGCCTCCATCACTGGTGGTTGTCTTGGTGGTTCGCTGACTGGAGTTATTGGCTCAGAGAACCCCTCATCCTCTTCGATGGTAATTGGGTTGTCCACAGATTCCTCTTCCCAAGGAAAGAGGAAATCGTCGAATGGTTGAGCCACATATCTAGAGTCAGAGTTTTCGGGGTAGTTCATTCCCACATGCTCGGCCACTTCATCCATCATTTGCATTTCTCCAAGTTTGTTCTCTGTAGGGGGTACTTGCGTTAAATGATGTTCGTTGAAATCCCTGCGCATTACTTCCACCATGTGCCATTCGTGCCAGAAAAACTCCACAAACTGTTTCTCGCACTTGGATTTGTACTAAATCAGCTGAAAATTCCACCGAAAACATAAGGTTGTTGTTTTGTACTGAGAACATTATTTTGAGCAATAAGTTGAGTTGACAATACAGAGTAAAAACAAAATTTACAGTTGAGAGGGAGAAAATTGACGGTGGTTAAGTTGAAATTATTGAATATTGAGCTGAGAGAGGAGGTAGTTGACGGTAGTTAAGTTGAAAATAAAATGACTTTTAGTTAAGAGAGAGGGGTACCTTCAACTGGAATGTGTGGGTTTAACCAATCAGAACGGTTTTTCCTTAATTGGATTGTAGTCGTGTCCAATCAGATTTTAGTTTCCTTTTATGGAATTCTTATAGAAAACTCGTGTCCAATTGGAAACAAAGCTCCATTTTACACATTGTCGTTTCCAATCACAAAAATGTTCATTTATGTTCAAGTTGTTGTATCCAATCAGACAATGATTCACCTTTTAAGGACTTAAGTCTTCCAAATAAGTAAAAATGTACACAAAAGCAATCGCAAAATTAAATGAACAAAAGTTGTTTGCTGTAAAAATAAGAAATATTGCCGATATGAGTAACAAAAGAAGAAAAGATAATAAAAGTAGCATCTCTGCAAGTCTTCTCATCAAGTTAAGTGAATTTTTTGTATATAATCGATGAGAAATTGCTGATTTTTCAGCAGATATTCAAGTTCTTTGATTTTGATGTAGATTTGAGACGATAACTCAGAGTTGATGAATTTCTCAAAGCAATTGTCTGGAAATATGATACCAAACCTGATCATGCAAGATTTCGAACGTTGAAAGTCCTTAAAAAAATGGAGGAATAAAGAACTTTGCTGTGGAGTTTTGACAAATTTGTGCGTTGGATGTGGAATAAAAAGAGTCTTTGAAATATTATCGTAACTTCAAATTTTCTAAGATAAATAAAATTTCTTTTTCTAGTCAAGTGTAACTCAGCAGTAAGTTTATAGCTTTGATACGCAATATGTGGATCAAAAATAAACTCTTTGATTGAGTAAGTTTCCCTAAAGAGACCTTTATTTAGTCAAATAACTCTATTTTGGACAATATAAACGTCCAAAAAATTGTAAAAAAAGTAAGAATCTACATCTATTTCATCAATAAGGAAATCACACGGAGTATTTTTGTTTCTTGTAAGGTAAATCGAGGAAGTTCAAATGCTTTTTAATTGACATTCTTCAAAAATGAATATTTTGGATCTAAAGTTATGTCTAGAAACTGCTTAGTTCTGATTTGTTGAGAATTTTTCTGGAAAATTCTAGAATTTTCCCAAAATTCTAGCATTTTCCAAAAAACAACGTGGTGATGACGTCATTACCATAAAAAAAAATTGCGTGGGTGATGACGTCACTTCTAACTATAGAACGAAGTCAGTACCATAAAAGGAAAAGTGCGTAGGCGGTGACGTCACTTCTATTCAAAGATTGACGTCATTACCGTTAAAGGATAATTGCGTAGGCGTCACTGTTAGTATAAATACGCTTATTTTATTGGGTTAAATCATTCATTGTGGTTGCCAATCAGAAACAGTTAATTGAACTTTACTTTTCAGTTCGTTACAAATTTTACAGTTCGTTACTTCAAGAAAAGTAAGAATTTTCATTCAATTGGTACTTTAAACTTTTAATTTTGGAACATTTCTAAAGTCTCAATTTTTTTAGATAATGCCTGCCCTTAACCGAAACTAGAAAGTCAAATGTGAGGACTGTGGTCAGGATCTGATGCTGCGAGACATCAAAAAAGATGTGCTAAAGGAGTTGTTTCTTGTCCTGACTGTAAGTATTCCCCTTAAAATCAACAAGAAATGAGCTATCATATGGCTAAGAAGCATGCACATTCAATCTCGAAGCAGTCAGGAATTTGTTCTTCTTGTGAAGAAGAATTCTCAAGTTACTACTCTCGCCAACAACATCGGAGAAAAGAACATGGAGCAAAACAACGGAAACCGAGTGATACTGTAGCGGACTTGAACAAGATTGTGGAGGAAGAAGGGGAAGATGGCGAAAGACTAAAAGAGGAACTTAGTGCTTGTAAACTTTTTCTGGTGGATACGGAGATGAAAAACGGGAGACATAAGGTATTTAACTTCCAAATGTCCAAATTTAACACTAAACTAATTAACGAGAAACTTGAAGAAGTCTTCAACAAGCTCGATTCTGCAGCTAAAACAAACATTGCTCTGGTTTTTTTTCTTCGAAATATTGAGACTGGTGAATATCGATATTTCTACGCCCATGAAAACAATAATCTGTTTGAAAAATCGTACTTACTTTGTACGAAAGCAGATTTGATAGCAATCCAAGGAAAAGTAGAAAAATTTGATATTGTGGAGCAATGTACCCAAGAACGCCAGAACACAAAGTGGCGATTCAAGTTGATTACTAACGTTACAATTTTTGCTGCTATGCTGAAAAACATCCCCATGGGATGTCCGGACTCTGTCTTACCCGAACCTTTACTACGACATACACAGGTGAATTGACTTTTATCTAACAAAGACAAGGAACCCTACAAAGATCATTTGTGTCTTTTCCGTGCATTGGCCATGTACATGAACGGACATAAAGATCTCGACTCTCACACTTCTAGATACTTTACAGAACTTGTATCAAAGTCTGGTTATGATCCTAAAAACTGTAGAAGACTTACCTGTTGTCGAGGAAATTGTGCAAAGAAACATTTTTATATACGATTTCGATATCCAAGAAGGAGAGTATGTAGGAGAACTAGCTCGACGAAGTATCGGAAGATTCGACAAAACAGTCAAATTACTGAGGTTTAACAATCAAATCGTTCATACAAATGATATTGATTCTTTCTTCAAGTGTTTCCGGTGACACTTTTTTTAATAAATCCGACAATTTTAACAAACATCTTCTGAGATGCAAGGACCGAGTGAAACATTTTTACCCAAAGAGCGTCTATGAGCTTCGCAAAACCTTGTTTGAAAAGCTAGAAGAATTCAGTCTTCCAGTTTCTGAAGACAACAAGCTTTTCAATAATCTAGCAATTTTCGACTTTGAGTCGATTTGTGTTCCTACAGAGGAACTAAAAGAGACGCAAACTACTACCTGGATTGGAAAACATGACCCCATTTCAGTCTTTATATCATCGAAGCTGATTGATGAACCCATCTTTTTGTACAGCAAGGATCCACAGAACTTGATTATTGATTTTGTAAGCAAACTCGAGCTGTTGGCTGAGAAAAGTAAGCTGGAGATGAGAACTAAATTTCAAGATATGGAAGTAACCGTCAATGAAAGAATAAAAAAGATGTTTGATCAGCTAAAGGAACGTGGTAAAAATTATTCAAGTAACAAAATTGAGTACGGAGACGAATGCATTGAAGATTCGGAAGAAGCAGATATGTCAACACAATTCTTGCGAATTCAGAAAAATCAACTCATTGATTTGAAACAACATCTGGAGAGATATGTAAATACTTTACCTGTTTTGGGATTTAACAGCGGTAGATATGATTGAAATTTGATCAAGTCCTACCTAATCCCCTATTTGATTCGCGATAAAGAACAAGAAACATCCGTCATCAAAAAAGCAAATGACTTTATATCTTTCAAGTTTGGAGATGTACAATTTCTCGACATAATGAAGTTTCTGGGAGGGGCAACTACTCTGGACTCCTTTCTCAAAGCCTATAAGGCTAGCGAAACGAAAGGATTTTTTCCCTATGAGTGGTTTGATAACCCAGAAAAACTTGACTTTCCTGAATTGCCACCGTATGAAGCCTTTTTCAGTAAATTTAGAAACAACAATCCTCTAGACAAAGACTTCATTGGTTAAGAGAAGCTTAGAAAAAGTGGGTTTGACGAACAAAAGGCACTGAAAAAGCTTCAAATCAAGACTGCTCCTCCAT
The DNA here is from genome assembly GCF_963678635.1 of Symsagittifera roscoffensis. Lineage (NCBI taxonomy): Eukaryota > Metazoa > Xenacoelomorpha > Acoela > Convolutidae > Symsagittifera > Symsagittifera roscoffensis. The sequence goes on along the minus strand of NC_087063.1, from coordinate 57,630,963 downwards.
CTGGCTTGGATAATTACAGTTACTTACAAGAGACTTGGAAGAAAAATGGAATGACAGTGTTCAAAGACTTTTTGAAGTGGTACAACAACAAAGATGTAGTTCAAACCCTGGAGGCAATGCAAAAAATGAATCAGTTTTATCATAACAAGGGGATAGATATGTTAAAACTTGGTTGCACACTTCCAAATCTAGCAAACATTTGTCTACACAAATCTACAAATTACAAGTTTTATCCATTTTGCGAAAGTGATAAAGACTTGTGTGAAAAAATTAGAGAGGACATGACTTGTGGTGGACCTTCCATTGTTTTTACTCGAAAAGCTGTAGTTGATGAAAGATACATCAGAAATTCATCAAGTTTTTGTAAATCAATCGTTGGAATTGATGCAAGCCATCTTTACCCTTTCTCAATGTGTCAAGATATGCCAAAAGAACTGTACACGAGATGGGAGTTTGACACTGAAATGCAGAAATTCAAGGCTAGACATAATCGAACTCGAAATTTTGAGAATTTGGTTATGTCTTTTTATCAAGAATCAAGACCAGAATTGAGAGCTTTTCTACATCTGGAAAACAGAAAAAAATCGACTGTTTTAATGTGGACGGTTATTGTGATCACTGTAAGACAGTGTTTGAAGCAATGGGATGCTACTACCACTTCCTTCTGTTCCTGTCAAGAAGCTCTTCCCTCCTTAACAGAATAGGATATTGAGCGAGGAAACAAGAAGAGAGAGATGGATGATATGCGACGAGAAAACATTAAAGAGAAAGGATACAAAGTGGAAAAAATGTTGGAGTGTGACTGGTGGGAAAGTTTCAAAACCGATGACAAGATCAAAAATCACGTCAGAACCCGCTTTTCCTATAAAAGACCTCTTTCTACAGACTCCCTTCTCGCAAAAAAAAATGGATCTCTTTTTGGCTACGTTCAGTGCGACTTAGTTGTTCCAGATGAGCTTAAATCAAAATTTGCGAATTCTCCTCCAATTTTCAAGAACACTGAGGTTGGAAGAAACTATTATTGGAGACTAAATATTGGAGACTACATGAAAAACTATGCAATCGAGAACGAAATGTTAAAACATCCTCAGAGAATGCTGATATCTGGTTTCAAGCTGGAAAATGGAACAGTTATAACTCCTCTCTTCAACTTTTATATGGAACTTGGATTGCAGTGCGCCAAAATTTACCGATTTTTTCAATATTCTCCTCGGAAATGCTTTAAAAATTTCGTTCATTCAGTGGTTGATGCTAGAAGAGAAGGAGATGAAAACCCTTTGTCAGGAGTTGTAGCAGAAACAATGAAACTTTTGGGTATGGATATGTATGGATATCAGATCATGGAAGGATCGAGACATACAATCACAAAATATCTGAACGATAAAAAAAGGCAATCAATGAACCACTGTTTAAGATACTTAACACAGTTGAGAAGGACTTATTTGAGGTGGAGTTATTGAAATCAACCATTGAGCACCGAGAACCCATCATTGTTGGTTTTTTTGGACTTCAGTATGCAAAACTGAGAATGTTGGAACTCTACTATAACTTCTTTAACAAGTTATGTGATGTGAATAAGTTTGAAGAATTGGAGATGGACATAGACTCATTTTACTTGGCACTTGCCGAAGAAAGTTTATACGACTGTATCAAACCAGATAAGAGAGCTGCTTGGGAAAAAATGAGGTAAAATGACTGTAGAGACTCTTTCAAGGCGGATGCAAAATCTAATTTCTTCCCGTTGCATTACGCATAGAAAGCATGATAAGCGGGAGCCGGGTTTTTTTAAAGAAGAATTCAGATGTACAGAAATGCTATGTTTGTGTAGCAAGACATATTGCTGCTATGACAACAAGTCCGATAAATTCAAATTTAGCAGTAAAGGATTAAATAAACGGGTTCTAGAAGATTCTGGAGACGGTCCCATGTCAAAATACAGGAGATTGCTTGATGAAGCAATTAAATTGAACTTACATCTATTAACAGAGGATTCAGAACTATAAATCATATGGTGGCCACATATGAACAGACAAAGAAAGGACTACGCTATTTTTATCCAAAAAGACAAGTACAAGATGATGGAATTCTTACAAAACCATTGAACTTATAAGAACTGATCTGGTGTAGTAAAAAAAAACTCATGATGTCGTGTTGTTTTGGTTTTATGATATTAGAATAAAAATGTTGCGGTAAACTTGTTACATAATGCAATGATTTATATACTTTTTTGTATTTGAATTTTTTTTCTCTCAAAAATTTGATTTTTTTTTCGAAGTCTCTGTAGGTTTCAGCATTGTTTCAATTAGATAGAAAGTAAAATTACCATTTAATTTAGATAGAAAGTAGGATTATCTAATAAATTAGGTCAAATAATAGCTAATCTTATCGTGTTTTGAATTTTTTCGATAAATTTTTCATAAAAATTCCAAGTTTTTACCCAAAAAACTCTCACAATCGACTTACCATATATCAAAAACCTAAAAATATAACCTTAATTCTACAATCTACATTAAATTAACAATAAATTGTTCCCAATTAGGTAACGCGCGCCGAGATTTTTGCGGAAAAATTAGACATTTTTGCACAAAAACCAAAAAATTTTAGTTTTTCTTACCATTATTTTACCATCACACAAACCATAAAACCTTACCATTGGTTTTCCCTATCCTTATACAGTGTGTACTCTATACCCTATCTTAATACATAGGTGGCTGACCGGATACTGTATAGCCTATGTTAATACATGGGGGTCAGCCACCTCCCCCCACTTTAGCTCCAACATCTACTACTTGTAAAATTGCGTTGGAAAAAGCTGTTGACGTAAATGAGCAATTAATTAGGTTAGCGGGAAAAAATAATTGCTCAGCAAGACCTTTGGCATAAGAAAGTAACCGAAATGAACGATAAAGTAATGCATGAAGCTCAGAGTTACAAGATGAGCCTTGAACCTTCGTCATTCCCAGCACCCGGCATTACAGGGAGCAAGGGATCTTTACAACAAACTAGGTTTGAGACATCCTCACGCTCGGACAAAACAATAGATTCAAAAGCACGAGTATCTGAAAACAGGTCTAACGTCTCTAATTGGTCTAAGGATAGTAGAAAGCTTGACTCATATTAGTCTGATAAATCTGCTTCCACTCGTCATACGTCGACTGTTCGCACTATAACATCAAGTGAGAAACGGCATGAGGTAGCTTTAGTAAACGACGCCATGAGGAGCTGGAAAGGCAGTATCTTTAAGACTTAAAGATCAAGAGAACCGTCTTAAGTTCAAACAAAGTCAGCTGGAACTTGAGCAATTGGCTGAAAGTCATGAAAAGCAACTAATTGAAATGGAAATGAAAGCGTCTGAACTTGAAGACAAGTCATCTGAGGTTAGTGAGAAGGTGGCGAGATGTAACTCGATAGGAGTAAGTCAACCTATGTCAAAAGTAGCAACCGATCGAATTAATGATTGGGTAGACTCTGTTAGTTCACAAGCACCTCCTGACATTGCTAGTGCGCCAGGTTTAATGGCCTTCACTCCTGTACCATTTTTGTCAGAACGCACGTCTTCCGCCAACCCCGCTCATGCAATTCACACCAGTAATAGTCATAACCATGAGCACATAGTTTTGAGTATGGAATCTAGGGTCATGGACATCGAGCTATGCCTTAATTTGGCAGTGCAAGCCTTTTGCCATTGCAAGCTTCTGTTCCATCTATTTCATTCCCAGTTAACAATATGTATTCTAGTGCACACGTTTTACCACCACCGTCTGCTGTTCCTTTACAGACCATGAGTTCAAACATAACTAATGGTAGTTTCGCCATCGGGCAACCGGAATCTTTACCTGTCCCAATGTTACCGGCTTAACCCGGTTCTGGTTTTGTTTCTTTGTCACCTGCATTTGCTGGTGGTGCCTTCTCATCTTCTGGAGTAAACCCACCGCCGGTTTTCTTTTCGGCACCTAATTGCCATGCAGCCCCAGTTCAGACGCAACATAATCTTCCCCTTGTACCGCATACTGTGTCACCTCATATCAACGATTACTACACAAGTGATGCAAACTTATGGCGATTGGCAGCTACAACTCCAATCGTCACGCCTGCTCTGTGTTGTAATGCTGGAAATTTTTTTCTAATGTGACAACTGTTGTCCCACTGTGTAACACCGCCGCCCCGTATACTAGTGGCGAGACTGTGTACTTTAATCCTCCACCAGTACATCCCCAAAATGTTCCGCCTTTTGTCAATTATACTAATATTGGTTACCAGCCAGTCAACGAAGACTACGCACCGTCTTCCACTTATCCGAACCAAGGTTGTTCATCGGATCGACCTCTCTCCGCACGTAAATTGGCAGAATTATTGATGCATAGCCGCAAAGATCATCTTCCTGAATGGAAGTTAGCCCAGTTTGACGGCAATGGTTTGGTCAGTTTAAGTCCACCGTTGATTCCGCTGTTCTCGCCGATGACACGAAACTGTCATACTTAAAAACACTCGTCACAGGCAAAGCAAAAACCGCAATTATGGAGTTTATTTATAGTGGTGTTAAGGCCTACCTACTGGCTACCATGCAACGGAAGTTTGGGCAACCAAACGTTATTGTTGGTGCTCATCTTGATAAGCTGAATACTTTTCCTCCACTTAAGATGCACAATTCGGAAATTGTCATTAGTTTCTCCTCTGCCATATCTGGACTCGTAGCAGTTTTCAAATCATTGTCATTCAACGATGATCTAAAGAGTGTTAACCTGTTAAACCAAGCTGTTAGTAAACTTCCGCCTAGCCTCAAGGAAGCTTGGTCAATGCATACAGTTAGGCATAATTGGCAGCGACCATCACTCTTAGACTTTAATAACTGGTTGAAAGAAAAGGCCGAGGGGCATGAAATATTACGTGTACTTAACTCTAAGGCAAAAAACGAGGAACCAATTAAGCCAAAAACAACCAAAGTGTTTGCAGCAAACACCATGGTACCTAGTAAAGCACAGGAAAAGTCTAAGTTTCCGCCGTGGAACTGTGCCGTTTTCAAGGAAAAGAATGCTACTCAGCGAGCAAAATACGTAGCTGAACAGAAACTTTGCTTCGCTTGCCTCAATCGCAATCATTGTTTCCGGCAATGTTCTAGAGCTAAAAAAATGCCCGAAGCCAGAGTGCGATAGCACACATAATGTCTTGCTCCATGGAGCCAAAAAATATTTCCTCGGAAGGAAAACTCAAATGTCTCAAATAAGGCTGGAACAAATAAATCCAATGAGAACATAAAAACTTCCACCCATACCGCTGTTAGTGATGTACATGACATTGAATCCTCTAAAGGGTTGTTGCCAATTGCAACACTTGGTGTATCCTCGGATGTAACCAGTCTCCTGACGTTGGTTCTTTGTGATAGTGCATCGACTCACTCTCGGGTGTCTTCGTCACTCGTTAACCGTTTCGGCTTAACAGGGGAGCCCGTTAACTTGTCAATTAGTGGTTTCATTTCAACCACCGTCGTTGAGTCTCAGAGGGTCGAGTTTAAAGTTTCCTCCGTGCCGACTAATATTGATTTCGTATTTCGTGTGCATATGTTAAAGACAATATTCCGATTGATTCCAGATTAATCAATATTGCTGATTTGCAGAATAAATATCCACAATTAGCACCTATTAAGCCCACTCAATATAATTATGAGGACGTTGAAGTTATTATAGGACAAGACTACTACCACGCCGTTAGACCCATTGAGTTCATCTTGGGAGATGATAAACAGTCACTGTATTCCGTTCGCCTACCAATAGGTTGGATCATAAGTGGTCCGTTGCCGCCGTCCGTTAATTCTGCTTCTTCGTGTTTCAAGTGTGTTGTTGAAGATTCTTCTCTGACCGACCAAATAAAATCCTGGTACGAGTTGGAATCCTATGGTGCTTTCAAACAAGTCGAAGCCCGTACCGCCGCGGATAAACACGCTTTATTCATCCTAAATTCTGAAACCAGTCACAATGGCGAAAGATACCTTGTGCCTATGCTTTGGATTGATAGTAATGTCAGTCTACCAAACAATTATTACTCGTCACTCGCCCATTTTAAAACATTGGAGAAAAAGTTAAGTAAAGACCCTGAATTTCGCGAAAGATACGCAGACACAATTAGAGGGGACATCAGTAAAGGCTATGTCGTTACCGTTGAACCGCATGATCCACGTAAGCGCATTCCGATCGCGAGTGATATCTTCCGCACCATCCTTTCGTAAATCCGAATAAACCGGGTAAGGTGCACCGAGTCTCTAATGGGGCTTCTAAGTTTCACGGCCCATCCTTAAATAAGTCCTTAATGTTGGGTCCGGACCTGCTCCAAAATTTAATTTTTGTACGTTTGCGGATCCGTCAACTCAAGTACGCCGTCTCCGCGGATATAAAGGGTATAATCCTCCAGGTAGGAGTCCTTGCCCGCGATCAAATTTCGCTCCGTTTTTTGTGGCGGGAGGATACCACTTCCGTTGAGGTAATTCACCAGTACACTCGCCATATATTAGGAGCTCAGGATTCGCCTAGTGCGCCAATTTCGCGTTGCGAAAAACAGCAACTGATCATATGTCCACATACCCTGAGGTCGCCTCAATCGTAAAGGAAAAATTTTTTTAATGGACAATTACTTGGATTCGTTCGAGAAGATTACCCATTGCAATTAAAATTAGCCGCGATTTGGTTTCGTTTTTAAAGTTGGGAGGATTTAATTTGACTAAATTTGTCAGTAATGCTGATAAAATCACTTCAGCATTCAACCCCGAGGATTGCGAAACCTCGTCTTCACCCATCAAGGAAATTTTAAACCGAGCCGAACAATCATCGCATGTCTTAGGTCTTAACTGGGACCATGTGAAAGACACACTGGTTGTTAGCAGAGGCTTGGATCGTCCTCCCGATAAGGCAATAACTCAGCGAACCGTCTTGAGTTTCGTCTCTTCTGTGTTTGACCCTGTTGGGTTAGTAGCTCCATACACCGTTAGGGCCCGTCTTTTGCTTAATCTTGGAAAATCAGTGGCTAAAATTGGGACGATGAATTGCCGGAAAACATAAGAGATTAACTTCTCGAGTGGCACTCCGGTCTCCCTCTCTTAGGGCAATTGACTATTCCCCGTTGTCACTTTACAGAGCCTGTGGATCAAATTGAGCTCCCCATGTTAGGCGATAGCTCGCAGAACGTTTTCTGTGCGATTGAATTTTGCGTGCGCGACTCTCGAGTTCCCACAAAACTCAAATGTCCTTCATCTTTGGTAAAGCTCGCGTTGCGCCCATGAAAGCGCTATCTATACCGAAGCTAGAGCTTTAAGCTGCTCTGCTCGCCACCCGACTGAAAGATGATATACTGACCGCCCTTACTGTCTGCATTAAGCATGTCTACATGTGGACAGATAGTACAACAGTTTTGCAGTGGCTAAACTCCACTGAAAAGTTACCAGTATTCGTCGCTAATCGTGTCGGCGAAATCCTCGAATCGACCACTATTGATGAGTGGCACCATGTTCTGAGCGGCGATAATCCAGCTGATACCGGTACGCGGGGGATTTCTTCGGAAGCTCTCAAGGATAGCGGCTGGGTTATTGGTCCGAGCATTCTCAGGACTACTGATTGGCCGTTTATACCCGACGAACGTGTAATCAATAAAATTCATTTGTAGGGCCCTCCTTGTGATGTTCATATTTGCTTGGAGATATCATCTTAGGCATCCATCAAACATCCCGAAGCATCCAGCATCCATCAAACATCCCAAACACGGGTTCAATTGGGAAAGGTTCAGTTCTTTTACGAGATATAAACGAGTAGTCGCCTTTATGTTGAGGATGCTGCCTTCACATAAGCGTTTTCGTGGTAAGGACATACGAATCACCGACCCCACTGAAATTGATATTGCAGAAAGCAAACTGATTCATCTTGCTCAGAAACCCTCACCGCTGAAAGGTTAAAAACCCTCACCGCTGGCAAACCTATTAAGAGTAGTAGTAAAATTGCCACATACTCGCCATTTATCGGTCCTGCTGCTATCATTCGTTCCATTAGACGGATCTTGCGCTTAGTGAATACCGAGTTTGATAGTAAGCACCCAATATTACTCGACGCCCGACATACCCTAGTTCGTTTGTTGGCCCGCAGCCTCCACCACAAGCATTTTCATCAAGGTTTAGATTACATGCGCTCCGTTAAAATATGAAATATGCAAAACTTGTGTTGCGTCGACTACTTCGGTCTATCGAAAGTCAAAGTGTAACATACCATAAACGCAAAGCAAGTACCATCCAGCCAATTATGTCCGATTTACCTGTCGAACGTCTCGGATATAAGCAATCACCCTTTAATCATACGGATGTGAATTACTTTGGACCGCTTTACGTTCCGGTTCGCAGAAGCACTGAAAAAAGATGGGGATCTCTTTTCACTTGTCTTACCACCAGGGCTGTACACCTTGAGATTGTACCATCTCTGGACACTAGTTCTTTTGTCTTGGGCATTGAACGGTTCATTGCGCGTCGTGGTACACCAAGCACAATCTGGTCGGATAACGGCACGAACTTCGTTGGTGCGGAAAATGAACTACTTATCTGCATCAAGAGCTGGAATGGCATGGTTCCGACCATTTTTGCACACAAAGGTGTTGCTTGGAAATTTAACCCGCCAGGGGCAACCCATCATGGCGGCTCCTGGGAGCGTCTCATCCGAAGCGTGAAGCGCGTGCTTAACGATATACTAGGCAGTAGGCGAGTCACCGAAGAGGTGCTAGGAACAACACTCTACTTAGTTGAGCAGGCTTTGAATTCGAGGCCAATCACTCCCGTTAGTACTGATTCACGTGAGTTGATGCCACAAGCTTTCCTTCGCTTTTACCTGGGGAGCACTTCGACCACAAGAAAAGGTACGTGCGAGTGCAGTCGTATGCTAACGGTACTTGGTCTCGTTGGCTTCGCTAATATGTTCCCTCGCTGAATAAGCGTGTCAAGTGGCATACTAATTCTCTAATTCACTATCAAGACAGGCGATCTCGTCTGGGTGATTGAGCCCGATAGTCCGCGTGGGTACTACCCCTTTGCCAGAATCGTCAAGTTGAACTACGGACAGGACGGTTGCGCTCGATCTGCCCTTGTTAAGACCGCAACTCGTGAAGTCACTCGGCCGACCGTTAATCTCGCTCCGGTTCTTCCTTCTTCAGGAGGGGAGGATGTTTCAACGCAAATGTAAGCGAGAGTATAAATGCATATAAAACCAAACACAAGCTTCAATATGATTGGACCAAAATCTAACAACCATAAGCACAGTTGGCCGAGCGGCCTAGGGATAATTCTCTCACGCCGGTCAACCGGGTTCGAGTCCCCCCATACGCAGACCTTAAAACATGTAGACCCGAGGTGATATAGCCCAATTTGACTGTTTTTGACTGTTTTTTATTCTAAATCGGTTCAGCCTTGAGTAAGGCTGACCGCAAAAAAGAGCAATTTGTCTCAAGGACATTTTTACCGGTTCTTGTGGCTAGCTTGCCCCAAATTGTACCGTGTTCAGAGCAAATGAAAAAATTGTTAGATGATGTTATGATCGATAGAAAATGCCAAAATTTATCTATTGCCTGAGTTATTTACCGAGAAAAATCTCTTATTAATTTACGGATTTGGATTCAATTATTTTCGTTTGGAGATTAGAGCGGGCACAATCCTTGTCTGAGTAAATTGTGGTGAAATAACTAAGCCTGAGTTTTCAAAATGAGACAAACTTGATCTAACGTGAAAGGACTGGGATGCAATCAGTGATCGGATACTTTTAAAAAAGATTAAAAAATCCGGTTATTCTTAAGAAATCACAAAAGTATGAGAGCTAAAGCGTTCATATTATGTGAACAATTTTCGAAACTTGAAATTTTTCCGGGTGACAATTTTTGCCCAGGAAAGGCATTAGATGAGAATTGGATAGCAAAATGTTCGGTTACGGCTCTTTTTCCTTCCTCTCCCCCCACCGGGGGTTACGAGTGGTGTAAGGAGTCGTTTTACAAGGTTGTCTATGAAGACCAAATATGTTTGTCACAATCTAACTAGTCCGAAATGTCAATTTTTATAACAATCACACAATGTGAACCAAATTTTTACGTGTAATGTTTTGCAGGTGGGGGGTAAGTAAAAAGAGCCCCGATTTTGATTTACGCTGATGTCTGGATCCGTGAAATGTTTCCCAAAACACACTTTTTTCAGCGTTTAATTATTATTTTCTTTTGATAATACTGTGGTCGAACAATCTGCGCTAACGCCTGTTTTGTCTAAAAAACCTAATAAAACCAATTTTGAAAAACATGTTTCAATTTAAAATGATATAGTTGTGTTAATCAACTTAAAACCTACTTTGTGCTAGTTCTATGTACAAAAAGTCTGCCAATGATTGTGCTTTTTCGGCGCTTTAAATTATTACCAAAGAACCGTTGTTGTTGCAGGTTTTTTCTCTCGTACTGTTAGTGTTTTTCAGCCGGTACAGAGAGTCAGTCTGAAGATCCAATCGACTAATTCAAAAACTGTCATTGCACAAACTCCCACAAACAACCCCATATAACCCCCGATATCTGCAATGAACTGAATCAGATTGTACGATGCATGAATAGTAATAGTCTCGTAGCTCATAGATTCAAAATGGACTGAAAGACGAGCCATATCCGATCTCAAATCTTCGCCGATTCTTTCAGAGTCCATACGATTACTTTCGAGCAAATGATCCAGCCATTCTCGTAATGGCGCGTCATCTGGTACGTATTTCCACGAGTAATCTATGAAAAAAGGAATGTAGCCATCTAGCGGCCAAAACGCTAGTTGTAACGAATGCTTCGTAGAAATCGTCGTAACATGCCATAGGACACTGGTCGCAACGGATTTCGTTGTTCGAAATTTTCTTGTATACATCGAAGACACAAGAGGTGATTGTGGCGTTATGATGTTGACAGAGCAGGTCGGCGCCTGTCATGGAGCTTTCGTAGCATCCACACCTTTCGTAGATATGTTTCTGTAAGTTTCGAGAAGTTACAATTATCAAAGTATTCCCGAAATAAGTAGAGTAAAGGGGTTTTTGAAACCCCGCCCTCCTCTTGACAAAACAAAAGATTCATCGCCGTGAAGAAGTGAACAGATTTAATTAATTTTCTTATCTAAAAACTGTTGTAGGAACCATTATCACGCAGCTATTTTTTAAATAAAATTTCGAACAAATCGGAAACTGGAAATGAGACTTAACTTACCTGGTGGCAATACTTGATGCATATCTGCTGGTTGTAGTAGTACTTTCCCTGTTTCCTTTCAGGAATGGGCAGATCACTAGGGTACTTGTCAACGCCGACCGAATAAGGCGCAGCTAAACAAATGAAGCATGTGTTCCCGCAGAAAATGAAAACATAACAATGTGTTTTTTGTTCCGTCCATTTGAAAAATGGGTGGGAGTTGTTTATTTGGGTGTAATTTACTTTTTTTGTGTGTGTAATTTGAATGTAATTTGAGTGTAATTTGAGGGTAATTTTTTGTTTTCCACGCAAAATTGGCCACCACAAATAGTTATTGGAGAGATATGAGTGATATATCATTTTAAAGCTCTTTCAGTTGTTGTCATGTCATGTAATATGATCTTTGTTGAAGCCGTACGGGTTGGCGACTAAAGTGATAACTCAATAAGAAAAAAAGAAGTTAAGCTGAAACATATTCTCTTTTCTCAACTCTGCACACACTGTTCTCTTAAACGTACGGACTGTCCGTAGCTCTTCAATGTCAGTTGAACTGTAATGAAAGTTATACAAATATTTATAAATATTTATATATGTACATCACTCTTATGATGCCAATCCGGCCGGGTGACATTCCCCCTCCGAACAAAAATGAAATGGACTGAATTTTTAGTCCCCGTTTTGTTAAGACTTTTTGGCTCCTGTACTTCTTTGGATGGTTGATCCGTTGTGACAGTGCCGTTCTTGGTGCTAATGATGAGTTCGTCGTTCACGTCTTCCTCGTCGCCTTGCTTTTCATGCTCTTCAGTAGTGTTAGCCTATTCGGTGATCACCGGTGTACTGGATTCTTTGGCATTTTCACGTTTTTTTACGTTTATCGTTATCGCTTCGTTGATCGGGTTTTCGTTTGGTGAGACGAGGTCGACGACCTTGACCGCATCTTGTGTTCCTATAGAGGCACTTGCTTTTTTGTCTATAGGAAAGGAAAATTTGAGATTTTTTTCCAGCCCATTTCATGTATGAAGCTACTCAAACTATTGGGTTGTTTTTCTTATTCGAGGTGGTTTCCCGGCAATTCGATACTGTTTTTCTTTTGATCCACCATCTTTATGGGAATTGGGTTTCCGAGGGCATTGGCCAAGGTTGCTTGTCGATTTCGTGCTGGATTTTGAGTGGCCTCTGCTAGTGTTTTCTGTGGTTGCGAAGTTTGTGGGGTGTCCGCTTGAGGTCGATTCGCTTGGACGAGGGTGCGGTGATCTCCGATGTGTTGAAGGACCAGTCATCGCCTGAAGATGTCGGCGTTGTCGTTTTTTTTCTTATCGCCTTTCGAACACCGTGCCTCTTTGTTTTATTTTTGGGGCTGGTTTGTTTTCCTCCGGATCACTTTCCGGTCTGTGGTTTTCTTTTTGTTTTCTGATCCGCACTTTTTTTCTTGATCTTCTTTCGGGACAGTCATTCAGGCAGGCACGTCTGTTCGTCCTCTTTGACCATTGGGTGCCGAGCGCGTTTGGCTGTTCGATATCTGAAAAACGTGAGCATGGAACTGTTTGTCTTGCGGATTTGTATGCAACGTAATCGCTTAACCGTGAGGGTCTGCACGGTCCGTAAATCATTGGGTTTGGCTCAAAAGCGAATCCGCTGTTTCTTAATAACCGGGTTTGTTTCACTTTAGATTGTACCCAGGCTGTATGTGGTGTGTAGGTTAAAATTGTTCCATCTTCGGTTTTGTATTTTGGTTCAAATGTTTTTAGAGCTTTACTTTTGTTGCTAATCTTATTGTTCTTCGGGCTACCGGTTGTATTTTCTTAGTGTTTTGGTCAATTTGCGTTGTGTTAGGGCTTCTTTTTGCCTAGCTTACGAAAACCAAGTTCTCACACCTGTTTTGCTTCTACAAGAAGACGTTCCCGTTTTCCTGTGAAACTCGGCGTTGGTTTGTTCTGGTAGGTTTTGAAGTGGTTTCCTCTTGACGTTTACTTCGTTTTCCGATCAGCATTCCAAATTGGGCATTACTTCCGGTTGTTCCGATCTAAGCAGGCGTTTTTTGCGTTTTCCGAATTCGAATTATTTGGGGAGATAGTTTTTGCTACATTTGAGAGTGGTGTGTTTGGTTTTCGGCTCATATGGGCTTCAAACGCAGTAACTTGGTGGTTCCGTGCGGAGGAACTCTTAATTTTTTCATTTTTTCTTCCAAGTTGGGTGCAAGTTTGAAAAGTTTGGTGTGATCATTATCCCTAAATTGCGTTTTAGTGTTTGTTGGACTATCATCCGTTCGACTACTCCAATAAATCTATGATCGTTCACCGGTGTGAAAAGAAGTTTATTGTAGTTTGATTTGCAAAAAAAATCTTTTTTTTGTTGTTACCCGGAGTGTTTTGGCAGTACCCTGTTGTTTGAAATGTATCTTTGCAGAAAAATTATTGCGATGTTTGCCGTTGTGTTTGCAACTACCCTAGCAATTGGGAGTTTTGACATTTATTTATTGCGACCGAATTGTATGCGTCTTTATTTATTTCATCAGGGAGGTGCCCTGCAAAATCAATATGTACTTCTTCGTTTGGATCGACTACTGGTTTCATTTTGAACGATTTTTCTTTTCTCAATGCAGGTTTAAAGTTTTTACCTTGTTCTGTGCATTGTCTGCATTTCTAAGCCATTTACAATATCGTCTCTTGAATGTGGGGGAACCAAATGTTCTCGCATAGATCAAGCAAAGCGGTTGCGATAGGTCAGGTGGACACTGTCGAGGATCGTTTTTCTAATCTGTTGCGAGACGACGATCCGTTCTTCCATTAGCAAACAGTCCTCTTTCACATGCAGGCTATTGCGTACGGCGTTCGAGTAGTCCCCGTCGGCAGGCTTGAGGGAGTCCAATTTTCGCTTTCTTACAAAAAGTACAATTAAAGTTTCAAGTTCCTGTCCTGATGAGTCGCTGCTGCTATGAATGTAATCTCCTTTACCTTCTGTAGGTTGCTCCGGTACGAAGTCGTATCTTCCACTATCTCGGAGGTTGTTGTGGCCTAGTCCATTGTGGCAACTATTCTTGACACGGTCATCTCATGGCTTGCCTCTAGTTGTTGAGCGTTGCTTATCATTATTGGTGGCGGTTCAGTGGGGGATAGATCATTTCTCTGCTGGATTGTGGGATCAACTCGGCTTATGCAATATTCATATTGCTCGTTAACCTCGACCTTCAAGTCCATCTGTGACTCCACATCTTGATTGTTACTTTTGTGGGTCTAACACTCTGATTCTTCCAACTCGGTTAGTGTCTGGGTCGTGGTTGCGGTGGTGATTGCCCATGGGCTGCTAGATCTTCTGGCGTTGAAGCTCACATCTTGTCCTATGTTGGGCTAGTGTCCAAAAAAACTATCTTTAGGAAGGTCTTGGCTTTTCGCTGGATTGTTATATATTCTCTCTGCCGTATCTGATGTTAGGCGGGTTCGTCAAAATAACTAGTGAGGACGATGTCCATTTTTCATTTTTTGCTGTTGTTGTCTTTCTGCGGTTTTATCTAGGATCGGATAAGCTCTCCTCTCGATTCGAATCTCCTCTCCTAGTAATTTCGGACTGACGTCCGCGTGGTGTTTGGGCTTGCTTTCCTCCGCTGCCTCTAGCTCGTGCCGGGTTGGATAGAATTCTTCTTTTAAATCCTTTTTTTTCTGGTCTCCACATCACAATTTTGTTATATGAAAATTTAATAAGAATGATTGTTTGTTTTTTATGGTTGTTTTTGGACTGCTGAGCTTGATTTGAAGAATAGTTGATCGATTGATTTTTTAAAAGGATTTCGTGACCGTAATCGGTATATCCGCAAAAATTGAAATTTGTTTCTGGTTTCTATTGAGAGCTTAATTACCTTTCAATTTCGGCGCGCGTTTTGATCAGCCGACATGGTACTTCATTCTGATTGGCTTACGTGTATAGAATGACGTTGTCGATCAATTCGGGGCAAGCATTGAATGAGCTAATTGATGCTGCTACAATCTCCTTTTCGGACGCACCAGGAAAATTTGCTAATTCTACTGAGTTTCTCGAATTGTAGTCGATAAGTCCCATTTTTGATCCTGCCAAGTGTTTGATATCAAATTTAAAGGTGATCAAACGATCGATCCATCTAGTGAGTCTACGCTTGCTAGTTTTTGATCTTTTGCTCGTATTCAATGCACTGTTTTAAGCTTGATGGTCGGTAATGACGATGAAATTTTTCCCATACAAGTAGTAATTAAAGTGTTCAATTGCCCCTACGATCCCCAACAGTTCTAGCTCATTTACCGAATATTTTTCTTCTAAAGAGCTTAAGAGCTTGGACGTATACATTTTGCCATCTTCCCCTCATGGGTAAAACGTTCAAGCGCGCACCAAATCCATTTGTAGAGGGGTCACAGACCACACGGGTCTCCAGGTTTCGGTCAAAACGCATGTTTTCAATTATTTAGGAAACAAATTTCAATAAGCAATAAAATGCTGTTTTGTGATCCGACTTCCATTCTAATGTGTCGTGTTTATCCGAGTTTTTTAAAATTATGCCTTAACGTAAGTGCTGAAGCCTCTTTCGCTAAAGTTGGTATTCATCTTGTGAGGCGATGGCTTGAAGCCACAATTTTTTTTAGCTGTTTGAATGTTTTGGGGGGTGTGAGTTCAGCTATTGCGTCGGCTTTCCGATTCAGTGGCTTTCTGCCTTGGCTGTTTTTATGATATTTGAGCCAATCGACCTGTTTGCATGCTACTTTGCTATTTTCTAATGAAATTGTCAAGTTGTCGTTGTTTAGTTTTGTGAGGTCCTTCTGTAAAGTGTTCTTCTTTTGAACCCTTCGAAACTATTAGGATGTTGTCTATAGAATGGAATAATTTTTGGCAAATGATTATTACAAGATCGGTCGCCTTTTAGAATTCGGCATAGCCATGAGACCATAAAATCCCGTTTGTAATATCCTCCGATAAGACTGAAACTAAATTGTTTTCTGGTCTCATAGTCCAGAGTGTTTTGTAAATATGCGTATCGAAGGTCGAGTGTTGAGAGAAACGTAGGCTCGTTTTCCTTCGTTTTTTATGATTTGCGCAGTTTTCTCAAGTAGTAATTCAATATTGGACAATTGGTATTTGTTGTTGTGGATAAATTTATTTATCCCTTTCGAGCCCAATGCTAGTTTTACCGTTTGATCCTTCTTCAATGTTATTGCAATAGGGCTTATAAATTAGTTATTTGATCATTTGTTTATATCAATTGTTGAATAGATATTCTTCAACGTTATTGCAATAGGGCTTATAAATTATTTATTTGATCATTTGTTTATATCAATTGTTGAATAATGTTTTTGGTCGACAAAATTGTTCGGTTCATTTTTAACTCGTTCTTGAAGATGAATCAGTACCCTTCTCCCTTTCTGTTGGATGGGTGTTGTCTTTTAAGAATTGCGTTTTCATAACATGATTGTTTGATTTTTCAATCCAGACACATAGTTATTTGAAGTTTCCTTTCACCCATTGGCTTTTCAGTATACCAATTTTGTTTGAGTTTAGGATTTGATTGTGCCTCGGTTTTTCTTGAGCTAGTGCGATTTTAATTTTTGGGAGACTGTTACGCCCAATGATGTTCGCTTTTTGATCGTCTACAGTTATGGCCCTCCGGATTCTATCGCAACTATTAATTATGCTTTTGGAATTATGTATTTTCCATTACAGCACGCCAAGTTTCTTGCCGCGTCTTCAGGAGAAATATTTCTGAGTTTTGATGATTTGTCATTCATCTGGAGTCAGCGCGCTGTTTTTTCGTTGAAAAACGACATTGCTCTTCCTGAATCGTCAATCGCGAATAAGTTTTCTGATGTTGTTTTCAATTTTTCGATATGGCTATTTAAATCGTCTTCTTTCAAAGCAATACAGTTTTTTTGAAAGCTTCGGAGATGGCCATTATAGTAAAAGTGTCTCAAGGAATGTCTTCTCAACCACCTGTTGAAATGAAATTTGCGTAGGCAACGGGGTCGTTTTCTACAAAATGTACATCTTAGTCCTGCTCGGCCACCTGTTGATCTTCGTTTGACTCCTGCATGTAATTCAATTTGTGGATCTGCGTTCTTTTTGATGTGTCCCCGTTTTGCACATTTTGAGCAAATTTTATCTCTTAGCCGGTTAGGATTGTAAGTGATTGGGGCCGAATTGTCCACCGCATTTGTAGCAATTTTTGTTTGATTTCCTTTGAAGATTTTCATTCTTCTTGATTGATTAATACCATTTTCCACTGGGACAAATGGACGGCCTCTGCCAAAACCTCTGCCCCTATCACTGTTTGGATACCCGTCTGGGTTCCTCTTCCGCGTGGTTCTATGAATCCCATTTCCGCGTGGTTCTATGAGTTCTTTTTCACTAGTCGGTGAGTTTGTCGGTCGGAATGGATTGGTCTTCATGGTCATACTGTGTTCTATTTCTTTTTCTCTGCTTATCGCGTATTCATAGGCGACTTTGATTCTGCTAGAAGTTCTGCAGCCGTTTTTTCTCATTTGCCATATGTGCCGTGAACATGTCGCGGACCCATTTGTCTTCTTTGTCACTGCAGTCGACCAGTGCCGCTAACTTGACTAAATCCTCATGTAATTGTTCTAAGGATTCATGCTTCCGTTCTTTCCGGCAGATGAAGTTGTATCTTTTGAAAGCATTTATCCTCGTTGTAACAAAAATATCTTCTGAATCTGGATCAACTAGTTGATATTGTATGTAACTCGAGTCCGGGGCGTTTTTGTTGTAGCTGCTTTTGACCGTCTGTCCCTAAACCTAAGAAGATATAATTTCTCACCTTTGTATCTGCTTTTTCCCAAGGAAAATTGTTGCAAATTGGTCCTCGTTCTGGAACTCTAGTTGTTTGACTTTCCGAGTTAACTTTTTTCTCCTGGTTTTGTATGTCGCGTTTCCGTTTTTCCGCCTCGGTTTCACCTGTTTTTTCTAGTTCATACATTGGTTCCGTTGGTTCTATGGCGGTTGGTTTAACACGCAGCAGAGTGCGAACCTCTATACCGTCTTTAGCCAGGACGGCCATCTCCATCATGGCTGTCCATTTTCTCATTCTACAGGCGGTTCCGCCTTTGCCTTTTGTCAGAATGGTGCTATGCTCGGAGGGTGTATGTATTCTGCTAGCTGCGCCATGTCATACCGTGTAATATGATCTTTATTGAGTCCGTTCTTTGAAAAAGTTTTCCCAGTGTCGAGAAAAACCGGTTTAAAATTTTTGATTTTTCGTCTAAATTCGAGCGAGTAAAGCGAACGAGCACAATTATTTATTCTTAATTTGGGCCGTTTACAAAAATTTATTTATGCTTAATTTTTTTTTCTAATTTTTTTTTGCCATTTTTCGAATCAAAAACTTTGAAAAAAAAATTGAATTTTAGTTTGATTTCTTAAAGTTTTTTTTTCGTTTTTGCAGTCATTTTTCTCTAGAATTTTCTGTGCCGTTTGCCTATATTACTTTTCAGAATTGAGAAAAAATCGAGGTTTGAAATTTTTATTTTTCAGACCATTTTGGTTGAAGAATGACCAATTTCGTCGCCAGTAAAAAGAGCACATACAATTACGAAACCAATGGTATTGTTTCTCTTTAGATCTTCCACCTTCGCGCTCTCCACCTTCGAGCAAAAATGGCAAAAGTTTTGTGAAAATAAAGTTTGGAGCATGTTGAGCTATTTGCACTGCAACGGGCTAATTTTTATTACTATTATAATTGACTTTTTCATTGATAAACATTCAAAAATTCTAAAAACTGAAAATAATTCTAGTGTACTACTGACGTGAACAAACATCTTTTAGTGAGGGTTGCAGAGCTACAGCTTATTTGGCGTCAAAAGACTTTCAATAGATTGACTTTCATGAATTAGTAATCTAAGGAAAACAAAATTTTTAACAGGAAGAGGAAAATAATGAAGATCTAGCCCAATCGGGTGATGGTGATTCGTTTGACCCCTATCATCGTGTACTTCCCCGGCTCCACCACAATGGCCCCACTCTGTAGGTCAGGTTCCACTTGAGGGTTGTGCACAGAAATGATAGCCCCCACTGAGGGAGAAATCAAAGAGAGGTACTTCTCCACATCCAGCCACAGGGTCAGTTTGAGAACGTATAGGATTTCTGTGCGTGCTGTGCTCTCTGAAACAGATTATTTTTAAAATATTTTTGAGTAACACTCAGCCTAAAACTTAACATCCACCGTCTTGAAGGCTGTACAAGAACTATTCTACGTCGCGTCTTTTTTAGATATTTGATACCTCGTGATGTCCTCTTAGCTCCTTAGAAATGTGTACAAGCACGGCGCAATGGTTCGAAGTGAACCGAACCCATGAATGGACAAAAATCTTCATTTTCAAGGCAAAGCCCTTTAACGACTACCATCATTTAACGTGTATTAATTAGTTTTTGAGTCAGGTTTCAAAAAGTTCTGCATCTGGATGCAACAAGTTCTGCGCTGGATGCGCTCACCGTTTTTGGAGTCTAGTTTGAAATTAGACAAAAAACAACAACAACGACATCCGATTGCAGTGCAAGTAGCACAGATTGTTGCGAACATAAAAAAATGACTCGGATTCAACACAAAAAAAATTTCTGAACCTTTCTTTCGAATTTTTGTTCTTTAAGAAAAGAGGAAACAGGTGCTTTTTAAACCAACAAAAATCCTTCATAGGGAATATTTAGTAATAAAAAGAAAATTCAAACAAAAATTTAAATCTGCCCTGAAGCCCTCTTTCAAAGCAGTATCGATGCGAGTAGTCAAATACTCACACTTGTTTTTTCGACACTGGGAATCAATTGATTATTGAATCCGATTCAAGACCAATAGTGCTTCAAAATGATATCCCATTTAACCCCAAAGATTTTTCAATCAGTAACTCAAAATCGGCTGAATAAAAACAGAAAACTTCTTTCCCACTCGTGAAATGCTCGGAACAAAAATAAACTCATATGAGTTATTTTCATTTTCCATAGGAGGTGAAAAAATTCTCATCTGGAGGTAGCCGCAGATGGCACTATTTTTTGTTTTTTTTTCTCCAAATTTGGCACATAACTGCACAAGCAGGTGTTTTCATAGTTTTATTTTTGGTAGTTCAATAAAAAATAGCTCGAGGTTGCTCATATAAAGGCGGCTTCACGTCTATGGCGTCGTTTTTCTCACTAAAAAATGTAAAAGTGAAAACATCAAAAGATAAAATTGCTAATCAATTTTTTAATAAATTTTACCCCACGCGCTATGATGTTAAGAAAGCTCTTGATTCTGTGCCATTTATGTATCCGTAAGAACTAAAAGCCTATTCCTCAACTCATCTTGCATTGATTTCCGAGTTGGATGGTTTCGCAATTCACTTTACGCGTCAATAGGCCAAAATAAATCGCGTTTAATATATCTGAATTCATCGCAGTTTAAACCTTGATTTACTTACTTTGAGGGGAAAGCACGCGCCGGAAAAACGGCAATTTTTTGGTCAATTTACTCTGATTTTCGATTTCAGTCAAAATTGTCAAAAAATTTGTTGATAATTGAAAGAATTTTTACCGCGGACAATTGGTATTTTTTAACCTTTCTTGCGGTATGTTTTGACCGTGCTCGAACTATGTGTCGACTGTGCTCGAGGTATGTTTTGACAATGCTCGACCAAATTTTGACAGTTTTTGACCGTGCTCGCAGTTGGTTTTGACTGTACCACATTTTGATATGTTTCGACCGTGCTCGCGGCATGTTTCTAGTTTGTGCTCGACGCAAACCCCTGTCTCGACTATTACTTTTTGGTCGGGCACTGGCATGTGCTTGACTTTGAAAGCGGAACTATCAAATGAGCACCTCGGCCAAAGGTATAAACCGCTGTTCTTAAGAAACCGTGCGAGTCTGTTTTACCTAATAGTATCTTATCGTCACTGTTGAACGTCGAATTGTCCGAATTACTGTCTCCACCCTCCACTACATCCCCCTCCTCCCCTTCCACCTACCGTCCTCTGTCTTCTGCTCTTCATCGGAATTGCCCTTTCCGAATGCACTGAGAAGTGTGTGTGATGATCTCTGTGTGAAGGGACTGTTGAAAGTGACACATCTGCCGTTGTCGTGAGGCGACATTCGGTACCTCGTTATTTGCTTGTTGTAACATTCGCCCAAATATCACACAGCGACGGAGCGTAGAAAAAGTACCTATTGACGACTGGCAGGCGTCAGTTACCTTAATTCCACTCGTTTTTCACCGTCTCGACCTTGCCAGTTGATTTTCTGGTCTGTCTAGGGCAAAGTAAAAAGTTACTATTTTTAGGCCATCAGTCAAACGACTTTTGATCAGCTTTCGTTTGCATGCGAACACAACCACATAGCTGAGTCTCGGATCCTCAGACTACGTGATTGTCATTAAAAACACGGCTCGAACCACCTATTTCTATATGTTTTTGTGTGACAGTTTTATATTAAATCCATTGGAGATGGATTGACCTTTTCCTTTCTCTATCTACTCATGCTCTGAAATATTAAATAATAACGGTGTTTAATTCAGATCTAGGACATTACAGCAACTGTTATGGCTAGTTTACACAGTCCCTTCACATATAACAGTCTCTGGGGGACAAAGCCTCCGCTCCCGTGATTTTCTTGAGACAACACTCTTATCTCCTATATTTCGTGTCCCGGGAGGGTTCCGTGGTATTTCTCTTCCCCCCACTGAAGCCTCCGTCTCCACAAATATCCGTCACTAAGGTCCTTATCGTGTGTTATTGCCACGATAAGAGGCTCCGTAATTTTCTCGTCTCGGATACAACCGTTCGTCACAAAATATGGCGTCGTTCTGATTTTCGTCTTTTTTATTCAAAATGGCCGACTTTTTTCTATTTCTCAGAAATGTTCTTCTTCCGATCGAAATTTTAAAAATAAAAATTCTAGAACATTCTGACCCTCCGTCGCAACACTTTTCTGTTCATAAGGCCTTTAGTCACTTTTATTTCTGTCGCGGGAAGGTTATGCTGTGTCATCTGGCAGAATGGCACATACTCCCCGGACAAGTCTCCATCAATGTCCCTATTGATCGCACAACACCGGGTTATCGTCAAGTAGGTGTCCAGTTTTCTGTAACCAATCTTACAAATCGCATAAGAAAATGAAATTTATCTACTCCACCTCAACTCACTACGTGTTCACAAATGGCATCGTACTACATCTCACTGCCTTTCAACATTTTCACAAAATTTGCACCATGAGGAGTGTCCTAGATAAAATTTCTTTTCTGACTACTTACGTCATCTCGCCATAAAACTTCTTTTCGCCTCTGATTAAAAAGTGGGACGTGGCACGGCCACGCACCCGTTAAAATTAACTTAACTTCACTCACCAAGTATAATCAGTCATTTATGCGGTCCTTTCAATATTAAAACTAAGAAACTCTGTGGCTAGGAAAGTTGTTGAGTTACCCACCCTTCTCGAGCGAGTTTACTCAAACTTACCATGTCGCCACACAGTGAATTTGTGTCTTACACAGGTTAAAAACTTCAGTCGTGAATAAATAGGTAAATATACTCACCTATGTTCCTTATATACATACATAGATAGTAGTAACTAAAATCAACAATTTCAACAATTTTAACAATTGCAACATTTTCAAAGTTTGGTCTGACCAAACTAGATTAAAACAAAAAGTTTAACAAGTTCAATAATCAAAACTTGGTTGATTGGTTTAAGTTTTAGCACACAAATACAATCAAGTTTTTCTCTCCTTCTCTTCTCTTCTTTGGTCATCTTCACTCCATCATTTCTCCATCCTGATGTTCAGCGTCACTGTCTTCCAGAACTTTCTCTAACATGTCCAGAGAGTTGCGGGCCGTGCCCCAACCCTCCTGTTCCAACAGCCTCGGTTTGCAACAAGGTAGCAAGTCCACATTCACCTTCTGCTCCCGGTTCCTGCAAAAGCTGTTGTGAAGACATAGGCTCACGTTTCGTTCTAGGTCAGCTCTTAAGACCTCTTTCTTCTCATCTTCAGTAACACAAGGCGTTCCAGCTACCCGCTTCACCGCTGTGGTGACCGCGTTTCTGTGCGTCAAGAATGCTCGTTTATAGGCTCCTGGTCCTATATCTAGCTGGAAAGATTGATAGGCTTCCGTGTCCCTTGACATGTGACGCTTCGCGCGTTCATACATCCAAGATGTCATCACTGCACGGAACCAAGGCATCAATCTTTGCCTTGACCATATTCTTTCAATGGCTTTAGGTATTCTCAGAACCTTGCAGGTGGTTCTGAAAAGATCCAATTCATGACTCATCTTCACGTTGCTCAACTGCTCAGGAGTCGGCACGGCCGTCTCCTGCTCACTTGTGTCTGCATTAGCCTCCAACCATCTCACTGCTAGCATGGCGCTAACCACCACGATTGACACTTGTTGATTCTGATCGGGCAACCCCGTGGAGTACAACTCCTCCACGTCCCAGACTAGGATCAGATTCCCGCGTTTGGGGTACCACAACGTCTGCGCCAAGCAGTGGCAAGGATACTCCCCATGGGTTCTCACTATGTTCCTTCGGGTCCGATACCCTGAGGCTCCCAGCAACGGTTCCACTTCCATCAGGATTCTATGTAAATCGTCTTTCTCTTCTATGGTGGGGAATTCAGTGGGTAACGCTCCACTCGCTTTCTGCTTCTGGAACTCACTCACGTTGCCTTCGTTCAGTCTCATGAACTCTTCACCCACAACGTCTTGCAACTCGCCTTCGGATCTCTTCGGGACTGCCCGAAAGATCTTTGCCAACAAGTCATATGACCTCTCTGACATTCTGGCCAACCTCACGCACTTTGGCACAGAAAAAAGTTGGTCAACCAACACTTGTTGCGTCCTCGCATCCATCACCACCATGTGCGTAGGATACTTGCTATTACAATACGGCGCTGAGCTTGAACCCACCAAATATTTTGAACCAGTAGGTCTGTGATAGGCTTCACTGTCCTTCAGATTCATTTCATTTTCTAGAGCTTCTCGCCAGCCTCCAATCTTCTGCTCTGTCTGTAATGCTCCAGGGAATATTTCCACGCTGAGGGACGTCACTAGCTCATGGGCACGCTCCAAGCGCTCGAGCGATTCTATCGAACTCGTCATGCTATAAAATCCCAAGGCTGTGATCAGGTTTACGTCTGTCACCCCATGGCAGTCCGCGACCAACTCCATGGCACTCTTATCTGACATGCTCAATCTTCCATATAATCGTGCCAGTTGTCGATGCTGCTCGCTTAGCGTAATCAGGCAGTGTCCCAGGTTACAAACATGTCCTTCCATCCCACTGTGTTGAGCCAAGCATGTGCCTTGCTTCAACCAATTACTCGATGTACCTTCCTCGGACAGCTCCGTGGACGGGTTGCTCTTCTTCTTCGTCAATCTCATGGCCAGCAGGTGATGTATCATGGCCAGATCATGTAAACTCGCATCATCATCCCGGTCTAACATGATATCCGCGGTCATGTCCCAGATTAAGCCTGCGTTAGGATGGGGACACCAGGAAGGCTTCATGAGTTCCCACATCACTACTAGACTGGTTTTCAAGGGACCGTCCCAAGAACCACAATCAAAACTCAATTGCCCTTTTAGCTCGGGAATCGAGGGTTCGACCACTCGTTCTTCCAAAATAATTCCAAGCTTGGGTTGTTCCACCATCAACATTCCAATTTCCTTAATCCGTTCAACCCAGAAGTTGAGCACTGTGACTTGCTCGTAGTCGAAGTATGCTTCCCTGGCTTCTTCGTTCACGAAGGGATTATACGCCATCCCTGGTACGCCAGACACGTATTGGAACGACTTCAGTTTCCCTAGTGTTGCAAACTCCTTTTGTCCTCTGGCGGCTTCAATCAAGTCTCTGCTCACTCTCAATTCTTTGTTGGAGTATCTTCTCACCTCTTCCAACTTGCGATAGCTTTCCATATCATTCGACTCCTTGCTTGGCACGGTCAATGGCATGTCCTGATATAGCTCTAGGAGTGCCCTAAGGAAGTTCCTTTCGCAATCAACTCCCTTTTGCCGAATGATCTTTATACATTCTCCCAACACAGGAGTGGGGATACGATCCACCACGAACCTGACAAAGCAAAGGGCATCCTTTCGTTTAGCCCATGCTATCGCTGAATCATCTTTTGAGATCAATGCTCGTAGAGTTTCCATTAACTCTAGCTCCTGTTCTCGTGATTTCGAGTCATTACTGGCTTCATACTCCGCCTTTTTGATGCCCATCAAGCACCAAGCCAGTCGTACTTGCAGATCAGTTCTCACGCAAGGATGAGCCAGGTATGCTGCCACAGTAGCAGGTGCATTCATCGTCTCATCGAAGTATTTCTGGAGGGCCGCCCTCCAAGAAATTTCTAGCAGTTTTTCCAATCCAATTTCGTTCGCTTCTGATGACATTACTGTGCCATACTCTCTTCGATTGAAGTTAGAGTTCTCCGTAAGCCCCTTCAAGTATTCTTGCATGGCTCTCTTCTCGCTCCAAGCCATCAGGTGCCCTCTCGCGGAGTTCCTCGCTTTCAACATCTCCACATAACCCCCTGCCGGATCTCCCATGTGGACCGATTCCGGCACAGTTATTCGACTGTACTCGACCACGTCGAGTTGTCCTTCCAGTTTCAACTTGGCCATGTTGATTCGCGAGGGCCTATAATCTTCAAGTCCTCCAGATCCACATTGACTGATTACTTCCATTTCTAACTTAGTGTCTGCCAGGATTCGCGCCGTCTTCTTTGACCTTGTGGCGGTTACGGTCAGACCTGCCAAGAGCATAGGGGGTATCAGATTCTCTTTTTCAATTCTGATTTAAAATTTTAGCACCAAGGTGGATCGTCCACCTTTATCTTTGTCAGAGTAGCACGAATAAGCGCTGTCACCTTGATGACACAAACATAAAACATATCATAACAATAACATAACATAAACACATAAACATCACACACCTATACTATCATATAAAAACCTGATCCCTAATACTGTACCTAAAACCTAACCTAAAACTTGACTCTAATTCTTATCGAGCAATTTAATAAAAACCACTTATCGCCGAGCGCAATTCTTAGCATATGCTCAGATAGTATTTTTTATGTAAGTAAACCTCTATGTCAGTCTCTGAAAATATCACATGCACAAGAGCATACAACTCTCTCGGATGTAGCTTTCCCCTATTGGGATCATAAACTGGCAACGAGAGAGAGGTCACACCTCTCTCAACCAGGAAATCCCTAAGTCGAGTCAAGGCCAATACCAAGCTCTCCGGATTCACGTGTTGCCTATCAGTAGCTTTCGTAACCAAAAAACACAAATATTTCCCTGGTATCTGTGATGCAACAGGGGGTAACGCTATCATTCCTCCTACACCAGGCCTCTGTTTCCACAAAAACTCGATATTCTTGTACTCTCTTTTAAAGTCGGCTGCTAGTGCTGTTTTGAAGCTTACGTCCGCAGTTATCGCTATGGCGCATGTGCGTTCCGTGAGTATGAAATCGCTGTCCGTTATCACGATATTGTTCGAATAATGGTTCGGGAGATCAAAATACGATTCAAAGATTCGTCCAAAAGGTGGTTCCTTAGCATTCTCGCCCTCTGTCTCTAGTTCTCCGGTTTCCCTTGCCGATTTTAATTTTTTTATCATGAGATTTTCGGTGTGGGTGAGTCCTACCCCCACTCCCCGGACAAAAATATCCATCGACGTCCCCGTCGATCGCCCAAAGTCTAGGAGACCGAGGTTGGATTGTGGAACACGTAGAGGACCATCTGGGGCGACCCAGTTGGACTCGGTATTGTCATGACTGATGTATCTGACGCCATCTCTGTCGACGTCCTGAATCGTCAGGATCGTCTCTTTTGGATCTGTCGGCAGATCGTGGAGCCATTCGAGCACGCGCAAGTTTGTTAGTTCTTGCTCATGAGTCTGTTCCGCTTCTGGTTCGAACTCCACTTCCGGTTCTGATCGATCGTCGATCCAATCTTGATCCATATCGTTCACAAGGTCGATTTCTTTTAGGATTGCTACTTCGTCCAGCCCCACCAGCGAGTCTATGACATCACTCACTACTATCCGGTCTACAACGAAGTCCTCGCCATACGGATTGTATTTCTTCTGGTTTTTTCCCCTCTTACTTTGGCGTGTCTCCATAGTGAGCGGAAAGTCAGGCTGTATTCCTTTGTCAATTTCGGTTTGTTCTGGGCAATCCCAGTCTTCTTCGGCATATGGTAGAGTTTCATCGTCCACCTCTACTCGCTCAGTCAACTCGAGATCCAGTGGTAGATCACAATTGTCCACCATCTCATTCCCGTCGTTCTTGTCGCGAGTACCCCTTTCATTCACTTCACAAGCAGGATCCACTATTAAATAGTCTCCCTCTTGCATGTCCGCTGGGATGCACCAATCCTCGGACGAGGCGTTGTGTGGTTTGATATTCTCGTAATGAGCCGCTCTTCCGGTGCTCAGCCGATAAAAACGACCTCCTTGATGCACCTCTGTTATCTGAAATGGACCACGCCATTTCTTTAATAGTTTCTTGGTTCCTTTTGGTGGAACCACTTCCTGGAACACCCAGACGTAATCGCCAACTGAGTAGGCTTTTGCATCAGCTGTTCTTTTATCAAACCTCCTTTTTTGTCTAATTTGCGCCTGTTGCGTATTCCTCCTGCATAAGTCATTGAGGTCCTGTTGTCTTCTAATAACGTCCCGCACGTACGTTTGCGGTGCTGTCCTCTTCCCTTCATATTCAGGGTAGAAGAACGTTAACGGGAGTGCTTTTTCATGACCCGTGAGCATCATATGCGGACTTATTCCCGTGGTGGAATGCTCCGTGCTGTTGTAAGCACCCATCACTTGCGGTAAGTGCTTGTCCCAGTCATCCATGTAGCGTGAGCAGTAGACTCTCAACATGGATACCAGTGTGCGATTCTGCCTCTCGACTAGGCCATTCGTTTGCGGGTGATAAGTGGTCGAGTGGGCCTGCGCTACCTGCGACCTTTTCATTAACTCTTTCGTGAGATCACCTACGAATGCTTTGCCATTGTCAGATTGGAACGTGATGGGGCAGCCATGCCTTGCTATCCACACGTTTATCAAATGATCGCACGTTTCTTCTGCCGATGCTGTCATGCAGGGTGCCGCCTCCGCATACTTCGTAAAATGGTCGATCATTACCAGCACCTGATTATAGCCCGTTGCTGTCATGCAGATTTTCTGGTGATCAATTTGTACCACTTCGTTGAAACCTGACGATTCTATTGACTGTAGGGGGAACCTTAGTTTCCTGGGATCCTTTGCCTGTTGACAAGACAGGCATGCGGCTATCCATTTCTCACAAGCCTTCTTCAACCCCGGCCATTCGAATCGTTTTTGTATCCTGTTATACACTTTGTCCACGCCTTGATGTCCCATCTGATCATGTGAGCGAAAGAGCAACTCAGTCTGGTACAACTGTGGTAACACTATTGAGTTGTATTTATAAAGGACCTTGTCCTCCTCCTTGCGCTTACAGGCTACGATTCCGTCCTTATTCAGGTACAACAAGTCTTTTCTCTTCAGGTAAAACTGCTTCAGGATTTTGTAGCTGTCTTCTTCCAAGTCTCCCTTGTCAGGTGCTCCATTCTCGATCCATCTTTTCAGACTGCTCGTCATTCTATCATTTCGTTGAGCCCTCAGGAGATCCGACAGCCTGTACCTGGCTTTCAAATACGTCTTCACCACGTTCATTTGCCCACTCATTATCTCCGGAGCATGAGCATCGTCCATCAACTTGACACACCATATCTTTTTCAAAGGCGTCGCTTCTTGCACAGATGGTTCCAGATTGGTACGGACGACCGTACCATGTGGCAGCAATCTGGTTGGGCGTTTTGAAACTGCTATCAGTTCGAGCTCGTCTGCGGCATTGTCTACCACAGTGCCCTCTTCATCTGAGGTGTATCTGTCCCTGTCTGGATCCTGATGTATTTCCCGGTCCAGCCCACGCTGCTTCCAGTCTACCAATAAGGAGTGGATCGCAATCTCTGACACATCGGAATTGGAAGTTGTTTCAGACGTGTTGTCCCAGGACTGGGGTCTCGAGTCACCACTTGAAACGACTGATTCCTCAACATCATATTCCAAGTTGTCTGAGATGTTTTTTGACTCCCCGGACAAAACTCTGTCCATCGGTCGCTTTGAACCCGACTCCCCAGACAAAATTCTGCCCCTAGGTGGTCTAGTCAACCTCTCCCCGGACAAGTCGTCCTGCACGGGCTCAAAGATGTCTGACTCATCAGAGGAGACGTCCTTGACTGGCTCGAAGGTGTCAGACTCCCCGGACATTGTCTCGTCCATGGACGAACAATCTGGGCTTGGCTCGTATTCCTCTTTTGCATCCGTGAAGTGCACTCTCCTCGTGAAGCTAGATTTCGATCTGATCCTGACTTCCTCAGTAGCTTGGTTTTGATTCGATGTTCCATATTCAGTGAACGAAGTTCTCAACAATACTTCTTTCGGCATCGAGGTCACCAGCTGGTTGACGATCGACCTGCAATCCCGTTCAACGCCTCGGCTGCGAATGGACACTGGCCTCTTCTCCGTTCTCTCGGTGACAGTCAACCTCTGCATGGTTTCCCTCCATTCACGATCATGCCTATCCACTTCCCTATCCAACAAGTCACGGAGTTTTCCCATGACGTCCGGCGCCACGTTCACCGTCTTATTCAATAAAGCGATGCTGTTTATACCCAGCCTGGTCAGTTCTTGCTGTACCAAGTTGGATCGGACTAGCAGATCCAACGGAACGGGTTCGCCTCTGGCTAAAAGCTTTATCTCCGCAGCCGTCTCCACTGGAAGGTCAGGGTGTCCAGGTATAGGATGTCCCGATTTGTCTAACCACCTAGTAAGTGGCAGCTCATCATAGGTTTCTTTGTCCAGAAAGGAAAACCCGTCTTTGATCTCTGATTGGTTAACTTGCTTCTCTTCGAGGCGCTCATAAAATTCTGTCTTTTTGCTGAGGCTATCTGCGTTCTGGTGCTTGTCACGGGTACGGTGCTCTATGATCATGTGGTATCCATCCAAGCGCACGATCCAACGACCAATGTAGCTCTGGTCCATCGAATAGGTTTTCAGCCAGGCAAGGGCACGATTGTCCACACGCAACTTGAAGGGAGCACTCCCCAAGTAGGCCCTGTACTTTTCCACAAACGTGATCACAGCAAACATCTCCGCTTTTGGTGCGCCGTACTTCATCTCAGTGTCACTCAGGACTTTACTTCCATAAGCTATCGGACGAAGAACCGTTCTCCCGTTCCACTCCTGCTCTTGGTGAAGTATGCCTGATATCGCAACCACTGATGCATCCGTGTCCAGCACGAACATCCCCTTCTCCGTTGGCATGCCGAGGACCGGTGCCTCGCAAAGTTCGCGTTTGATATTTTCAAATGAGACTTGTGCCTCATCAGTCCAGGTGAACTTTTTGCCCTTATTTCTCATCAACTTCTGCATGGGGTATATTTTGTCAGCATACCCCTTGATGAACTCGCGATAATAATTGGCGAATCCCAGAAAACTCATCAACTGTGTATCTGTTTTAGGTGCCTTCCAGGTCAGCACCGCTTCAACCGCTTCGGGATCTGGTCTCACTCCATGTTTGTCAACCAGGCGGCCCAGATACTTTATGGAATCTTTGAGGATTTCGCACTTAGAGGGTTTGCATTTCAGACCCGCCTGCTTCATGCAAGAAAACACCTCTTCCAACCTTTCGATGTGGTCTTCCAAGGTTGGTGTCGCGATCACTACATCATCGACATAACACATGATGAGATTCCCATACTTCTTAGTAACGCTCGTGAGTGCCTGAGCCATCAGTCGCTGGAATGTGGCTGTCGCGTTGCACAATCCGAATGGCATCCTCTTCCACTGGAACAGTCCCAGCTCACAAGCGAAACCTGTTTTCTCTCGATCTTGCTTTCTGAGCGGCACTTGCCAGAATGCTGAGCCCAAATCCAACGTTGTGAAGAACTTGGCGTCTCCCAGCTTGGATAGGCTCTCATCGATGCGGGGAATCGGATATGCGTCCTTTATAGTCACTGCGTTCAGATAACGGAAATCGCAACAAAATCTGAGTTGTCCCCCTTTCTTTTTTGCCATGACCACGCCACAAGCCCATGGGGACTTCGACGGCTCGATCATGTCGTACTCCATTAACATCTCGATTTCCTTCCTACACGCTTCTGACTTGTTTGGGGTCATTCTTCTCGCCCCTTCCCTATGAGGTACCGAGCCCTCTTCTATCTCAATCTCGTGCTCTACAAAATTGCAACAACCTATGTCGGCCTTATGTTTCGAAAAAACGTCTGCGTTCCGATTTAGCACCGCCCTGAGCGAATCTAGTTCCTTGTCGGATATTTTACCCTTCAGATGCTCTATCTCAGGTAGGACAGGCCTATTCGCTGCTAACTCTGCTTCCGTCGGTCTCTCAGGAAAGTTGGAACAACTAGACAGCCCATCATCTGTTTCCGACTTCATTGAAAACAATTTCCTAGAAGATTTCAATTCAATTACTCTTTTCATTATACATTCTTGGTTTGCATGTAATGGACACTTAGTTACATCAAACTTCTTCAAGTTCTCCACACTCAGAAAGTCTGTGTTCAGAGGCAAAGCGTAGCCAAGTTTCTTTCCCCTCTGTATTGTCACTGTTGTTGCCTCTGTGTTCAATAACACACTCACACACAGTCCGCTCTGAGTGAGCGAGAAGCTTCTTCCTAAAATAGCCGAGCTTTTACTGTTTGGATTTGGTACCAGACACACCTGTCTGTCATTGCTGAGTTCATTCAAGTTCCTCATCCTAAACGTTGCTATTACGGCTTGGTTCGGTTTTAATCTAACTTTTCGATCCAGAAAAATCGGCACCTTGGCCTGATTAATTAAGATCTTATTAAGGGGTCTTTTCTCATACTTTCTTTCAGGATCCCTGATCCTAATCAATCCGTCATTGAGGTCTATCGTGACGTCAAAGTTGCGAACGAAATCCCTTCCTAGGATGAACTGGTCGGATTCGTCCAAATTCTCTACTACTAGGAAGCTCATCCAAAGATGTCTCCCTCCGAGCTGCAGTGAGATGATCGGGGTTCGCCCGGTGACATAGATCGCTCCCTGATTGGCAGCTGCCAACCTGATGTTTGTCGGTATGAGATCCGACCTCTCAAAACCCATGTCGGTCCAAGTTTTGACTGGCATGACACTGACTACTGCTCCCGTGTCTAGCAGTCCCTTTACTGAAAGCTGTCTGCCTTGCACGTCCAGAACGTGTGCGGCCAGATCTGCCTCGCAACCAATATGCACAGCATCTTGCTCGAGCATCGCGTTGTGTCCGATTCGTCTGACCTTCAGTTCCTCTTGACCAATGTATATCCGGCCAACCTGATCGTTCGCATCAGTTATGTGAGCTTTCGTGTAGATATTGATGCCATCCACGTTCATCAGAATCGGGTAAGGGCCATGGACATCGATATAATGTCCGTCCACTTTCATCAGCCTCGGACCTCCCGTTGTGAGCAGCGCTCGCACTGCCCTGGAGTCCAGTTTGGGATCCTTCTCCTTCAGGTAGTCGGCATAGATGTCCAGGTGGACCAGTGTAATCTCGGATGGCTCGCTCAGGTTCTTGACCACCTGGTGCCCTGCGACTGAGATGATAGACATTATTTTGGTCCCTGCCTTCGTCATGCCGAAAGTCTTGCCAGATATAACGTTCAGTTTTAGTCCCTGTTTCTTGGGCTCTTTTTCATCTTCTGCTCTTGTCGTCTTACTCAGGACATTAAGACTTTCCCGAAGATCTGTGCTCTCCAGCTCCGACCTTACCCATTGCTCCACTTCTTTCGTGGCAAGGTCCTGTTTGACATTCTGCAGCGCTGTCCTTGCCGCCAGGCCGTAATCCACCTTGAGTGGACTAGACGACTCTGCTTCGAGGTTCGAGGCTACCACCTCGTCAGGCCATGTCTTAACCTTTTTGGTCGCAAAGGTGCTCGGTGTCGTTTCCTTTCTCCGAGATTCAGCCTCGTTCATCAGACGTGCTCGACTGGCCTTGACACCCGAAAGCGCCTCTTCGTGGCGGGGATGTTTCGCGTCCGCTACTGCGTCCCAAAATTGAGTACAATCCGACTTGAAGTGTCCCTCCAAATTACAGAAGAAACACCTCGGACCATATTTCATGATGAGCCCTCTCACGTACTCTTCATGATCCTCGTCGGTCGCGTCAGCGTCCTCGAGAAAGTAGCCTATGGCCTTCATGTTCTGTTTGTATGCAGAACACGCAGAAACGTGATGGTCCATCGAACCACAATTCGCACACGACCTCCTCTTGTCCATGTCATCGCGAGGTTTGTACCAACTGGAATTCGCACCAGTGTTTGTCCCGCTATAGTTGCCATAATTGCTGTAACGGTTTTGCGCCCTCGGTTTTATCAGTAAATACTCGCGTGACTTCATACGCAAGTCGTCGGGCGTGGGTACCTGGTCAAGCGACAGGGTGAAGTGAGTGGCCAACATCGTCTTCAACTCCTCACTCCTTACACCATCCATGAACTTCGAAGCGATCGCCAAGTTTCGTTCGGATATTCTCTCATCCGGGTTGCTCCTCCTCCTGAGCAATTCAAGGTCGTCCAAGAATTTATCTATTGATTCTTCATCTCTCTGACGCCTCTTCTCGAACTTCACCATGGCCTGGTGCCCTTGTACTCCAGAGCCGAAACGATTCAGCAGGATGTCGAATATCTTGCGAGCGCTATCCCTCTCATTGGCTCTTTTCGCCATTACACAATTTAGTGCAGTACCCTCCAAGTTGCTCGTCAGCGCGCTGCACTCTTGTTTCTTGGAGAGATTCTCTTCCTCAAAGTGTAACTTCATCACCTCTATCCAAGTATCAATGCAGCCGTCCGACTCGTCTTTATATGACTTTGGCTTTTTCAGTGTTCTTCTTGACCTCTCTCCTCTCTCGGTTGACTTCGAGAGCTTGGTGATGAATGTTTCAAGAGATCTGTTCAGAGGCTCAAACATCGAGGCATACATCGTTGTGTCTTGTGAGACTGTAGTCAGATCTGGTACTGAACTGACTTGTGGCACGGTTGGCAATCTTGTCTCCGGGGTGGCATCTGCCTCCGGTGGGACTGGATTTGTCCAGCCAGGCCTCTGCGGGGCTGCCCTTGGCCGCTCCTTGTTTCTATGTTCGTAGTTCGTTCTCGAGCCTTGCTGGGCTCTGGCACTGTTGCCCGTACCATCTCCAACATTCGCATGGCGTGAGCGCTCCCTTGAGTTGGAATGCTCCTGCCAACTATTCCCATTCAGGATCGCGTCAAGCTTCCGCATCATCAAGTCAGATTTGGCGTCCAACCTCCTTTCCAGGCCAGTCATCGTTTGGGCGTAGGTATTATCATGATCATTCAACAATCGCTCGATCTCTCTTGTCATCCTAGCCTCTCTTTCCTCTGACTCTTTGTTTGCCTGTGCCAGGCTCTCGGCCAGGCATTGATCGGTGTCACGAATCAATCGAGCCTGATCAAACCTCGCCTGCGACTTCACGTGCGTTAGCTCATCTTTCAAATTCTCTCGACCATGGTGAGCTCTCTCGTCAACTTGATCTATCCTCTTAGTCATGTCTCGCCTCAATTCATCCAGGCCATTCATCACACCAGCGAACATATCACTTATGTCACCAGCTGCCCCCAATGGCGGGGTTAGCCCCAGAGAAGACGAGGTCAGCTGCGGCGGTAGCCTAGTACTCGATGACGCACCGTCCTTTTGCTTGTGCATTGACGTCATTAGTCTGTCAAACGTTGATGATGCTCCCATCGTTATCCCATCTGACATGGGTCTGGTCGGCGAGACTGATGACGCCTTCCTGCTCTTCTCGTTCCTTGGGCACGGTGTGAAGTTCACATCCGGATGGGTTATCTCCGGGTAGTCATCACTGGAAGTCAAACCTACGGTTGGTAGTGACGCCATGCGTTCGTCGTACAAGGACTTCCAACTCTTCTTGGCCTTCGAGAACGTCTGCTCTTTACCCGGACTCATACTCGACATCATCGCGTTGTTACTCTGTTTGGCCAAGGATGAGTGTGCACTTGTCAGATGTGAAGGTTCCCTTCTCCATTTATAGCTCTTAGTCTCTGACTTGGACATTCCCCTGTACAACACCTCCTCCCGAGGTTCGACCTCGGAACGCTCCGAGGTCTCCTCTGTCCTCTCGACTTCCTCTCGTTCGAGGACCCCGTCTGGCTCAAAGTCGGGTCGAATGAGCGTTCGCTCCCCTTCGTCAAAGGGATCCACCGGCGTTTCGCTCGCAGGCTCGGCCTCGGCGCTCCGCCCTTGATTGCCATCAAGGTTTTTCTCGCTCCTTAGTCTCATTTCGATCACTGAAAGATCAGGTTGACCTTTAGTCGATTCGTCTTCAGCAAACGCGTCGGAAGCGCTGCTAAACGAGGTTTGGCTACGCCTAGTTCTAAATTTCCGCGTGCTTCCCTTGCTTAGCCTGGGAATTTTAGTAGTCGATCCTAACGAGTCCCTGCGCTGCATAGTTTTGTACAAAATGAAAGTATTCGTAATTTGATGGCAATGCAAACGTACCACAAACAAGATCTAGTTAAACCACTTAACGCTGCCTACTCGATTCCGTCAGTATCAAAATGTCTCTTAGATCTCTCACGACTAAATTAGTGACTCAGCTAAAGTTACACACAGGGTCTACCCAGTATTGATATAATGCTAACTCAACCCGGTTGTATAGTATAACAGTATCACTAAGTTTCCACAAGATATAATCGACACACAAAACACAATCGATAATCAGATAAGAATATCCTACAGGTGACAGCGACCTTTTGTCAGTATCAATTTATCGCCACACAATTTATCAAGTCACTGCTTTGTTAAAATTAAACAATCTTCGATAAAAAGCAGTGATGATTCAGAAATAGATAAATAAAACTTAGTCTTAAAGAAAAAGACTTCCCCCAATCGGAACGATCCGAAAGAACGAAGCCCAGGACACAGTCTTCTCAAGTGGGTGTGTATTTGCCTAATACACCCACCGAGGTCTTCTTTTAGGTGTCCTGCGATTGCCCGAGCTGTCCTACTAAGTAGCTCAAGGCAACCTCTTGGTCGAAAATTCGTCAAATCTATGAAAAAGCTCTCCCACACTCGGACTGCTCCAAGTGCACGAGAGTAGGGAACAATTCTTCTTCTCAAGTGGGTGTGTATTTACTTAATACACCCACCGAGGTCTTCCTTTATTTGTTACCGGATTGCCCGAACTTTCCTATTGAGTAGCTCAAGGCAACCACTCAACCAAAATCACAATCAAAAAAAAATTTTGTTCGGGTACTTCTAATACACCCAATATAGAATCCAAAGTTGATCACGAATTTCCGGGTCAGAATGGATTCTTATGATCCTGATAAGCACGCCTAATATCCTAATATGATCCTAATTAAATGGATATTTTCCGTTTCCCAAATTGCCACAGAAGGTTTACTCAAGTCTCTTACAAGGAGGGTCGCTAGAAGGTTTAAGACACTCCGGAGGGTTACCTCGGAGGGTACCTCAATCACTCAAGTTACTTAGGAGGGTATCTTAATCACCCAAGTTACTTCGGAGGGTCCCCTTAAATTTACTAAGGAGGGTCAATAAGATGCTTAATACGCTCCGGAGGGTCACTTCGGAGGGTACCTCCAAAATTTTCAAATTTTCTGATCTCACTTGGAAGGTTCTCCTACTAGCTTCAAAAAGCGTCAAAATAAGCTAAGGGTTCTAGGGGGAGCTGTTTCAACTTCTTAGGGTGATCTCGTGGAAATTTTCCACTAAGGAGGGTTGCTAAAGGGTTTAGCTGACTCCGGAGGGTCACTTCGGAGGGTTCCCCCTAAAATCAAGAAAAAGGGTTAAATCACCGCAGTAAAGCCTCTGAAAGCGGTCTACCTGACTTAAGACTAGGTTGGCCGACACGGTCAACCTTCCCAGTTGAATAAAAAGATGTTTTGATAAAATTTTCTGCCGCTCGGAGGGTTGCCCGTTACTTGGACCCTCCGAACCAACAAATTCTAAAAAATTTTTCTTTTCCGAAATAATCAACCCAAAAACGGTTGCGATTCGGAAAAGTGGTCAAAAACGTCGACTTATGGTACCAAAATTATCCCGATCGGATAACTAGTCTTTGAGAAATCGCCAAAAACGCGTTCGTCAAAATGGCCTTTTTCACCACCTGTGTAGGATCTGAAAGACTTTTTTCGCAATTCCGGTCGAAAGTGCCTAAAAATACTTGAAATGAGCGTAGTAGCCCTGTACGGCACTGGAATAATGCAAAAAACCGGACCAAAATTGGTTTAGAAACAAAAATTTGGCCAAAAACTATCAAATTTGGACCCTCCGATTCCTTCCTTTTCCAAACCTTAAGTCGTTAGCTCTATCCACGGAGCTACTCGGAGGGTTACCCAAAAATTTCTCTAGTAACCGAGCACGTTATGCTAGCACGCTCCTAACGCAAAAAATTTTATTGCTCTAACTCTAAAAACTCAAAAAATCGATCCCCAAAACAGATTGACAAAATACAGAAAATTATCAAAATTTTGGTCGAAAAATTCTCGTTTTCCTAACTTCTACTGAATCTTTGCTCACGCGGTTTCTTTAATAAAGGGGATCGAACTACGTGGCTACTCTCTATATAAAAGCTTTTTGCCTATCGGAAAAGCTCGGATATCCGAAAATTTGGGGGTCTACAGTTTGGTCGAAAATTGGTAATTTCCGACAAAAAATGGGTGTTTCTTGGGTCTAAATAGGAGATAAGTAATATATAATAAGGATAATAATCTATAAATAGTCGTTAATAAATAGTACTATACCCTCCTTTGCACCAAAATATCCGAATTAAGACCCTTAACTCGGAAATTTGTAATCGATGGAGGGTACAATCGGACCGCGCCAATCGAGCCCCCCACCACTTAAGTTTTAAGGAAACAGTACCCGAACGATACTAAAATTGCTTCAACGATACCCAACAGTCGTTGCGGATGTTGTCCTTGGTGTCCCTGTTGAGTGTGGAGCACGTTGATCAGCTTGCCACTCTACCCTCCGGTCACCGGCAAAATCACCATTAACGTGCTTAAACACTCAAATTACACTCGAGGGAGGGTATCCAACCCTTCACCAAAACACACAATCTTTCTATCAGAAAGATATAAATCAATCCGAAACAACAACAAATAGGAAGGTCAGATCACATCTCGTCCGGAAATAACATATAAACTGTCACTTTATGTTTTTTACTGTTTTTGGTCTTTTTTGGATTTTTTACTGTTTTTTGTACTTTTTTGTTTTCAAATAAATTTATTTTTGGCTTTTTCTTGGTTATACACTATTTTTGTTTGGTTTTACGCTTTCTCTTTAATTGTTTTTGGTCCTGGGACCTCAGGACAAGCGGGCTCTAGATTTCCCACCTAACCCTCCGACCCCCGGAATTTTCGGTGTTAACTAAGTTAAAAAGCTAAATCGTACTAGACGGAGGGGTACGCACCTTCCCCCTAGTACGAAAACGGTCATTAAGGCCTCTAACTCGGGCATACGCCCGGAGCGGAGGGTACGTCGCTGAAACGCTTGCTGATCATGATGGTTTCATGCCTTTAACAGGCCCACCCAGGAGCGCCATAAAAACGTCTATGTAACATTCGCCCAAATATCACACAGCGACGGAGCGTAGAAAAAGTACCTATTGACGACTGGCAGGCGTCAGTTACCTTAATTCCACTCGTTTTTCACCGTCTCGACCTTGCCAGTTGATTTTCTGGTCTGTCTAGGGCAAAGTAAAAAGTTACTATTTTTAGGCCATCAGTCAAACGACTTTTGATCAGCTTTCGTTTGCATGCGAACACAACCACATAGCTGAGTCTCGGATCCTCAGACTACGTGATTGTCATTAAAAACACGGCTCGAACCACCTATTTCTATATGTTTTTGTGTGACAGTTTTATATTAAATCCATTGGAGATGGATTGACCTTTTCCTTTCTCTATCTACTCATGCTCTGAAATATTAAATAATAACGGTGTTTAATTCAGATCTAGGACATTACAGCAACTGTTATGGCTAGTTTACACAGTCCCTTCACATATAACAGTCTCTGGGGGACCAAGCCTCCGCTCCCGTGATTTTCTTGAGACAACACTCTTATCTCCTATATTTCGTGTCCCGGGAGGGTTCCGTGGTATTTCTCTTCCCCCCACTGAAGCCTCCGTCTCCACAAATATCCGTCACTAAGGTCCTTATCGTGTGTTATTGCCACGATAAGAGGCTCCGTAATTTTCTCGTCTCGGATACAACCGTTCGTCACAAAATATGGCGTCGTTCTGATTTTCGTCTTTTTTATTCAAAATGGCCGACTTTTTTCTATTTCTCAGAAATGTTCTTCTTCCGATCGAAATTTT
Organism: Symsagittifera roscoffensis; assembly: GCF_963678635.1. Lineage (NCBI taxonomy): Eukaryota > Metazoa > Xenacoelomorpha > Acoela > Convolutidae > Symsagittifera > Symsagittifera roscoffensis. Next base: position 57,591,342 of record NC_087063.1, on the reverse strand, counting down.
AAAAATAAAAATTCTAGAACATTCTGACCCTCCGTCGCAACACTTTTCTGTTCATAAGGCCTTTAGTCACTTTTATTTCTGTCGCGGGAAGGTTATGCTGTGTCATCTGGCAGAATGGCACATGTTCTTTTGAAGTCTCACTGCAGATTGATGTTAATTATACTAACCGAGGTCCTTGTGGTGAACTATACTTAATACCATGCAGAGCGTGGTCATTCTCTTCTGATATCAAACTGTTTGCTAGATAAACTTTAATCAACTCAAAACTCATGTTCATTCAGGATAAACTTCCTATTAAGAGTAATTATTCGAAACCAAGTATTTATTTAGAACCAAGCAACAAAATGATTCAAGCAACTAATTATTCAACTTGAAAACAATTTACCTATTGTTCAAACAACTAAGTTTTCATTCTAAAACCTCGGCAAATGGTTCCTGTGAGCGAAGACAGGACTGACCTGTTAGGCATTCCCCCTTTCTGGGCGAAAGCTTCCATTAACCCGCCATTCCTGTGGGAATCTTGGATTGGTCAATTTTTCTTGGCCGCTGGCCTGAAGGATAATATCAATCCTCACGATCTGATAACTGAACCCACTGAGGTCATTGATGAACCTCCTCCGAGACCCGAATCAATTGCTGATGATGAGGACGCTGGAGCGGCGGACGCCAGAAGACAAAGAGATCAAGCAGCGATCCGTCGAATTAACGAATTAAACCTCGAGAGGAGGAGAAAAGGCCCTCGGATCAGTCAGAATTGGTTCTATCACGAAGCTGAAGCCCGTATGAAGTCTCGTTTGTTCTTTGCTCTGGGGAATGAAGGGAGGAGACGATTCGCTGACTCATTTCCTCACACGGACACAGTACTATTCTTTTTCGAGAATTTCATAATGGCTGTGAAACATTGTTCAAAATTGAACGGGAATATACGGTGGAACGTATCAAACTGTATAACACGGTTTTCATTCTTGAAAATGACATTTTCTCGTCATTTTACGCTCGTCTGAGCGCCCAAGTGGCTCTTTGTAATTGGCCACATGATCAAGAAAGGGAGACTCTGAAAGACATTTTTATTGGTCGAGTTCGAGATATTGATGTTCAACAACAACTTATCAAAGCCAAGGCTGATCTTGATGGCACCTACAAGCTCGCGCTTGAGTGTGAAAAAGGGGCAAGTACATCTGCTCAATTCCAAAAATAACTTCCTCATAATCATCACTCAAATGGTATCAAGGTTAAACAAGAACTTACTTTCTCCATTCAATCATCTAGAGGGAAACGGAATTATCCTCAAAACCAAAGTAATCGACAAGCGTCACAAAACAGTCAAACAAATAAATCATGTTACTTTTGTGGTAATCCTTTTAGTCCGGATCACCGAAAATCTTGCCCAACTCGGGAAGTAACATGTAACCTCTGTCGAAAACGGAGTCACTTCGCGAAATATTGCAACTCGTCGAAACGACGTGTAAATCTAGTTCAGGAAAATGAGGACAATTTGGGCCCATCTATGGATTGTGATTCGATCAGGATAGTGAGCCAGAATATGGGGTGTTGCAGCTGGAACCCGCTGTGACGATTAATAGTATAGAAACCCTCAAGTCAAGCGAAGGGAAATCTCCGAGCCTCAGTGTCCAGTTGCGCTCAGGTCGTAGGTTTTTCTATTCAACTGTCGACACAGGAAGCCCAGTTTGGTTTCTGAATAAACGTACCTGTGATTTACTTCTGCAACGAAATCCATCAATTGAGTTTCGCGATATTGCACGTTACCCTGTTGATACCTTGTATGTGGACTATAATAAGTAGCCCATTTGTCTACTTGGGTCGATTCAAATCCCAATTTCTTCAAGTGGCTTGAGGGTGGAAAACGCTCAGTTCCTCGTTTCAGAGAACAGAGCTCGTAATCTCTTCGGTTTGGACTTGCAGGAGAAACTGGGTGTTGTTACTACAAAGTTGAAAGCTGCATCGGTTCAGTCGCTGGAGTGTAATTCGTCGGATCCGATTTCAAACTACTGGCGTTCTTTCTTTGCAAAGAAACCCGCCCATGTGTTCAGTCGTTTGGAACGACCTAAACATCATAAAGTCTACACTAACTTCAAGTTCCCATTAGTGCCACGTCAAACTAAAGGACGTTAAGTTCCAATTCATATTCAGGATAGGGTCGCGAACGAGATAAAACTTCTGTTGGAGCAAGGGCATATTGAAAAGTTGGACAAGTGTACGACCGATTTCTTCATAGCACCAACTATGCTAACCGCAAAGAAAGATGGCTCTATTAAACTGGCCCTTAATGCTAAGCCGATGAATGCTCAGATCTGGAAAATCAAGTACCAGAACTCATTGATTCCGCGGCACAAATCATAACTAGAAATGTTCCTGGAAATGTTTGGTTTACGTTCCTGGATTTGAGGTACACGTTTAGTCAGTTGCCATTGTCATCACTCACTAGCAGTCACTGTAATTTCAAAATTCTGTGTGGTGAGGCGACGGGAACGTACCGATTCAAGACCGGATTTTATGGGTTGACTGACATGCCTACCGAGTTCCAGAAGGCAATGGATTGTACCTTATAGGGATAAGAAGGTGTTATTTGTTACCTTGACGACATTCTGATAGTCACTTAAGGAGATGTTCAGGATCATAACGAACTGGTCGAAAAGGTCATGCATAGACTTGATGAGGAAGGATGGGCTATCAAACTGAGTAAGTGCGAATTCTGTGTTAACCAACTAACTTGACTTGGATATGACATTAATGAAGACGGTTACTCTCCTAAATTCTCATAGATCGAAGCCATACAAGCACTAAAACCACCGAGAAAATTAAAGCAACTTCGTTCTTTTATGGGCACGTTCAACCATTTGCAAAGGTTAATCCCTGATTTGCATACCCATACTGTTCATTTCCGGGCATCCTTGAAAACCTGTAATAAACAGTCGTTTTTGTGAGGAGAGGAGCCGAATAAGGACTTTAACGACATAATCATTATGATTGCGAAAATCCCAAGTTTTTATCATTTTCGAAGGGTTCGAGGGTTAAATGCGATGCGAGTCAAAATGGTTTAGGAGCTTGCCTCGAACAAGAAGTTGAACCTGGGGTTTGGGCCCCAACTGATTTTGCTTCGCGTTTCCTTAACAATGCGGAGGTTAAATATAGTACAAATGAATTGGAGTTATTGGCAATCGTTTGGGCTTGTGAACATTTCCGTACTTATCTGTTAGGTACACGATTTCAAATGTTGACCTATCATAAAGCTATTATATCAGCATTAAATGAAAATAATCATTGAAAATCATATCAGTCTCGCCTTTCTCGTTGGGCAGATCGTTTGTTTCCTTTTGATTTTGAAGTTACTCACGTCCCAGGGGTCACGCTGGGGATAGTCGATTATTTATCGCGTTATCCTACGTTTCCAGCTGCTGAGCCCTCGAAATATGATGAACTTTTCGTAGTTAAATCTATTGAGGCTTTCCATAAGGCCCTATTTTTTATTAACTCTTATAATGTCTCCCTGGTGAAAGATCAAAATTGTATGCCTCCGAGGGAGGGTCTTCAATTTGTGTCACGGCATAACGAAGCTAGTTATTTACGTCACTCGCCGGTTGAGGGCGATAATAGTGTTACTCAATGTTTCAACCAATCATATCGTAGTATGCAAATGGATTTTTTGCGTTATTTGCTGAAAGAAGGCGTCGACTTATGCTCTCACGAAGTCAACCAATCAGAAACTGGTATGCAAACTGATTATTGCAGACCAGTTGGTGTCTCAAAAAGTCACTGTCTCCGACCTGAATCTCTACAAAACAGTCATCTAAACTCATCTTCTTTATTCTTAATTCAAAATTTTTTCAACATGACACAACCGCTTGACACTACACAAACTACTCCTGGACCTACTACTTTTGACTTGAACGCTACGATCACTCAACCTGACCCTTCGATGATACTTAACTCAACTGCCGAGCAGGCAGATCTACTGACATTTGTGGAGTCTTTTCCAATAAGCTCTCCGAATTTTCGCCGACCCAGTCCAAGGCCACCAATACGATCTCGTCAACTGAACCGCATCTCTCGGTTGGATCAAATACGCCAACGAAATCGAGCTCGTGAATGGGCCACTAAAACCCGTTTTGTTGCAACAAGGACTACAATTAGAAAAGATGGTCACACCCAGCTACTGGAGGCGATGCGACGGTGCCGCCTATCCAAGCCAGGAAAAGTCAACATGGATGCTAAGATTAGAGTACTCGCCGTCAGTGGGGGCAAACCCCTTCTTTTCTCATCTAAAAAGGAAATCGTGGGACTACCTGGCCTCCTCGATGCAGACCTTCTGACGGAGTTGACGGAGGAGGATCGTTTTCTTGGCCCTATGAAACGAGCCATCATAAATAAGGACATTACTTCATTCAACAATCTTGGTTCGTATATGGCCCAATTCTGGCCTAAAGCAACTGTGTAATTATTGACAATAAATTGGCCATACCTGAATCTTTTCGACAAGCAGTGCTCACTCGTCTCCACCGATCTCATCCGGGACAAGAGGCCATGATGGCGGCCTCTGAGTACCTCTGGTGGCCATACATGAACAGTCAGATCATTGATACGTGCGAGAAATGTCGCGAATGCACCTTGTTTGGTAAGAATCTTAAGCCTGCGTCAACTTTTAATACTGCGCAACCTTTGCCTGTTTTTTTTCTAGACCTAATCAGGAATTACAGCTAGATTTTGCTGGTCCTATATTTGATGATAAAGAGGCTAAGATCTTTCTTTTGGTAGCCATCGATCAATTCTCTAAGTTTCCTTCAGTTCTTATTTCTAAAACTACTGGGGCTAAAAAGGTTTTTAAATTCTTTGATTCTTACTTTCGTATCCATGGGCTACCTCACTCTATCATGACGGATCACAGCTCAGGTTTTAAAAATAATTTGGTGCAAGAGTTTTGCTCTATTAGAGGTATTAAACATGTCCTCTCGCCGGTCGGAGATCATAGAGGCAGTGCTTTGGTTGAACGAACGATTCAGACAATCAAGAGAAAATTGGGTGTTGCAAAACTCGATCCTAATTTCTATAAACTTAATGAAAGGATCCAACAATTACTCGAGGACGTTCGCAAGAGTAATCATGCGGTGCTTAAGAAATCACCTTTCGAATTGCATTTTGGTCGTAAACCTAGTACTGAATGGTCTCAGGCTCGTAATAAGGTTGTTAAATCTGATATTTCAGCCCAAGGATTGGAGAGCAACCTCCTTACGCCAGTGCAGATTGCCAGTCAAGATTACAGCAGGGACAGGGCGAAAGTTGTTCCTCGCGGCAGTATAAGTCCAACAGTCCCTCCTCGCTTCAAACCTCTGTTCTCGCTGGACGAAAATGTGGTAGATAGCGAACCCTACAAGGCGGTGGCGGAACTCACTCGGGCGGCGAATGGATGGTCGCAATTTAAACGCAACCTTCCACCGGATGGGGGAAAAAGGTCCTCAAGGAGTTAGCAACCCGGCATTCGGACCTCGCTCATTCCCTTAAGTCAGGACTCAATCAAAACACCCTACGCTTCCCGACTATAGTTACACCTCCGAGGGCACAAGTTAGCTCCAGGCGTGCACCAGCTGTGCAACCTCGTCGTCTCTCGAAAACAAGTAAATTACAAAACCTTTTGATGTCTGATCCTAGTCGATTTAAGGTCTTTAGGAAAGTTATCGACCGTCAATCAGGGAAACCTCTTTATGAACTGACTAAATTTAAGATTGTTCGTGTTACGGATCATACTTATGTTACCGACGCTGGGAAGGTTTACCGGAAAAATCACATCTGCCTCAAACCTAATTATCGGTCTACCGTTTCAGTTGCTCCCAACAATCTAGGTGATCGACTTCAAGTTTCGAACGCTACTTCTGTCTCTCGGGATACTGCTAAAGGGCCCGCTACTCGGCCTCAGCTGGTGCTACTCAGCTGGTGCTACCGATGGTGGACCTCACAGTCGGCTCTTCCAGCGAAAGCTCAGTTGGCTCTAACGGTGGTCTGCAAGTGGTTAAAGATTCCTCTCCTATCAATAAACGTCAGAGGTTTCAGGGTCACTCACCTCCGCTCAGATTTGCTCCTCAGTCTAACTCCACATCGCAGCCCCACGCCAACCGACTCTACAGAACGCCTCAACAGTTCGTTAAATTCGCCTCAAACGCGGACTTCACATTGTGCTGCCTCTCCTTCGACCGCTCACCTTACGAATTTTCTTGACGCTTATCCTACCCGTTCTGGAATTACTCCCTCTTCAGCGGACATGATGTCGCCACAGGGTCTGGTTCTTCCCTCTCATTCGAAGACATCAGAACTGCCCTCCTCCTACCCTTCGCTTTCTCTACCCGCTCAACCAGTGGTCGACGATGCCGAGTCAGTCCGGACGTCCCATCGTAGCAAGAAGCCCACTCAGTTTTTTGCCAATCCGTGAAATCAAGGCATTCTGTGAATTCAGTTGAGGAGGACCCAAATTTGACCTCCGAAATGATGCAAGTATCCTCGTCCTCACCTCGAAAACCTCTTATTCGGGATCGTTTCCCACCTGGACCTTCAACAGCGACTTCTCCCCCTCTCGATCATGCAAAAGATGCTACTGGAAAGGATTGATTTTGTGTCAAGTTCAAAACTCTTCTAAAACTTTTCTAAACTTATTCAAACTCTTTCATTTTTTCATGTTTCTTTCTTGGCAACTGTTCAGCATTTGTGGGATAGGGGGGCTATCAATCATTTGTTCGTTTAAATGCAGTTTTTAATATCTCTTTAATTTTGGGACGTATCTCAAAATTTTTCTCCCGCGGGGAATGTCGTGAGGCGACCTTCGGTACCTCGTTATTTGCTTGTTCTTTTGCAGTCTCATTGCAGATTGATGTTAATTATACTAACCGAGGTCATTGTGCTAAGCTATACTTAATACCATGCAGAGCGTGGTCAGTCTCTTCTGATATCAAACTGTTTGCTAGATAAACTTTATTCAATTCAAAACTCATGTTCATTCAGGAGAAACTTCCTATTAAGAATAATTATTCGAAACCAAATATTTATTTAAAACCAAGCAATAAAGTGTTTCAAGCAACTGATTATTCTACTCGAAAACAATTTACTTATTGTTCAAACAACCAAACTTTCATTCTAAAACCTCGGCAAATCTCAGCCGTACCTCTCGTCTATGAACTGGTGCATGTGTCTGTTATCGTCATAATCTGTCTTGTCGAAGGAACACGTCACCACAAATTCAGAAGCCTCATCGCTCCACTTGTCAACCTAATCACGGTGGGTATATTTAGCAGATGATAAAAAAACTAGATTGCTGAAACAAAATTTTTGTCAACTAGCGTCTTTTTTGCTTCAAAACTGCTTGGAAATAAATTTGGACTTGATATTAAAAAACTAGACAAATACTTAACTGTTTATTGCAAATAAACAGCCATCTGATAGCTTTTTGTGGCATTCTATCCTTTCAAGAAAATACAACAGATTGCGAAGAGTTCTTCCTTTAAGAAATATTACTCCTTTTGAATGGTTTAGCACCTCTTTCTTGCTCATGTAAGTAAATGCGTATATGTCCCTGAAGTCATCCGTCTGAATGAGTGAGTAGTCATCGTACCAGTCTGGACCCCCCTCCGCCGTCTAGTCCACTCTATCGTACATCTGCGCATTGTCAATGCCCTGAAAAGGTATATACAGTGATGTCATCAATAGAAATCTAAAAAAGTTACACATAGTTAAAAAAACGCTCGTAGAAAAAATGGTCGACAATTTTTTCTTCTAATTTCCAGGGCGTCTTAAAATTCTGCCAAGAGAATTGAACAGCGATAGAAAGTTTGAACAACAAAAAAATTGGCAAAATTTACGAGAAGTACAATATGCAAAACAAAAAATTGGTTTTATATAGTAAAAGTGTTACTTTTTTGGCCATCAAACAAAATTAATTTAATTTACACGATTTTTTGGAGAATATTAAATTATTCTTCAACTTTCTTGGTATATGCAAGAGGCTCACTTTGATATAGTTTAGTCAGCGACTGATCCGACAATTCTGGCATAACTTTTGTTAGACTAAAATAAGCAAAAGTAATCGGTTTTGGGGGAAAAATTGGGCAGAAATTTTGCAAAAAAATTAAACCGTATTAATTTTGCAGAAATTTCAAATAAATTTTGCTTCAATCAATTTTAGTCTAAAATCATTTGCTCGGATTATGAATAATAGCCCTGTAAACCGTTGACGATAACGCAATGGCGTATCGCAAATCCGATCTAAGTTGACGACCAAATTAAATTATGAGAATTGAATATCATCCATTTTTCTCAGAGAATGTATTGAAAACAAAAACAAAGTATATTGCAATTTGTCCGATAAAATCAATCGCATGGTCAGAACAAGGATGAGAAGAAACTTTTCAAGAGGTTTTTAGGTTTTTTATTAGTTTTGTCGAAACTTTTGATCGACTTTTTTGATTTTCCAAGCTCCCCTTAAACCCTCTGAAGACGCTTTTGTGCGAAAATATTCTACTCCATCAGCAGATAAGCGCCATTATAAATACCAAATATGAACCCTTTGGAAGTTGTGGTCTATTTACATATTACGCCCAAAATGTTCATTTCATATTCTTGAACTGAAACTAAAATGCATGAATTCGTTGGCTGAAAATAGCCAATAAGATCAGGGGCGAATTTAGGATTTTCTCGAATGGGGGGGGGGGGGGGGGTTGGGGTTCGGATTTTCAAAAAAAATTCGAAAGTTTTGACGACTTTTTTTTTAGGTCGACCAAATTGATTTTTCGAGCTCTCCCAAAGCACTGTTTTGCCCCCTTTTTTTGTCTAAATTTTCTTCTTCGCCGCAGGCAAATTTTCGAAAAAAAAACAGTCAAAAAAGCCGTTTTTGGGCACTTTTTGAAAAATTTTGACAAAAAAATCGCGTTTTTTTTGGCGCGCGCTCACCCTCAAAGTTAGTATATATTGGCGCCGAAGGCGCCTTTAGAAAAATTTTAGGGTCGGTCGGCGAAAAATGGATTTCTGAAAAAGTATCAAAGGGGGGACCCTTTGGGTCGGCAGGGCGTCGAATCCCTGAGGGGGGGGGGGGGGGGGGGCGTCCGCTCACTCACCGCCCCCCCCCCCCCAAATCCGCCCCTGAATGAGATGAAGTGGCGAATCGAAACATTCTGCTTACGGTTTTTAGCAGACAATTGAATCAGTTGAATTGACTAAAAAAAAAATTTTTGTCTAATTGTTAAATTAAATTCAAGTCACCTTTGAGTCCGGTCTGAAATACAAAAACAGTTCAAATGAAAAAAGTTCCAAGTGGTTAGAAATTTCTGTCCTGTAGAAACTGATTTTTTATTATTATTAAGTAGATTTTGTACAAACAAGAACGCTTTTTAGGCCTCAGGAAAAAATAGAACACTTTCCTGCGAACAAAAAAAATCCATTTCAAATTCTCTTTGGCTTCAAAACAAATAGACGCTTAGGTATTAAATTATAAATTTTAGCTCCCTTCAAAATTTAGGACATCTGCGCATTGTCAATGCCCTGAAAAGGTATATACAGTGATGTCATCAATAGAAATCTAAAAAAGTTACACATAGTTAAGAAAACGCTCGTAGAAAAAATGGTCGACAATTTTTTCTTCTAATTTCCAGGGCGTCATAAATCGACTTGAGAACATAACTGATTGAAATATAAGTTATCCCTGATTGCATAAGCTTTTTTTAATTCTGGTGTTCTACATTATTTCAAATCTGTTAGATCAGGTTTGAGAAAAGTCACTGCTTCAAAAAAAGGATAAGTCTGAAAAAGCAAAATCTTATCAACTCAATTTAAACAAAGACCATGTCCGAGCTTGAGATTAAGGCTGTAAACTTTTTTGTTTCGTTTTGTTGTGGGAGTCAAAGTGAGGTCTGCGGTGTACAGTAAGGATGAAACCGTCCACAGTCAATCATCGAATTTTTGTTGTAGGGCTGCCACGTGGCCAAAATTGAGCCAAGTTAACCCTGCGGAACAAAGCTGAACGGAACAAAGCATCTAAGACTTCTGGTTTTTCTAAGTCTGGTACTTTTTTAATTGTAAAGAAACTAAATAAATTTTTTTTTATGTCTGGTGCCGGAACAAAAACGAAACTAGATCCTAATCTTTCTATAAAAGATATAGAAAGATTGAAGGATCTGTATCTATATATAAAATTCTTTTAATTTTGTCAGTTTCCCCCTTTTTTAAAGTTAAGTTTTATTTTGGAATTAAAGTTCAGTTGTTTGTGCCCAAGTGAGAAAACAAAACTCTAAAAAAAAAGTTGAAATGTTGCGTGGTGCCTAAACAGAAAGAATATTTTCATTTTTGTGTAGCTACTTTCGAAGAACTATGATGGTTAGGTTGGTTTTTTCAGAGGAGTTTCGACTTTTAAGAAAGCAATATTGACGAGTTTTTCTTAGAATAAATTGATGTTTTCATCTCAAACCTAAAAAGTTAGTTCACCTTTGGTAATTTTCCATGGAGCTATAGGAGGTTGGTTTTTGGAACTAATTTGTCGAATTTGGGATAACTAGATTGAATGCAGCCTTCACTTTTTCCTTAGCGTAAATCAAATACGGCGAGTTCGTCCAGCTCAGGCATTGACACATTTTGATTAGAAGATTTTTGATCTAACTTATGTTTTTGGGTATTTGAGTAATTGGGTCTAATGGGTTGAACACTAATTGGGGCATTTATTACATTATTGAGTTATAATATCCTTTTGGTTATAACTCATAGAGTAATTTCAGAAAAGGTACACCGTCTGCTCGTCACGCTATCTTTTTTTCGGCCGGATAGATTCGTGCAACTTCTAAGTCTAATACCAATCTTAATCTAACTCTTATATCTCCTAGTCTCAATAGATCTAGTGTACACCGGTTTCTGCGAGTTAGTCCCAGAATGAGAACAACTGTATTCCAAGTTTAATTCAAATTGCTCTAATGTTGAAACTACAAGTGGGTTGTTAGTTTGATGGAGTATGATTGGTAAGCATTTAATATTTTATAGAGATAAAATATCATAATAATAACTAATGATAAATATAGTTTAGATCTGGTTCCACCCCTCCGGGGCTTAGAGAGTTTTAGTTTTTCAATGTTGTATTTTAGTGTAGGATGGAAGATGGTGTTTTTCTTTAGAGGTTGCGAGGATATTCTTTTTTCTGGTTTGGAAGAAGAGATGTTATCACGATAATTTCGGGAGATCGTATTATGATTTCTGATCGGTTGTGATGAGAGTTGATCTGGTTGATTTTAGAGAATAGGAATGATATAATCAAATTCTAGAGTGTCGTGTAGTTCGACTTTGGATACAGTGCATGGTGACTTGGATCTGTACGTATACTTGAACATCGAGATGGCCATTGTTCTGTTGCAATGGGTTTCCTTTGCTGCGATGCCAAGTCGTACTTTAAGTCCGTTGAGTGTAGTGACTGTAGGCAGCATATCGGGTGTATTTTGCCATTCCGTAGTTGGAGTGTGATTGGGTTGTTAAATTCCTTGCTGCTCGTCTTTGGGCTGTATGTAATCTTTAAACTGCATTGTATTATATACATATACAAATCTTTGTTAATTTTGTTTTCAGTTAAGATCTTGTATTAATTTTTATCGCAAAAGCGTTCTTGTTTTAGTTCGGTTATTTTTAGGAGAATAATATATTCAGTTCTAAGATTGTTTTAATCCGGTTTGGGTACCGTGCGTTTTCTTTTCTTAATCATGCTGTTAGTTTGCGCTTTGTGTTGTTTAGTAAGCTTGCGTTGGTTAGTTTGGATTATTATATAATTCCTTTTCAACCGGGTTAAAGGAAAATTTGAAATGTGTTAAATTTGGTTAGAGTTGTTATCAGTGAAAGTTAAAAGTTAAATTCATTATTTTAAACAATTCTTCGTGGGCGAGCTGTGCGATTGTGGATAGGATTGTGGGCGAGTGAAAATTTCAAACAACAAAGAAGCGTATTTTAAAAGGTTAGTACTGCTTTAATTTTATAGGCAACTTTTTTAAAATTTACTTCTTTGAAATTATTAATTTTACCGCTTTATTTGGGTGGTTGAAATTATCAATTTATTTTCATTTTAAGAATATTTTTTGCATATGGGAAAAGAGTTCATACATCAATTTTTTGCTGTTGTGGGGGTAAAATTTACTGCTTCATTTATGGTAATTGGTTAGTCTAAATTTATGATTATAGAAAAAATTTTCTGTTTTTGGTTTCGTTTTTTTTGTAGAATATTAATAACAAAAAACCACACTCGAATTGATTTGGCCACTTCTCCAAACTAAATACATCATTTGCTTACTAGCTAAACTAATAACATCATTAGAAACAATCCTTGACGTTTTTTCCCATGGATTCTTCCACGACGAAAAAGATAACTACGAATTTAATAAATTATTCTAATGAATTCGAAACAAAACTAACCATTCTTAATAAATGTTATTAGTTTAGCTGTTAAGCGAATGATGTTTTTAGTTTGGAGAAGTGGCCAAAGCAACTCGAGCATGGTCGGATTATTTATTGGTTTTTTGACAAGTAGGTTGGGTTTAAGCAATTTTTGGTGAAGGGAAGTTTGGAGGGCTATTAAGAGACTTCCTAGTTTTTTTTTAATCATTGGATGATAGGGGGTATTTGAGAGTTATTTGTACTTTAGGCTAAATGATCATGTCGATTTTGTTCCTTAGGCTAATTTAATAATTTTGCTTGAGGGTATTTCAAGGTCTAAGCTGGGACAAAATGGTTGGGGAGGGTCGCAAAATTGAAGTTTTGTTTAATTCAGTGTCACATATGAGCGGGTTGCTTATTTGACCTGGAGTTCTTAAAGTTATAGTTAGAGATACGCTTGAAGGTTATTGTCGGCTAAAGAAGTCGTGTCAAAATTAAGGCGATGATTCGAAAAGGTTCTTATTGGTTAAATTTGAAGTAGTATGTTCAAGTGCTTTTCAGCATGATTTTTGAGAAAATGTTCGATCCATGAAAATATCTTCAAGAGGTGAAAATGTTAATTAATTTAAAGTGGTCTTTGAAATTCAACATTCTTTAATTTTTTAGATGCGGGTTGAAATATTTGTAGTCTTTTCGTGGCTGATTACGAAGTCGCGATGATTGTCTATGTGGAGATTTTTCTTTTTGATCTTGTGGTATAATTTTTGCTTCGATTTTTTTTTTTTTCTGTTTGAGTGATTTTTTTTTGTTGTCTAAATTTTTTGATATTTTTTTGGGAAGTTCTTTGTCCTTTTTATCTAATTGTTTTTGGATGGGGTACATATCAGTGATTTGATTTTGATGTTGTTCTGAGATGTTTTGAATAACTTTAGGTCCTGTAAAAGAGTATAATTGAGTAATTCTCGAAGGGCGTACTCTTTCGGGTAATAAGGTAAAGGGTTGTTTCGATGTTGAACGATTTCTTTTTTGCTTAAGTCTAAAAGTTTGTATGTTACATCAGTGGGTTTATCAATTAATTGATACGGTTCTTTTTGGGGTGGATGTAGATTTTTAGAAATTCTTTTTTGTGTTGTAAAGTTGGAATTAAAACATATGTTCCAATTTTTAAATTTGTAGCTGGGGTAAATCGGGAATTTGCTTGGGAAATAATATTTTGTCTTTGTAATAATTTTTTTGTTACTTTCTGGTAAATTTCGTTCTGTTTTTTGTCTCTGTTTAAAATCCGTTCAGTGTGTGTACCGAAAGCTAATTGGTAGATTATAACATATCGATTCTTTAGTGGGTTGACAATAACCTTGTGTATTTTTGATTAATTGGCATGTTAAGCAATCTTTGCATAATACTAAGTAGGTGTCCATGTATTCGGTGGAGGTTTCAATGAGGGTTCATCGGGGCGCAAAGTACTGCTACGTTCAAACTCTGTAAGTATACAATTTTTTTTCACTTTGCATTTACTTTCCTTTTCCTAATATTGAAATCTTAAAAAAGTTCTCCCTAGCGCAATTTAAATTGTATTTCTCTAATTTTTTATCCTAGTCATAGCCAATAGTCATCTCTAGGGCCCAACGTTCTGAAAAATTTGATTTTCTGACTCTAGTTTTGAAAAAGTTGGAAAAATATGCCCAAATTCCTTGTTTTTTGGTGGATTTCAGAGGTTTGGGTTGGGACGCGAATTTTTCTCAGGTTGTTGTTCTGATGCTGTTTTTATTAACTAATCTGGGGCTTATAGGCTAGATCTTGCGTCTCGGAAAATAAGATTTCACGATTTTTTGAAAAAATTGGAAAATTTGATCTACAAAATCCATAAAAAAATTGTGCCATTGTTGACCTGTTTTTCGAAGTTTTTTCGTACAATTTGTGTCCTAAATTTTTTTTTGTGCTCAAGATGGTGTTTAAAATTTACGGACAACCATTGTCGGAGTTTCTATAAATTCAATTGTGTCACCTTTTAAATTCAGTTTTTAGTACTTGCGTTTCTTCGTTTTGAAAATCTTTTCCTAAAAACTTGTTTTTGTTTATTAATAGTTTTCTATCTTAGTGTTTATCTTTTTGTTCTTATGTATCCTATGGTTTGTTTCTGTGGTGTGATTATGAGGTCATATTTTTGTCATTAATTAAACAATTGTGTATTATGATTGTTTGTTTGTTTCCTAAATTGTCTCTTGACATAAGGTTTAGGATGATGGATGCAATATTTGGGCTAATAATTTTTAATGTCTTAAACTGTTAGTTCTTACGATTTTTTTGTGGTTAAGCTAACTTGGGTCGTTTTGTGGTGATGAAGAGAAAAGCGTATATCGATTCCTGAGAATTATTTTACTTTCTCGTGACTAATTCTAAGCTAAGATAGACCTACCTAATATTACTTAGGGGTTGTGATTTGTGATCAAGGGTTGGAGAATAGTAAATGGATCCACACGGTTCAAGTATTATTAGAACGCAAGTAGTTCGTTAGATACTATTTTATGATTTACTAAGTTTGAGTACTATCCTGAGTCAGTTAAGAGATAAGATCAAGTGAAGGATGAGTAACCAAAGTTCTTCACTGTTTATCCTAAGTAGAATGGTTAGTTCTTGAAAAGTTTCTGTTAATTCTGGGTCATTGATAAGGGTTGGGTAGTCGTTAGACACTAATTGAATTGGGAGGAAGAGAACAAAATTGTTCTATTTGATCCAAAGATAAGCCTTGATGATCCGAAACTTAGATTTAGTTTAATTTAATTTAAAGATCCAAGGGAAGCCTTGATGATCAGAATATTTAGATAAAGTTAATTTATTTTAAGTTAATTGAAATTGTTTTAAAGATCCAAAGGAAGCCTTGATGATCTGAAATTTTAAATGAAATCAATATGAGTGAAAACAAGGATAACCCTTGATAACTTTAAGGTAAAGGTTTAAATGAAGAAAAGGTTAAGCGTTTAGTTTTGATGATGTTATTATTTTGAGATTTGCTGTTATGTTTTAGGCGATGAAGCTGGGATGAAAAGATGATTTATATATACTAACAATTATGCTTTATACTAACTAACTTTTGTATTGTATATTCAATAAATAATTTTTCCAAGATGTTTTTAATACTCTAGATTTTTAAAGAGAACGACTAGAGTTGCTTTTATCAATCGTTACTGTAGAATTAATAGGTTTAGCGCCATGAAAGGTTATTGCAGATGTTTGTTCAAATTTTGATGTCAGTCAATGAAAATTTAAATTTACTGCCGGAAGTATTCTAAATATTGTAGTTTGATCTCGTTTTTGTCGTACAATCATGAAATCGATTGGTAAATTTCTTCCTAGTCGTACGTCGTCTCTTGTCCAAGGTCTTCTTCCAATACCGGGTAGTTCTCGTATTGTTCGGAAAATTGGCTCTGATCTATTGAGTCGTGGAGACATTTCTACTAAGTTATTGTCATATAACATTTTTTTAAATGTTGTATTTGTCGAATTCTAATATATTTCTTCTATATCTAGGTTAGTTAGGGTCTATTCGAGACTTTTTGGTCGCACCAGATGAGTTATACCCTTTTGTTTTTAACTCATAGTGTAATTTCAGTTAAGGTATACCGTTTGCTCGTCACTCTATCTTATTTTCGGCCGGATAGATTCGTGCAACTTCTTAGTCTAATACCAATCTTAATCTAACTCTTATATCTCCTAGTCTCAATAGATCTAGTGTACACCGGTTTATGCGAGTTAGTTCCAGAATGAGAACAACTGTATTCTAAGTTTATTTCAAATTGCTCTGGTGTTGAAACTACAAGTAGTTTCAACACTTACAAATAAGTGGATTGTTAGTTTGATGGATTATGATTGGTTAGTATTTAATATTTTATAGAGATAAAATATCATAATAATAACCAATTATAAATACTAGTTTAGATCTGGTTCCATCATGGTCGATTTACCATGAAATAAGAATTCAACAACAGCCTGAGAAACATTCTTTTTTAAACTGTTAATACAATTCATAGCCAAATTTGAGCATTATGAGCTAATTGGTGTGAAATAAGTCTCTAATTTGATTTGTGGATTTCAATGAAAAAAAATTCAGCTTATAGACTTCATTGCGGAATCCATTAAATCCACATGCAAAAATTTGTTTTAAATACACAGTTTTTCCTGGAAACGCAGCAGCTGTCAGAGAGTTATTACCGCCAAATCTTCCACATTCTGCTGCGGTGGTGACTTGTAGTCGTAGCATTGACAGGCTGTGTTGGACGTCCCAGTTCATCAGTTCCGTCGTTGTAGTCTTTGACCCCGTCGCACTGTCTTTTGTTCGCGACACAGTTACTCTTGTCGCCACACATGAATTCGGTCGAATTGGCGCCCTCAGTATCACAATCATCATCAGACACTTTGAACGAGAATCCTGAAACAAATTGCTAACTTAAAACAAGTATAGCCGGTTGCTGTGCATATAGCTCAAAATGTTCCCACCATATTCTTAAAAAATTACTATTTATTTTCAATTCAGTGTTGTTTTTCGTGCGTGGTTTGAGAAAAGAATAAGAACAAATGTCTAAAATTTAAGCAATTTTGACATTCTTAGTAAACGCAGCAAGATTATAAGAGGAAAAAGTATATATATATAAATTCAAATAAATTCGAGCTAATATCGCATATTGCAGCAACATTTTTTCATTTTTTTAAGTGTTTTTAATCATAAAATGGCGTTTAAAATTTTCCTTAAAGCCTAAGTTTTAGGTCTTTTTGACATTCTTAGCAAAATCAGCAAGACAATAAACTTTTCGTCAAAAAATGACTAAAAAGCAATAAAAACATATTTAAAAAACTCAAAATTTTCGCTATTTTTGCAATATTTTTTCCAATTTTTCAAGTGTTTTTAATCAAAAATTGCGCTAAAAATGTTTAAGACCTGTTTTCAAGGATTAAATTAAAATTTAGCTGCCTGTAAATGTTTCTCGGTTTATTCTTCTTTTCTAAAAAAAACTCTATTATAAGCTGCACACTCGCTTTTTGTTCGCCCAAAATTAGACCCAAATTCAAAAATTTCTTACCTGTTTTTCTCAAAATTGGGACATTTTTTGACTTTCACATGATATTTAACTCGATCCAGTCCGATAGTTATTTGTGGTACCTGATTTTATCCGGAAAAGAAAATCAAAAGAAAAAAAGAACTGAGACATTCCCGAATACAAAGTCCCTCTTCATTTTCAAAGGTCAAAAACAACAAGGACAAAAGTGCAGATATTAGATTTACAATTATAAGGTCAACGCTCGCCTATACTAAAACCAGGAAGTTTTTTTGTATCTTTTGTCTCAAAACAAGCCAGGTTTTTTATAGTTTGATTAAATTTGTCTCTTAAAATCTTATAAAAACACTAGAATAGTTTTTAAGAAGCAGCTTAAAAACCTCAAATGACATTTTTGAAAAATTTTAACCGAGTTAATCATGTTTTGAACGCTTGTTTCTCCTTAACTTATTTTTTTTGTCGTCCACAAATCCTCCCGCACCGGAGTTCCATGGATAATAATCGATTATATTGAATTTTCGTGGTCTGTCTCAATAAATTTCGATAATAATCGATTATAATCAATTAAAAAACGGATTATAATGAAACTATTTTTTTAATCAATAAAATCCGAATACAATCGATTATAATCGATTATAATCGATTATTTTTGAAAGAAAATGAAACTTGTTTTCGAGGCGAAATAATCCATTTTTAATCGATTATAATCGATTATAATGGATTTTTCGAGGGTTTATTCTTGAAATTTACAATTTTGTTCAAAATTATCTCATTTCCTGTTTAGTGCAGTTGCTACGAATTACGTTTCATAAAATGTTACATTTCAGAATAAAATTTATATATTTTTTGTCTCTACTTTTTTTAATTCATCGCAGTTTAACTAACACTTCATTTTACTGTTTTTTAACCAAAACCCTAATGAAACTAAATTTTCAGGGGTTTGAATTAGATTTTCATAGCTTCCCCCGCCGGAGTTCCATGGATAATAATTATAAGTTTTTTTAACCCAGTTTTTTTTTACCCCCCCCCCCCCCCAGTTTACCACCCTCACCCCCCCCCCCCCAGTTTACCGCTTACCGCCCCCCCCCCCCAGTTTACTACCCCCACCAGTTTACTATCCCCCCCCCCCCCCCACCGCTTACTCCCCCTCCCATCCATTACCCCCCCCCCAGTTTACCAGTCCTCCATTTACCCTCCCCCAGTTTACCCGAAATTTATTTATCCAACCCCCCACAGCTTCTCACCCCCCCCCCCCCAGCTGAGGGGGAGGGAGGAAGCTTGAGGGGGCGAGGGGATGACGTTGAGACATGCCATGTAGTAAAAGACATGGCATAAATTCTGCAATTTTCTCGCAAAATTTGCAATATTTTGCAAAAATAGTCGAATTTAGTTCTAAAAATGAAATGGATTATAATGGATTATTTTGGCAAAAATAATCGATTTCAGTGACAAAAATAATGGATTATAATCGATTATAATGGATTATAATGGATTTTTATTTTTCAAAAAAATCGATTTTAATGACCACATAATCGATTACGTGGTCTAAATTTGCCACAATAATGGATTATAATGGATTATAATGGATTATATTGACAACATTTTAGACAACATTTTTCCATTATAATCGATTATTATCCATGGAACTCCGGTGCGGGTTATGTTTATTTGAGACCAAAAAGCGAGTTTAAGAGGCGACTACCCGGGTTAACCTCCATGAACCGAAAAAGCTTATCTTACAATTCCATACACCAAAAGTGCTTAGCATACAGTTCCATATATCAAATGTATGGAAAATTGCTAGCCATACAATTTCAAAAAAAAAATTCTAAGTAAAATTGAAATTGCCTCAAATTTTTTTTGTGTTTTTTTTGACCGCAAATCGAATATTGTACTCAAACAAACCTTTTCCAAAAAAAATTTTGCATGCAATTTTTTTTATTTTTTGTGTGCATAATGTAGTCCTGGATACACAAAAATTGAATTTTTTTCCGTTTCTCTGA
Organism: Symsagittifera roscoffensis; assembly: GCF_963678635.1. Classification (NCBI taxonomy): domain Eukaryota; kingdom Metazoa; phylum Xenacoelomorpha; order Acoela; family Convolutidae; genus Symsagittifera; species Symsagittifera roscoffensis. The sequence goes on along the minus strand of NC_087063.1, from coordinate 57,571,898 downwards.
ATAACTTTTTAAAACAGGGTCTATTTTTTTGAATGGTATAATCAGATATGCCTTGATCAATGTCTGATAATTTGAAAATTCTAATTAAAAAAAAACACATCTTTGAAAACTTTTGCCAAAATTTAAAAGTTTGATGCTTTCAGTAATGATTTGTGAAAAGAACTCTTACACAATTCAGGTCGTTTACAACACATCCCAAAAATTTTTAGAAATAAAATTTTAGAAAAAATCAATTTTTGGTTTATGAAAAAATGCTTATCCTATAACTTCCATATATGAAAAAAGCTTATCTTAAAATTTTCTTAACAAGTTTCTATGGAATTGTACAAAATTCTATGATAAGCGTTTGTTCATTTATGAGAATTGTTGCATAAGCAATTTTGGTCAAGCCGGGTAATTCAACAATTAAGCCCTTAAAGATTGCACAAATTCATTTGCGTGATTGAATCAAAGATGTGAGTTAACGGGTTCGGGCTATGTTTTTCTACCTAAATATAGGTAACGTGGTTACCTTTTCTTGCAAATTTTCTCATTTCATGTTTTTTTGCGTGCAGTATCTGTCAAATTTGATTTATTCAAGTCACGGTTGATTTATTC
>NC_087063.1:57483688-57571101 GCF_963678635.1 Symsagittifera roscoffensis | reverse complement strand
CCCGTACTTTACAAAAACTTGGAAACCAGATCTGAGCATCGTAAAATCTTGCCTATTTCAGATCTTGTCCAGACATGGTGCATGTTTCGTTTGGACATGGACATGTCTGAATCAGGACTCAGGCAGGTATGGATTCTATCACAAAAGCAGATCTGCTCAAGGTCTGATTCAGACCTGGAACATATATGGGTCAGATCTGAACAGATCTGCACCAGGTCTGACCCATGTGTGCCCCAGGTCTGAATCAGGCCTTGAGCAGATCTGCTTTTGTGATAGAATCCATACCTGCCTCAGTCCTGATTCAGACATGTCCATGTCCAAACGAAACATGCACCATGTCTGGACAAGATCTGATAAAGGCAAGATTTTAAGATGCTGAGATCTGGTTTCCAAGTTTTTGTTGGATAGATTTCCACTCAATAAAATTTCAAAAAGACTCCGGGGCAGATCAATTCAAGGGTCTAAAAACAGTTTTGATCAATTTCTTTTGCAAACAAGGCGAAAAAACAAGCTGTTTAAAAGATTTATTGAAATGTTTTATTTTTAATATTTTAACTAAAACACTTGCCAGATGTTGAAGAACAAGACAATGAACCACATAATTGGGCTCTTTTCCAATTTCCAACCCCCCAACGCTGCTTATAACATTAGAAGTCGTTTTTAAAAATTTTCAAATATTGAATTTGAGAAAACAAGGGGGTGGAAACTGAAGAAAAGCCCATTAGTCAGATTTTGAGTTATATTGCTCAAAAAATTGTTATATTGTTAATACTTCTGTTCCTTCTTTTTCAATTTTTCCAGATCTCCCAACTTGAGTATATTTCATCCGAATTGGGCATTTCCTCTTCTTCTGGGGAAACATTTTGATAATCTTGTGAATCAAAAACATATGGCTTGTTTTCGCTATTCTCTTGGCTCAGAAAAAGTTTCTGAAAAGTTTATCAAAAGTTTCTGAAAAGTTTATCAATTTCCTGGTGCTGCCATGGAACTTTCTTTCCAAGTCGCATTTTGAAGTAGAACCAAAAATAACGACATCTCTCACGCCGCAACGAGAGTCCCTTTGGTACCCTTAAGACATCTAACACCGTCAATTTTTGAAAGATTCATGTCTTTTTCTTTGTGTTCTGACTCAAAGATAGTTTCAACTTTTGAGAAATTGTGACTTGTGCCCATGACTTCGAAATAATTTTCAGAAAAAAGGCTCAAGTTCTTATTTTTCGTAGCCCGAAAGCCCTAAAAAAATATGACCACTCCAAATTCTGCGCATTCAACTTCGTCAATACCATAAAAGGGCACTGTTGGCAGATTATTTTGCGTAGACCCACTGTCTCTGAGGCAAAGATGCTCTATTCCTTCGATCGGAATTTTTTCTATCATCAATGTATCTTTTACGTTTTTTACTAAACCTTGCGATATATGGGTGATGACCGGTAAAGTATTTAGGCCCTGCGATTTGTAGAAATACTCTCGTATAACAGAAACACTTTTCTCCACAAACTCAGCTTCAAATTTTTTGCCTTCATGTGTCATGTTTAATTTCCTGGGCACGAAATGAATATCTGGTTTTTCGCCATGAAAATTGTGCGCAATTTTGCATTCCCTTTCATGCATGCTCAAACTTGGTTGAAAAGATCGCCTGAGGTTGAAAAGTGCAAGAGATCGCCTGAGGTATGATGATAGATACAAGCAATCGTAATCATAGATTGACCTCGACAAAATCCAAAGCAACAAAAATTGGGCTCAAGTTTCAAGTGCTATATTCTTAGGGGAAAAGATGTCTCCGGGTCTTTCTAAGAAACTTCTCGCGCAGTGGATATATTTCTATGATCGTTAACATTACTACAAAAACTTGCTTAAGCTTTCAAATTCCAAAACAAACGACTCTTGATCGACCTCGCATTGCCTGAAGATTCATCAATTCATTGACCTCGCATTGCTTGAAGATCAAAAATTCTGACTTATCAATAACCTAACTATAGCCCAAGTAATCAGCTACAAAATCGAATGCATGGAGACTCAGCTGCGCTTATTCTGCAAAGAGCATAGATTCCTTTGACTTCTTCGACAGGCACTCCAGATTATCTTTATGTCGGTTTTCAAGAAACTTAGAGCACTTCTCTGACCTAATGATTTGATTGCAAAGCCAACTTCCATATTTAACTGAAAATACATTTATACATCAAAACAATCGGATCTTCCAAAGGGGAAAAGTTTGGAACAATTGGCGGCTCATTTAGGTGGTCATCTTTCATAGCCTCTCCTAGTTCTTTCAATTCTTCCATAGATTTTATCGCTCTGATTTCAGGGTGGTCAAAAATTGCTTAGTTTCCAGAAGTAAGGATGTGTTTAAGGCGACTCTCTCGAAATATCAATAACAACGAAGCTTTCTAGTCTTATAAGTACATACGAGATGAACCACAATTACTGACAACCGCCGTTTTTTTATTTTTTTTTCCAGAAGTTTGAAACAGAAAAGACCCAATTGATCTAATTTGTTATTACAACAGAAAATAGCGTTTTTCGGCGTTCATATTTACTACCCACGCCTTCACTAAAAACTGAAAACAAGGACGTGATTTTAAACGAGTTTTCGTGTTATTTGTTAAAATAACTATTTTCAACGAAAAAAAAAACAAGACACGTGACAAAAGTTAAGAATCCATTCGAAAATTTCAAAAAAAAACAAATTTCTAGATCTGATCATGTCTGATGCAGTTCAGGACAGATATGCAATCTCACAACAAATGGATTCAAACTGGGCATATCTTTATTTTTATTTTTTTGCGTAACATTAAAATTGTTGTATCTTCCAGGTCTGAACATGTCTGATGCAGTTCAGGACAGATATGCAATCTCACAACAAATGGAATAACCCTGGGCATATCTGTATTTTTATTTTATTTCTGTACGGGTAACAAGACTGCTCGTTTATCACGGCAAAGCCCTGAAAATTCCGACTGCACTTAAGGCCAATTGAAAAGCTTTTTTTTTGTTGTTGAACAATTGACAAAATAACTGAGAGAGACAAGAAGAAGTTTTTTTTGTTCTCCATTTTTTCTTCATCTTATCACTCCACACGCTACGTAAAATACTTATGGTGTGTTTAGCGCTCGTATTGAAATATTAGGATTAAATTGCTGGCTTCAATTCAATTTGCAACGCAATATTTCGGTTCTTACGCGTGATATAAATACGCAATATATATCACACTTTAATTATCCCAAATTGGCACATTGATCAATTTTTCAATGCCCGTAACTTCACGAAAAATGATCACCGGTAAAATATATTTTCAAATTTGAGCTTAGGTTAACATTATTTTTCAGATGGTATACAAAATTGATCAAAAACGTTTAGATAACAAGTCTTACTGAATAAAAAAACCACACCAAGCGTAGATATTCCGCACTTTCTTCGAAAGTCGGAACAATTACCCAGTGACTAGATCAGAAAAAAGAAAAAAACTGATTTGAGGCCATTTGTTTGAAAATATTTATATGTTGCTAGACACTAATTACACACTTTTTTATGAAGCCTGTAGGGGATATATTGGAAAATAATCGGAAAAATAATTCACTTTTTTATTTTAGAGTTTCCTAAAAGTATGACTGATTGCGTTGAAATTGAGGGGTAGTGGGAACACTCAGGGTTTTTACTGACATGAGCAGTCTTGTTGCGGGTTGAATGAACACAAGCAAATAATTGAAACTCAGAGCAAGTTAGAGCTATCCAATGCACTAAATAAATGCTCTTCTAAGTAATTTTAGCAAAAAAAGTTGAGTACCAAAAAAAGTAAAAAGTATTTGGTTGTTATTTGATTTTTTGAAACAATTTCTCTTATCAATTGTAGCAAATTAACGTGATCCTACCTTTTTATTATGCAGTCTCAGTCACTAACTAAATTACTGAATTTCAGAGACATATGGGAATTATTTTGCCAGCGGTAAATTTCCGCTCATTTTGCTTCCTCGAAAGAACGCTGAAGCAAAATCAGGAGATGATATTAGGCATTGACTCTGTTCGGATTGCTGACGACGCATTGTCAAAGGCAAAAGACACCCGAAGCGCCCCTTATGCCCCCGTGCACTAGATAGTTTCAAAGTCTTCAGGTGTAATTAAGGTATCGTTTTTGGCCTCGTAATTGTCAAACTACTTAAGACTGATTGATATATATGACTGATTGAATAAAAATATGACTGATTGCTTTGAATTTAAGGGGCAGTCGGAACACTCAGGGTCTTTACTGACACGAGTAGTCTTAGTGCGGGTTGAATGAACACTAGGAAATTACTAACGGAGCAAGTTAGAGCTATCCAATGCAGTAAATAAGTGCTCTTCTAAGTAATTTTAGCAAAAAAACTTGAGTACCAAAAAATATATATATATTTGGTTGTTATTTGATTTTTTGAAATTACGATGACGACTCGGATTCCGATAATCTCGCTCCGATCACTATCACTCTTGACTGCACTCACATGGATGCGGTTGACGAGTCGGATTGCTCTGTGGGCAAAATTGAATTAGATGACTTTTTCATCGATGAAGGGGCAAGTGGGCGACTTTAAGGATGAGGGCGAAGCTGGCAAGTGAGATGGCAAGCAAAAAGACAATGAAAAGCGCATTGACCCGCTCCTCTGCCAACTGTTGGCTGAGCACAATCTTTTGGTTCGAATTCACGATGATTGATCTCAAAATCTTCAACTAGTCTTTTAAAATACCTTTGTGATGTTCAAAAGATGGACAGTGAGCAATTACGTCGTTCCCTCTATGATTCTGTTAGCGCCTTGTCTGATAGAAAGAAGATTTATAAATTGTTTCTAAAGTAATTCTTGCAAAAATTCCTTCCAAAGTGCAACTTCTAAACTGGTCGTGCAAGTAACATTGTCATTTTATCTTAACGTTTATCCTTTAAAATGATATATTTTGGCACATAATTATTTTTGCCCATTGTAAACTAAATTTTTTAAAATTGTGACCACGCTTATTCGCTACCTTTTTTGTACTTTTTATTAAAAAAACTGAAAAAAAACTCCCAAGCACGTTTTCCTGAGACTCTAAGTAAACCTTATAATTTTCTTTGTTTATCGGATTCAACATGATCATAAATCATGCACGCAAATGTCTAAGCCCATTTAAGGCTCGAATAGAATCTAAAATAACTGTTCAAACACATACTGGGCTTATTGAGTTGATCAAAATTTGATGGTTTTCTTTTTGCTCAAAAACTGTAAAAACTGATATCACCTTTTTATACAATCTCACTTTATCAACTCAATTTTTACCTCACTTTTCGTCCATAAATTGGTTCAAAATTTGCCAGTCAAGTGTCAGATAATCCTGTTTTTTTCTACTTATCGTTTCAATGGCGAGCGCCTTAAATATGCTGTTTATTTTCTTTTTCACACAGATCACGAGCCTAAATTTTTCTGAAAAACTGAATCGCAAAAAATTTTTTGTCATAAAGTTTTGCCTGTTTTGCTAATTACCCTACTGTTTTTCTTAAATCCATATCTATTTCCACTGAAATCAGAGAAAGAGATAACTTTGGACTTTTCAACAGAAGGCTACAAGACGGATAACCTATAAGCGACTAGTTTTCCTGCAAGTCACTGCCCCGGTTAAGTTATGATCTTACTAGTTTCCAATGAGAAATCTGTTTTTTTTACTGGTAATTTCAGATGGCAATTTGGCCGTACGAAGCAAGCAAATCATCTTTATACCAATTCAAAAAAAGCTGCTCTGTACAACTTTGATAAAATTTTCATCGACACCACATTTTGCAAATAAGCATCATAATTTATACCTTATAGGGATAGCTATCCTTCAGTCATCTTCGAAGTTTTGTCGAACTAGATACTCTCATCATATCAAAGAAAAAAAGTCCTTTTTCGAAAAAAATTCTCTATTACTATGAGTTTTTGATGTAAAAACCTGCAATCAAATTCAAAAACTCGGTTGATTCTGTGAAATTATCAATTCTAAAAACGTTTTGATATCAGAATCAAAACAAATCAAACTAATCTCAGCAAAAGAGGTTAACAAAAAAAATGTATCGTTAATTTATCTCAAAAAACCACCAGGATGCAAAAACCAGCAGTATGGCCAAAAATATCTGCAGCCATTGAAACAACCAAGCCGCGCCACTGAAAGTGTAGATAGTTAAACCGAGGAGGCAGTAAGTAATGCAAATGAAACAGTTGAGGATACAAAAGAGAATAAAACTGAAAAGTTGACTAAATTAACCAAAAATAATTCAAAACAGTAATTATTCAAAAAACATGCGCATATCAAGCTTGGCCTGGTAATGAAATGTTTTATGAAGAAATACAATGAATATAAATCTTACCGAGAAAATTTTCTGGTCAGATCATTCATGAGGAAAACAAAGAGCCGAAAATGATCAAAACTCAGCTGATAACTTATATCATTATTTAAAATTATCAAAAGACTCTGTGAAAGCTTTTATTCTCAAAAAGATTAGTAGCCAGAATCATAAAACATCAAAAGATGTAGGTTCAAAAAATGGAACGAGAAAATTAGGTTCAATAAGAGGGGTAAATGCAAACCTTTACGGGAAAAGTCTGAAGAAGAAAACAGATTGTAAAATTCAGCAGTTTGTACCAGAATAGCTGCAGCCACTGAAGCAATCGAGGCGCGCTACTGAGAGTAAAGATACTGAGGTTGACGAGGCAGTAACTAATAAAAACGGAACAACTGAGATAGAAAAGAATAAAACCTAAGCCTTGATCAAATTGTTCAGCCTTAATTAAAACTGCTTACCTATGTTTCTCATTATTTTCTTGCTGTATTTTTTTAGTTACAATTTCTTAACAAATTTTTTTAACGTTTTTTCAAGTTTTGTTTTTCAGTTAATGAAAAAAAAAGCGAATCAATCAAGTTATTCTTTTTTCACTGTTTTCATGAAAAACGCAACGGAATCGCCCTTTTTTACCAATAAACATCTCACGCGACCAGATAGAAACCTCTCAACCCAACCGTCTCATCACAAATACTAAAAATTTCAAAGCACTCTGAGCCCACAATAAATCCAATTTTTGATTTCATTTGGTGATTTTCCTCCTAGCATTGATTTCAAAAAATTTGCTTGTTGGAAAAATTCCCAGAAACAAAATGATGATATCCACCGACTCAGTTAACCAATGATTCAGGAACTGTTTGTGGACTCCGGTGACAATGATTAAGTCCTTGCTTTTAAATTCCACATTGCTATACAAATCTTCCAGCTCAAGCTTTTAACTGCGGAATTCAGAACAAATGTGCCCACAAACTTTTTATTAAACATATTACCTGAATTCACTGATTTTTTTGTAAGTGGAACCCTTTGATATTATCTAAATTGTTTAAGGATTTGTCTCTGGAACCCATGAGCATACAGACAAAAAACTCTGAGCCTATCCAGCAAACAGTTTGGCCTCGTAATGAAAAGTTTTAATAAAGAAGCATATAGTTACGACCGAGGACTTTTCTCGGTAAGAATGCTTTGCATAAAATAAAAAAGAGCCAAAAAGTTTCAAAGTTTAGATGATAAATTGAATCATTCTTTGGAATCATCAAAGTGCGATGCAGATAAATAATCAATTAGAAATGACAGATGAAAATCAGTTAGAGTTTCCTAAGATGACAAAAAAAGACTTTCACAGAACCGATATTATACTTCTCATAAAAACGTTCTCGCCCATAATTTTAAAATATTTTCTAATTGGCATCAAAAGAATCAATTTTTTTCTGAAACTTTGTAGAAAAATCCGTTTTTATGAGAGTAATTATTCAGAACCGAAGCAAGGCAGCTGGTCGCCAGTTCAAGACCAGTCAGTAGTAAATGTCCGATTCAAATCGTCCGAGGGATAAGTTTTCATTGTGATGGTAAGAGAATGGTAAAAAAACGGTGTTTCTTCGGATTTTGTCTGGAAATGCCTAGTTATATCGCAAAATTTTTCGCGCGCGTTACCTAATTGGTAATATCCTTGGTGTATCTTGTGAGAGTAGATTTTCCAATGTATTAAGATTGGCTATAGGTTTCAGATGATAAGATGGTAAATTCAGAAAAAATTTTGGTGCCCGATCTTAACATGTTTTAAAAAATTTGATCTTAAAAAATTTTGGCCACCGAATTTTTCGGAGTTTGATTTTGCTGATACTCGGCATGGTAGGTTTCAGATTGTAGGTTTCAGTTTTTTTGAAGATTTTTCAAGTTTTCAAGTTAACTTAAAAAAACGAAAAAGTTTTTTTTGGGTGATAAGTTTCAAATGGTAAGATTCGACAAAATCAGGTTTTGGTTTGGAGTATGGCATCATAAACTAGTATATCACAGAATATTTTTTTCTCAAAAAAATCAAATAAAAATTTATTTCATCTTATATAGATTCCCTCAGGTTATCTGGGCAAAATTGACAAGAGGGGATTATCTTTGACAGGTTAAATATTCCACTCCTCGAGATTTCAGGGATAACTTGACAGCTCCTCACGTTTCATTACTTTTATATCCAACTTAATCTTTTATTCCCCAGGTTATCTGGGGAAAGGATGACAGCTTCATTGTACTTATTACTTTCATGACTTATTTTTTTTTACCACAACATGTTTATTTATTCTGTAACAATTCTTGCTACGATTAATTTCAGTTCTCTTTCATTACTTTGTCCTCAATCTTTTTAAAAAATCTTTAAAGTTTTTGAAAACTCCGAAAAATTATCTTCCAAAATTTTCAATTGCTCTGCCCCGGTAAAAGTTTACACTGAGAACAATATAGTATCATAAAGCATTTTTGTGCCTGATTTTTTCTATGATAATTTTTCTATCTTTCTCAGAGTAAACTTTTGAGAAGATTATACGATTTACTAGAAGTTGGTTACAACTTTCGTAATTTTATCTATTCTATCGTTAATTTTTTCAATTGGGAATCACAACATCCATATTCCATCATCATTCTCCGTGTATTTCAGCAAAAGTTGGTTGCTAAAATGCTTTTTGTAAAAATATTAAGGAATTTAAAGAGATAAGTTACATGAATAAAAAAAATATTTACTGCTTCGTATAGAAAAATTACAGCAAAATATTACAGTTACAAATTAAAAATGCATTTTTACATTGAATTATTGATAAACAATTAAACATGCACATCAAGAAAAATGATCAAGTTTTTCTGGTGGAATTTAAAAAGAAGAAATGCTGCATAAATTGCGTAAATTGCACAAATTGTCTGTCAGTTTTTTGGTAGTTTTCGAAAAACCATTCGCCAATTCTTTTTTTTTTGAAAGGAGGAAGTTGATCGTTTTTTACCCAGGGTAAGTTTAATAAATTCAAGCAATCATGATCCAGTGCTCTCCTCTATCATTTTCTTGGGGCTGAGTTAACTTTTTCAAAGAAAATTTTGTTAGGCGAGATTATTGAAAGGGTAAGATCCTATGTACTTAAATCTGAGCTAGGGCATTATTTCGATAATTTGCAAAAGTGAAACTTTATCCATCTTTTCAATTGCTAGCTGATTTACATCTAAAAACAAAGAAAGTGATAGTTTGATAGCGCACTATAGGATAAAAAAGAAAGATTATTGACTGACACGCATTTAGGTATTGAATCAAGAAAGTCCCATACACAAGCTTTATGTAGTGGGCGAAAGTTATTGAACACTGTTTTACAGTCTAGGTTGATAAAATGTCTCGGGTTTTCAATTAAACAGGGTTCTTTCTCTATTTTTCTGGAGTCTTAGCCCTGAAGAAAAAAAAGAAAAACATAATGGATAGTACAGAGATAATCACGATGGAAAATCCAAAAAAAATCCAAAATTTTTGTAGGAACCTGAAGACTAAAAAAAAAATTAAAAACTTTTAGCGATTGTTCCCTTTGAAGACTATCAATTCCGATTTTTGCTCCAAGGGAAATTGGAAAAATTGTTCTTATCTCAAGCTTTATCCATTAAATTTTGGATATTGTACCTGTTTAGCTGCTTCCTGTAGTGAAGTCAAGTCAAAAACTAGAATGGAGTGATCTTAAATTTCTTCCATAAGAAGAGCTGGAAAATCGTCGTTAAACTGCATTTCTTTCATCGTTGTTGCTCTTCCGCCTCGAATAATTCTAAGCTCTCTCAAATCAAACTTTTGATTTTTTAAAGGATTTTTAAGAAAAGATACGGCAACAGCTGATTTTGTTTTCATTGCAGCAGCTTTTTTTTGATTGGAGCATTATCTAAAGCATTTTCCTGAATAAATTGGTTTTGACGAGATGGAACAATAAAGATTCTTGCTGTAATTTCAATGTAATTGTAATGAGCAGGTCCCCTTTCCAGATTCCATTGCAAGTGTTAATGCTTAGGTTCAGCTTCTAAAATTGTTCTAGTAAACAGCGAACAATCAACAATTTTCAGACAAACAATTGGATTATCAGACAGCATGTAAAAATTAGATCTAGCTCGAATTAGTTTAATTCAGACTTTGGTTTTTGGAAGTAAAAATTGTTATTGGTTTACAATTCAATGGCAAGCCTGCCAAAAAAAGGAAAAAATTATACCTAATCATAAGGAATAAGCTCTATTAGCGAACGGATATAAATCAAAAGCTTCCAGAAATTCTTCAAAATTATATCCGTGACAAGCAAGTATTCCTCTAATAATCACTGCCGAAGAGTTGAATTCGTTCGATATTTGTACTTTATGAGGATAAAACACTTTGGCGTTGTAAACCATTGTATCATTGAAATAAACTTCACAATTGGAGAATAGAGAATGTAGTAGATTGTTTACATAAGTTAAGTAAGTTTGTGGTTCTTCATCTGAATCTTCCTCCGATTTTGCATTATGTTCTGCTTTTTCTTTTTTGAAAGCATCAAACAACCTTCCTTTGAAAAGTTGAAGCTTTAATCTAAGATGGGTATCACGCATATCCAAGTAGAGGTTACGCTCCGTTTCAAATTCAAACTCAATACTGCTTTCATCCATAGAAGTACCTGGGAAAATTTCTTGTGTGTAAGATGACATAATTGTTTCCAAAACTGGGACTTTATCAAAAATCTCCAATGAAGACTTTGTAAAAACCCCGTACCGAAAATGACTTTGGTTTACACTCATTTTATTTTGTCAAATTTGTCTTTGCGCGAGCGACTGTTTTTCAAATTATTTATTCAAGCAAAGTTTTTTCTAGTTCTACGATTGGGCTTCTTTTTTCCACCCCCAACTGTTTTCGAGCTGTTTTTGTTCCAACATCCTTTGCAACGCGTATCACGCATATCCAAGTAGAGGTTACGATCCGTTTCAAATTCAAACTCAATACTGCTTTCATCCATAGAATTACTTGGGAAAACTTCTTGTGAGTAAGATGAAATAATTGTTGCCAAAACTGGGACTTTATCAGAATTCTCTAAAGAAGAACTTGTAAAAGTTCCGTACCGAAAATGACTATTTTGATTTATACTCATTTTATTTTGTCAAAATTCTTTTTGCGAGAGCGACTGGTTTTCAAATTATTAATTCAAGCAAAGTTTTTTCTAGTTCTACGATTGGGCTTCTTTTTTCCACCCCCAACTGTTTTCGAGCTGTTTTTGTTCCAACATCCTTTGCAAAGGTTTTGAAAATTTTTTGTCCACTGACAACTTCTCCAGTCTCTGGAGCAGCAAGTTCAACTAAATCTGCTTCAATTTTTTTTGCAGCTGGGACTATATATTTGTGGATGAATGGATTTGCAGTTCTACGAAGAGTTTGTGCAAGAGCACCAAAACCTCTTCCACGTTGTGTTGCATGTCCACTAAAAAAAAGAAACATTAGCTGAACTTTGAGCAACCATTTCGTATAAAGTATAAATCAAAATGATTATCTGAAATCTTGCGAAACAAGAGAACAACACGTGTAATTCTTACGTACACAAAAGGAAATTTTTCACCTGTAGTATCCCTTAGTTATATTTTTATGCTATGTAAAGAGTTTTTAACATTTTTTTTTAAAAACGTAGACTCGTTAAAAATTGATAATTCATGTATTGTCCTGAAGATTTTATGTCTCCCCTTCTTACTTTGGAAATGAAAAGAAAACAACGCAGTAAAGGAGTTTTGTATCATGTAAGATTACTACGGATAATGTGGACCATTTTATTTCATTATAACCCCTGTCTGATTTTGTTCTAAATCACAACAAAAATGTGACTCCAATCAGCAGTATGAATTATAAACACTGATTGATTCTCAGGTAAATGAATGTTAACTTTTTGTGTAACCTTATCTACTGATAAATAAATTTCGTTATATTCATTTTTTTTGCGCGCCATCACGTTTTCGAACTTTGTCAATCATGGCTACAACTATATCAACATTACTTGGATACAATCCAGGTTCAATATGCATCGGTTGAATCTTTCTTTTTTCCTCAGAGTTTTCTCGCCCATCTATGAAATTAAAGTTTCTCTCAGAAAAGTTTTGGTACAATGAGGGATATGATATTTCTGAAATAGCCACCCTCCATTCTACTTTAATATGTATTTGTTCCGGTAAAAAGTTTGTAAAAGAACAAAGACTATTTTTCGTATAACAATTAACAGAAGCATTAGAATCTAGCTCAATAGTCCTTGAAAGCTGAGAATCTATGACATCTGATCGATTAAAATTTAATTTAAAACGTGAACATCTTTAATCTGAACATTTTCTCAGCTCTTTTTTTCGTAAAATTTTCCCGGAATTTCTACTTTTTCGAGATCTTTGATGATGTATGTAGAAAGTTTTTTGTAGATTATGCTGAAATTTCAAAAGTTTTATCTGTAAACTGTGGCTTGTATCCTTTTTCGAACGGAATAACGTTTTTTGAAGTTCTCACTCCATCCCCAATTTTGAATTTTGGTTTGGTGTATTTCATGAACAATTTGTTATTCAAAACTGATTAAAAATCTTTTTTTTTTCCTTAGAACGATTTTTACGACAATTCAATGAACAAAACAAATTGCTGCAGTTTAGAGACAAATTTTTCACCACGATTTTCAATATAACGATATCTAACATTTTTTGAAGACTGAAATACTTTCTCTGCAGATGCAGCTTTTGTTTCACTCATTGCTGGTTAAATTTCAGTGTCTTTCTATTTGCAAAATTTTAAAAAAAGTTCCCCCATATTCTGTTTCTTTATCAGCACAAAAATTTTCAGGGGTAATTTTCCGAAAAAAAATATTTTTGAAAGCGTGTAAAAAATCTTTGGCATACTTTGATTTCATTGTTTGAACTCTGACAAATCTCGAAAAATTATGTGTGTATTTTGCAACTCTACGTCTCTTCCTAATTTGTTTTGATGATATACCTTGTAATTGGTGTATATAGTATTCAGACCCATGTTTCTTCCAGTAGTGATAATTTTTAGAAATTGTTTGGAGTTTGAAATTTCTTTACAAAAGTCATCAAATATAAGCAGATACTTAATTCCGATATTGGGAAGATTTTTTAATTTTCGAAAATTCGATTGCAGACAGTCTATTTCTGAGAAATCGAAAGTGACGAAAAACACAACAACAACCGATTTAGTGAGAGACCGACGCTCGAAAAGATAAAAAAAAACACGAAGCCTCTTATTGTGACGATTGCGCACGATAAGACAACCAATTGGAGACAAGCGACTGAAAGGAGGCTGAGTGGGGAAGAAGGAAGGAGCAGTACCCTCCCGTGCCACGAATTGGGAGTAAAAACGACGTTATGTTAGAAAAAGCACGGAATCGGAGGCTCGGAACCCCAGAGACATCATATGGTGAATGAATGTAACAGACTAACTTTTTAGCTACTCTGATGTCCTGAACATTTGAATTAACACCGGTATTATTTGTTATTTTAGAATATGAGTAGCTAGAAGGAGGAAAGGGTCAATCCCTCTCCAATGGATTTAATATCGGACTGTCACCAAAAACATAGCAAAATAGGATATTCAAGCCGTGTTTTTAATAGCAATCATGTAGTCTGGGGATCTGAGACCCAGCTATGTGGTTGTCTTTGCATGTAAACGGAAGCTGATTAAAAGTCGTTTGACTGATGACCTGAAAATTGTAACTTTTTACTTAGCCCTAAACAGACCAGAAAATCAACTAGCTAGGCCGAGACGGTGAAAAGCGAGTAGAATTAAGGTAACTGACGCAGTCCAGTCGTCTATAGGTACTTTTTCTACGCTCCGTCATTGTGTAGTATTTGGGCGAATGTTACATAGACGTTTTTATGGCGCTCCTGGGTGGGCCTGCCAAAGGCATAAGACCATCATGATCAGCAAACGTTTTAGCGACGAACCCTCCGCTCCGGGTGTATGTCCGAGTTAGAGGCCTTATTGTTCTTTATTGTATTAGGAGGAAGGGGCCGACCCTCCGCCTGGTACTAATTAGCTTTTTAACTTAGTTTAGACCAAAAATTCCGGGGACCGGAGGGTTAGGTGAGAAGTCTAGAGCCCACTTATCCCAAGGCCCTGGAAGCAAAAACAATTGAAGAGAAAGCGTAAAACCGATCAAAAATAGTATATAACTAAGAAAAAGCCAAAAAAAAATTTATTTAAAAACAAAAAAGTACAAAAAACAGTAGAAAGTCCAAAAAAGACCAAAAAGAGCAAGAAACGAAGTGACAGTTTATATGTTATTTCCGGACGAGATGCGATCTGACCTTCCTATTTGTTGTTGTTTCAGATTGATTAATATCATTTCTGATCGAAAGATTGTGTGTTTTGGTGGTGGGTTAGGTACCCTCCCTTGAGTGTTGTTTGAGTATTTAGGCACGTTAATGGTGATTTTGCAGGTGACCGGAGGGTAGAGTGGCAAGCTGACCGACTTGTTCCAGACTCAACAGGGGCATCAGGGACATTATCCACAACGACTGTTGGGTATCGTTGACACACTTTTAGAATCCTGCGTACTATTTTATTAAAACTTAAGTGGTGGAGGGCACAATTGGCGCGGTCCGATTGCACCCTCCAACATCGATTGCGAATTTCCGAGTTAAGGGTCTCCATTCGGGTGTTTTGGTGCAAAGGAGGGTATAGTAATATTGATTAACGACGACTAATAGATTATTATCCTTACTATGTATTACTTATCTCCTATTTAGACCCGAGAAACACCCCAAAATTTGTCGAAAGTTACTGATTTTCGACCAAACTATGAACCCCAAAATTTTAGTTATCCGAGCTTTTCTGAACAGCAAAAAGCTTTTGTACAGCGAGCTACTACGTCGTTTGATCCCGCTCAGTGAAGAAACCACGCGAAGAAAGACTTAGTAGAAATTGGCGAAAACAATATTTTTTCGAACAAAATTTTGATAATTTTCCAAATTTTGTCGATATGTTTTGAGGATCGAGTTTTTGAGTTCCTAGAGTTAGAGCGATAAAATTTGTTATGTTAGGATCATGTAAGAATACTGCGGATAATGTGGACCATTTTATTTCACTATAACCCCTTTCTGGTTTTGTTTTATATCACAACCAAAAATTTGACTCCAATCAGCACTTTGAATTATAAACACTGATTGATTCTCAGGTAAATGAATGTTAACTTTTTGAGTAATCTTATCTACTGATAAATAAGTTCCGTTATATTCATTTTTTTTGCGCGCCATTACGTTTTCGAACTTTGTCATTCATGGCTACAACTATATCAACATTACTTGGATACAATCCAGGCTCAATATGCATCGGTTGAATCTTTCTTGTTTCCCCAGAGTTTTCTCGCCCATCTATGAAAATAAAGTTTCTCTCAGAAAAGTTCTGGTACAATGAAGGATATGATACTTCTGAAGTAGCAACCTCCCATTCTACTTTAAGATGTATTTATTCCGGTAAAAAGTTTGTAAAAGAACAGACTATTTTTCGGATAACAATTAACAGAAGCATTAGAAACTAGCTCAATAGTCCTTGAAAGCTGAGAATCTATGACAACTGATCGATTAAAATTTAATTTAAAACGTGAACGTCTTTAATCTGAACTTTTTCTCAGCTCTTTTTCATAAAATTTTCCCGGAATTTCCACTTTTTCGAGATCTTTGATGATGTATGTAGGAGTTTTTTTCTAGATAATGATGAAATTTCAAAAGTTTCATCTGTAAACTGTGGCTTGTATCCTTCTTGGAACGGAATAACGTTTTTTGAAGTTCTCGCTCCATCCCCAATTTGGTTTAGCTTATTTCATGAACAATTTGTTATTCAAAACTGATTAAAATCCTTTTTTTTTCCTTAGAACAATTTTTACGACAGTTCAATGAACAAAACAAATTGCTGGTTAAATTTCAGTGTCTTTCTATTTGCAAAATTTTAAAAAAGTTCCCCATATTCTGTTTCTTTATCATCACAAAAGTTTTCAGGGGTAATTTTCCGAAAAATAATATTTTCGAAAGCGTGTAAAAGTCTTTGGCATACTTTGATTTCATTGTTTGAACTCTGACAAATCTCGAAAAATTATGTGTGTATTTTGCAACTCTACGTATCTTCCTAATTTGCTTTGATGATAAACATTGTGTTCGGTGTATATAGTATTCAGACCCATGTGTCTTCCAGCAGTGGCAATTTTTAGAAATTGTTTGGAGTTTGAAATTTCTTTACAAAAGTCATCAAATATAAGCAGATGTTGATGGTTGTTGATTAAAAAAATTTCGATTGCTGGTTGAAAAGTACCAAGTTTCAACCAATCAAAACCAAGTTGAGATTTTCCAGATCCACTTGGACCAATTAAGGAAGTAAAAATTCATTCTTTGTTAGATTTTAACTTGTATAAATAAGAAGAAAGAATATAACCGACTGTACTTGACATGATAGTTATCCAAACTGTCGTTTCTTCAAATGTGGTTCATAATATAATTCGAACGATTGCACATACTAGCATCAAAACTATAACAAAAAGTGGCACGGAAAAACTGAAAGATATCTATTACATGTGTGCCGTTCCCCCGGATTGGCACAGCGGAACCTTCCGTCGCAGCACGAAAAGACATTAGAGGCCTTAGTGATCATGTAGTATTGGAAGCTAGGCTAGAAAATTCTGGATTTTTTAATTTTCGAAAATTCGATTGCAGACAGTCTATTTCTGAGAAATCGAAAGTGACGAAAAACACAACAACAACCGATTTAGTGAGAGACCGACGCTCGAAAAGATAAAAAAAAAACACGAAGCCTCTTATTGTGACGATTGCGCACGATAAGACAACCAATTGGAGACAAGAGACTGAAAGAAGGCATAAGTGGGGAAGAAGGAAGGAGCAGTACCCTCCCGTGCCACGAATTGGGAGTAAAAACGACGTTATGTTAGAAAAAGCACGGAATCGGAGGCTCGGAACCCCACAGACATCATATGGTGAAGGATTGTTATAAACTGACTTTTTAACTACTCTGATGTCCAGAAAATTTGAATTAACACCGGTATTATTTGTTATTTTAGAATATGAGTAGCTAGAAAGAGGAAATGGTCAACCCATCTCCAAAGGATTTAATATCGGACTGTCACCAAAAACATAGCAAAAAAGGATATTCAAGCCGTGTTTTTAATAGCAATCATGTAGTCTGGGGATCTGCGACCCAGCTATGTGGTTGTCTTTGCATGTAAACGGAAGCTGATTAAAGTCGTTTGACTGATGACCTGAAAATAGTATCTTTTTACTTGAAAAATGTGTAGAATTTAGGTAACTGACGCCGTCCAGTCGTCTATAGGTACTTTTTCTACGCTCCGTCCTTGTGTAGTATTTGGGCGAGTGTTACATAGACGTTTTTATTGCGCTCCTGGGTGGGCCTGCCAAAGGCATAAGACCATCATGATCAGCAAACGTTTTCGCGACAAACCCTCCGCTCCGGGCTTATGTCCGAGTTAGAGGCTTTATTGTTCCTAATTGTATTAGACGGAAGGGGCCGACCCTCCGCCTGGTACTATTTAGCTTTTTAACTTAGTTTAGACCAAAATTTCCGGGGGCCGGAGGGTTATGTGAGAAGTCTAGAGCCCACTTATCCCAAGGCCCTGGAAGCAAAAACAATTGAAGAGAAAGCGTAAAACCGATTAAAAATAGTATATAACTAAGAAAAAGCCAAAAACAAATATATTTGAAAATAAAAAAAGTACAAAAAACAGTAAAAAGTCCAAAAAAGACCAAAAACAGCAAGAAACATAAAGTGACAGTTTATATTTTATTTCCGGACGAGATGCGATCCGACCTTCCTATTTGTTGTTGTTTCAGATTGATTTATATCATTTCTGATCGAAAAACTGAGTGTTTTGGTGGTGGGTTAGGTACCCTCCCTTGAGTGTTGTTTGAGTATTTAGGCACGTTAATGGTGATTTTGCAGGTGACCGGAGGGTAGAGTGGCAAGCTGACCGACTTGTTCTAGACTCAACAAGGGCATCAGAAACATTATCC
This sequence comes from Symsagittifera roscoffensis, assembly GCF_963678635.1. Classification (NCBI taxonomy): domain Eukaryota; kingdom Metazoa; phylum Xenacoelomorpha; order Acoela; family Convolutidae; genus Symsagittifera; species Symsagittifera roscoffensis. Next base: position 57,552,756 of record NC_087063.1, on the reverse strand, counting down.
ACAACGACTGTTGGGTATCGTTGACACAACTTTAGAATCTTTTGTACTATTTTACTAAAACTTAAGTGGTGGAGGGCACAATTGGCGCGGTCCGATTGCACCCTCCATCATCGATTGCGAATTTCCGAGTTAAGGGTCTCAACCGGGTATTTTGGCGCAAAGGAGGATATAATTATATTGATTAACGACCACTAATAGACTTTTATCCTTACTATGTTTTACTTATTTCCTATTTAGACCCGAGAAACACCCCGAATTTTGTCGAAACTTACTGATATTCGACCAAACTGTGAACCCCAAAATTTAGGATATCCGAGCTTTTCTGAACAGCAAAAAGCTTTTGTACAGCGAGCTACTACGTCGTTTGATCCCGCTAACTGAAGAAACCACGCGATGAAAGACTTAGTAGAAATTGGCGAAAACAAAATTTTTTCGATCAAAATTTTGATATTTTTCCAAATTTTGTCAAAAGGTTTTGAGGATCGAGTTTTTGAGTTCTTTGAGTTAGAGCGATAAAAGATTTTGTGTTAGGAGCGTGCTAGCATAACGTGCTCGGTTGCTAGAAAGATTTTTGAGTAACCCTCCGAATAGCTCCGTGGCTAGAACTAACAACTTAAAGAAAGGAAAAGGAAGGAATCGGAGGGTCCAAATTTGATAGTTTTTGGCTAAATTTTTGTTTCCAAACCAATTTGGATAATTTTTTTTGCATTGTTCCAGTGCCGCGTAGGGCTACTACGCTCGTTTCATTTTTTGTTTGGGCACTTTAACTAAGAATTGCGGAAAAACTCTTTCAGAGCTTGTATTGGTGGTCAAAAAAGGCCAAATTGACGAACGCGTCAACCGATAGTAATAATTTTGGTACCATAAGTCGAAGTTTTTGATCGCTTTCCTAGACCGCGACCGTTTTTGGGTCGATAATTTTAGTGACGAATTTTTTTTTTTAGAATTTGTTGGTTCGGAGGGTCCAATTTTTCGGGAACACTCCGAGCGGCAGAAAATTATACAAGATCACCTTTTTGTCCTACTGGGAAGGTTGACCGTGTCAGACAACCTAGTTTTAAGTCAATTGGAGTTCAATTGGAGGCTTTACAGCGGTAAAATTATCCGTTTTCTTGATTTTTGGGAACCCTCCGATGCAACCCTCCGGAGTCAGATAAGCCCCTTGGCAACCCTCCTTAGTAGAAATTTTCCACGCAACGATCCAAAGAAGTTAATATAACTCCGCGGAGTGAATTTAGTTTGTTTTGACCTTTTCTGAGACTAGTTGGAGACCCTTCTAAGTGAGACTTGAAATTTTTAGAATTTTGAAGGAACCCTCCGGAGCGTATTAAGCCTCTTATTGACCCTCCTTAGTGAGTTTGAGGGGACCCTCCGAAGTTGCTTAGGTGATTAAGGTATCCTCCGAAGTAACCCTCCGGAGTAGGCTAACTGTCTTAACAACCCTCCGAAGCGACCCTCCGGAATGACTTAGGCCCCTTAGCAACCCTTCTTATTGATGACTTAGGTATACCCTCTGGGGCAGTTTGAATATCCTAAATATCCACTTAAGGTCAGAAGAGAAGGTCAAATACTAATGGGGTGTACCTATTGGGAAATTAGGAGCCCAGTTGACCTGGAAAATTTTGATCAACTTTGGATTCTAAATCGGGTTTATCAGAAGTACTCGAATAAGTTTGTTTTTCGATTGTTATTTTGATTGTGTGGTTGCCTTGAGCTACTTATTAGGCAAGGTCAGGCAATCCGGGAACATATAAAAGAAGACTTCGGTTAGTGTATAAGGCAATACACACTCACTTGAGAAGAAAAAGTGTTCTCTGCTTTCTTGGAGTTGTCCGGCTGTGGGAGAACTTTTTCATAGACTCTAGAAATTTTCGATCAGAGATTGACTTGAGCTACTTAGTAGGACAGCTCGGGCAATCGCAGGACACCTCAAAGAAGACCTCGGTGAGTGTATCAGACAGGACACACTCACTTGAGAAGACAGGGTCCTGGGATTCGTTCTTTTGGAGTGTTCCAATCGAGGGACGTCTTTTTCTTTAAGACTGAGTTTTAATTATCTGTTACTGAAACCATCACTGCTATTTTGTAGAATACTGTTTGATTTTAAACGCAGTGATTTGATACGTCTGTATCAGTAAAGTGATACTGAACAAAAAGATAGCTGTCACCTATAGGGTATTCTTATCTAGTTATCAATTGTGTTTTGTGTGATGTTATAATATCCTGTAAAAGTTTGTGATATTGTTATACCAGGTAACTGAGTAGAGTTAGTAATATTTTAGCACTAAGCAGGCCCTTTGCGTACCTTGAGCTGAGTCACTAATAGTATCTTGAAGAGATTGAAGGGATTTTTTTGATGTTAAGGGATTTGAGTGAGTAGGCTTGAGCAAGTTTTTTTCCAACTTGATTTTGGAACCTGTGCATTGCCATCAAAAAAATTTTTTTATCACGAGGCATGCAGCGTAGAAACTCGTTAGAATTAACAACTAAGATTTCCTGGGTGAGTAAGGAACTACGCAAAAGTTTAAAACACGGCGTAGCCGATCCACGATTAACAGCGTTTCCGACGTTTTTGCTGACGAAGCAACGACTAGAGATCAAGCTGGTCTTTCAGTGAGCGGAATGAAACTTAGAAGCGAGAAGAACCTTAATGGCGTTGAAGGGCGAAAAACTGAGGCCGGACTTGCGAGCGGGACACCAGCGGATCCCGCTCGCAAGTCTCGCACCCGACTACCACCATCTCGCGGACCTGGAAGAGCCAGGCGAGGACTTTGAACGGGAGGAAGTTGAAAGAACGGAGGAGGCCTCGGAGTGTTCCGAGGTCGGAGAGCGAGAAGAACTATTGTTCAAGGGAACGTTCAAATCGGAGGCTAAGAGTAACAGGTGGAGAAAGGAACAATCTTCTCTAGTCAAACAGGGCAAGAATGCGATGATGTCGAGCATAAGCCCGAGGGAGGAGCAACCAAGTTCAAAAGCAAAAAGAAGCTTCAAGACGATGTACGACGAACGCATGAGGTCGCTCCGAACTGATGTATTGTCCTCTGGATATGACAGTTTGGGGCTCATGCACTCGGACATGGACTTCACACCTAGCCCGAGACAGGAGAAGAGCAAAAAAGCGTTGTTGGACTCGCCAAATAGACCAATGTTAGACGGAATAACGATGGGCGCGTAGTCAACATACGACAAGCTAATGATGTTGATGGGCACACAGAAGGGTGTTGCATCGTCGAGTACCAGGCTGCAACCTCAATTGATGACATCGTCTCTTGGTCTTACCCCAATGCTGGGAACGGCTAGCGACATGAGTGACATGTTTGCCTGTGTAATGACAGGCCTCAAAGAGCTGCGACGGGACATGACAAAGAAATTAGATTGAGTCGAAGAGAGGTCCCAGCAAGGTCAAGGGAAGATGTGAAATGAGCTTACGGATGTAAAGTCACAGGCGAAAACCGATCAGGCCCAATTGATTCGGAACACCGATCAATGTTTAGCACAGAGCTTGGCTCTGGCAGCCAAGGAGTCGGATGAAAGAGACATTAGGATGACGAGAGAGGTCGAGCTATTGTTGAACGTTCATGACAATACCTATGCTCATACGATGATCAGCCTGGAGGAAAGGTTAGAAGCCAAATCTGACCTGATGATGCGAAAGCTTGAAGAGATCTTAAACGGTAGCAATCGGGAGGAGCATCCTTACCCGAGAGAGGGCTCACGCCAGGCGACTGATGGAGACGGAGCTCACAGCTGTGCCGGGGCCCAGCCGGGTTCGAGAACACGTTTTGAGTCCAATCACAGGGAGAGACCCAGGGCAGCGCCGTCAAGGCCGGGTTGGACGAACCCAGTCCCACCGGAGGTGGATGCAACTTCTGGGACACGGTTGCCTACTGTAACACAAGCCAGATCAGTAGCAGATCTGACTACCGTTTCGCAGAACACAACGATGTACGCCTCAATGTTTGAGTTTTTCAATTAATCTCTTGAAACGTTCATCACCAAACTCTCGAAGTCAACCGAGAGAGGAGAGAAGTCAAGACGGATACTGAAAAAGCCGAAGTCATACAAGTACGAAACAGATGGCTGCATCGGCTCCTGGATAGAGGTGATGGAGTTACATTTGAGAAGGAGAATTTCTCAAAGAAACAAGAATGCAGCGCACTGACAAGCAACCTAGAGGGTACTGCCCTAAGTTGTGTAATGGCGAAAAAGACTAATGAACGAGACAGCGCTCTCAAGATATTCGACATCGGGCTGCATCGTTTCTGCTTTGGTGTACAAGAGCACCAAACTATGGTGAAGTTAGAAAAGGGATGACCTTGAGTTTTTGGAAGTTTTTGGATGACCTTAAATTACTCAGAAGGAGGAGCAACCCCGATGAGAGAATATCGAAGCGAAACTTGGCAATCGCCTCGAAGTTCATGGATGGAGTAAAAAAAGATGAGCTGAAAAACATGTTGGCCACACACTTCAATGCGCGGTACCAATGACGTGTCAAGGGTCCCTGTTACCCCAGAAGCCAAGTTGGAGCCACTACTAGTCTGAATTTTGAAGGAACTGAAGGAGAATTATAGATCCCGACTCGTGGTGCTGTGCACAAAACCGCAGAACCCGGAGGTGGGCACGCCCGTGGCGGACTTCATGAACGGCAACGTGACCGCAGTCTGGTGAGAAGCAATACTAGCGAGCTGCGACTCATGGATCTTGAGAATACGCTGCGCATGACTGATGATCTCGCACTCACCAGAGATGGGATAAATTTCAATACTTTGCAAGGGAGACGCTGGATAAACGATGAATTTCAGACAAAGATAGAGAAGATGGAGCAAGAATTGAGGACGACTGATTCTCTGGCTCGGACCAGTTTGACTGGAGGAGGCCGAGTGAGGGGCAACGTGCCGGAGCCACTCCCTAGTTGTCTTGGACCATTTGTAACGAAGACGGGTGCAGTTGCTCCCGTGGCTCCAAGCTCAGAGGTGAGAGAAAGACTGGGGATTGCTCCTCCCCCCTGGGAAACCATTGGAGAGCCGACTAGGGAGTCAAACTGATCAGAGTCAGACTAGCTCCCAAAACGTAGCGAGGACGAATAACCCGTCCACGGCAACTCATGGTTCTGCCCATCGACTGCGGAGGGAGTTGAGCCGAGCAGTGTGCTGCTCTGAAACCGTCCAGATCCCAGTGGTTGGGGACTGTATAAAACGGATATGTCAACGAATTTGAACATGAATACGTTGACATGTCGAGTGGATGCAAAGAAGATGATAGGTGGAGACGGTACCACAGTGTCGGGATTAAATTGAATACCGGGCGGAACAGGAACAGTTTAGCTCCGCGACCACGCTCAGGTTTGTGGTCCTTGATGGATTGCCTCAAGACAATACCTTTAGACCCTTGAATACCCGATCCCTTACGGACGTCCGCCGGCGAGCCAAGGAAATGACACCGCCTTCCCGGAGGGGCAAATTTCTGACAGATAATAAGCCCAACAATAAGCATCATAAGATGTATCGGCAGTTCTCCAAACCACCAGGCCAAGAGTGGTTTGGAGAACTATCCCCAAGCGACTATCCGAGAGCTATCCCCGAGCGAGACTATCCCCGAGCGACCTCGGTGGAGGGGAACGATAAGAGGTACGCGGGACTGAATGGGTGACAGCCTATTTCCTGCCTATGATCCCCTAGATATAAAGGCTGCCAAAGACCTGATAGTGGCCAGTTCAGATTATCTGTATAAGCCTCGTTCTCTCTTTTGGCCCGACGTGATTTTCTCGACAGCGCCTAAGTTGGACGGGGGGCAATCAGTGGGCATGACGATAAACGTGCAGAGGACTGTCAGCATGGATCCGCAGGTGATAAGAATTGCCGGCTCGAATGACCACCTGCAGAGCAGAGGGTTGTTGTCCCGTCCAACAGATGGATCAATCCCTAGCAATGAAGTCATGGGGGAGGCCATCATGGCGTTTCTCTCAGCCATGACCGAGGTAGAGACATCAGTGCAGCGACACTTCACTAAGAAAGTGGTGAAGATCGTTTTTGTGTTATCCCCGGGATACGCCGCATTGCCAGAACCCTTGCAATTTGTGTACACAATGGTTACAACTCTAGCAGACGGACGATTCAGTGTAATCATACCCGCGCCGAACAGAATAGTTGACCCCAATAACTACTATCCACTCCGTTCTGAGCTTCCTGCCGTCTACGCGGACATTTCCAATGCCATCCAGGGATTCAAGGATTGCAGCATGACTCGGTTGGTGCTGGACAAAGTCCTGGGGTTGGAGCTGTCCAACTTCGCCAGGTTACTGAAATTGAGGCCAGGAGTAGATGACGATCACTTGTTAGTACACCAGGTGGCAGTGGATTATGCTAGAAACGAGCAGGGGAGGACGGTCAGAAAAACCTGACATCAGCAGAAGATGAACTCATGGCGTTGGCCTTGAGGACGAAGCCACACACCAATTCATGGTTGTGTTTATCGCCGAGAGTGTGTACTTTAGGAGAAGATGCTTTCGAGCACGCGCCAGCAGTAATCGAGGAAATACACGCATATCTGAGAAAATTGTTCAACGAAAGGGAGTTAGCCGGAGGGGTGATGCTACAGTTGATGCAAGACATGAACGCGATGTCGCTAGATAGATTCCAAGCGGTTATTTTGGCCACGAGGGCACAATATGAGAGATATGACGCTATCTTGGGAGGAATGGGAGTGTTATGGACGCCATCGTTCCTGTCCACGTGTTACCCGAGGGCCTCCCGGAATCTGATCGCGAGCTTCGTCAAGGACATCTGAAAACTGTCAATTGGTCTGGTATTGGCAATGTATGTGACGTTTGGTCATGAGAATTTTGTAAAGGGACCTGCGAATTTCTTCACCCAAGCGTTTGCGGACCTGAGGTTGGATGGACTCCTTACCCTGATCGCAATGACGTATGGTCGGTTGGGCGATTTGTTCGTGCATTTACGCTATCCCTAACAACTGCAGGGAGCGAGTCGAGAATTCAGTGCGCAGTTGGAAACCGCCTCATACCGGAACATGAAGGATTTGAGGAAACTCTTGCTCCAGTACATCCTGCAACAAAACAGGAGTGTCATAGGAGAGGACAAGGCGTCATCAGGAGTGAGTGAGTGCAATCAGTATTGTGGCATGCCTTTGCTGACAGATCTGGCTATAATGATGCGGATCGATCCGCTGGCTCTGCTCCAAGGACTATGGGAGTTCGTCACGGTGGTGTACGGACCGGTGATGTCGTACGTGTTCCCAGACGTACAAGTGAAGGCGTACAGGAACTCGGTGTTGTATGTTAACTTAGTCTTCGTTGTGTATTGTTCCGCGTTGAATTGCGTGGAACAGAAGGTGCTAAGAGGATTGTGCAGTGAAGACAAATTATTCGGGAAAATTGCGGAGCCAGGATGGATACTGATGGAATTTCACAACAGTCTTAAGAGCCGCATGTGTGATGTAGACCTTCCCACATCCAGTTTAACCCTAAGCTCTGGAATTTGCGTCCAATGGTGAAAGACACGGGAGAGGCGATGCGGGTCCCTGCTTGGCAGGAGGCTTACGCACACGTCAAAGAGAACCAAGATACATGGCTGACCGGATCCAGGCCACTACCGAGCCAGTCTCCTCGGTACCCGCCGATAAGGAGGATGCTGCTGGGAGTAATGTCTCCTTCTATTGCCCTCCTTATTGGCGCGGAAGAAAGAACGCGGAAATGGAGTGAAGGGATGGAGCCGCGCTTCATTAGTTGGAATGTGGCGGCGATGCACGTCTTCGACTCCAGTTTCCCAGATGCGTGGAGTCGAAAGAAGATCGAAGCACCACCCTCGAGAAAGCCTGACGTGTCTGCCCATGTGTGGAGTAATGTGCACACACCCGCCGACGATTGGTCCAGGTTGAGGCGGCCAAGAGAGATGAAAGTAGTGTTATTGGAAGTGCCTAAGGAGATTAGGGGAGGCACGTACATGACGGTCGATGAGCTGGCGCCATGTGGCAAAGAATCGGTGGAGTTTCTGGAGAACGACGAGTTATTCTATCACGCAGGGGATCTGACCGTACCGGCACGGCCAGACTCGGGTATGGATATGCGACAAGGCCCTTCGGGACCCGGGCCGAGACCAGACACAAACGATGATGAGCAAATGGATCCGGATGACGATCATTTGGAGGGAAAGGGAGGCAAGTCAAATGGATTGGACTTAGGAGCGTTGGAGAGAGACTTGCTGGAATACCAGTTCAGCGAAGACGACGACGGGGAAGTCGATGGAAATCTATTGTTGATGACACCATCGCCTTTCATGTCCCCTACGAGGGAGACGCCGGCCAGTTTAACCCCAGTGAATCCGGTAGGCCTGGCAATGGACTACCGGAGTAGGAACATACAGAAACTGCTCTATGAGTCACCAAGAAGGAGAAGAATTGAGGTGTGGGAGAGATACCAATGTGTACTTGAACGAAAGGCAGGAGTGTCCTGGAACAGAGTGACCTTCATGGTAAGGACATGGGACGTGATACGCAGGTACGGGAGCAGTCCGTAATGAATGTGGGGTTGAACCAACCCATCATGTGCGAGGTTCTAGGGAAGCTAGAGAGCTCCGTAGAGTCTGTAGTTCTGACCGCGTCAGTTATGGAGGACAAGGCCAATGAAAATCAGGTGGTGAGAAAATTACCCGTCAGGCGAGCCAAGAAAGGGCTGAAGAGATTGAAGGGGAAAACAGGAGGCAAAATAGTGAATCAGAACGTAGTGTAGTCGAAGGCGAACGCAGTAGTGGCCTCATTGGCAAAAGTAGCTCGTTCAAGTGAGATTGGACAGGGATATGGTGCAGCGTTGGCCGGGGGAGAGAAAGATTACCTGTTATCCCCTATGCTATTGGCGGGTTTGATGTCAACAGCCACAGGGTCGAAGAAAAGCGCACGGACCTTGGCGGACACAAAGCTCGAAATGGAAGTCATCAGTCAGTGTGGATCTGGAGGACTCGACGATTACAAGCCCTCACGAACCAACATGGTCCGGATGAAACTGGAGGAGCAACTCGGTGTGGTCGAGTACAGTCGGATCACAGTGCCCGACTCAGTCCACATGGGAGATCCCGCAGGGGGTTATGTGGAGATGCTCAAGGCGAGGAACTCAGCGAGAGGGCACATGATGGCCTGGAGCGAGAAGCCCGCCATGCAAAAGTATTTGAAAGAACTGACGGAGAACTCTAATTGAATCGGAAGGAATACGGCACTGTGATGTCCTCGGAGGCAAATGAAATCGGGATGGAAAAACTGTTAGAAACCTCTTGGATGGCGGCCCTCCAAAGATACTTTGACGAGACGATGCATGCACCTGCGACGGTGGCAGCAAACCTGGTCTATCCGTGTGCAAGAACTGACTTGCAAGCACGGCTGGCCTGGTGCCTAACGGGAATCAAGCAGTCAGAATATGAGGCCAATAATGACTCGAAATCAAAACAACAGGAACTGAAATTGATGGAAGCCCTGCGAGTTTTGATCAGTAAAGACTATTCGGCGATAGCCTGGGCTAAGCGTAAAGATGCTCTTTGCTTTGTGAGGTTCGTAGCGGACCGTATCCCCACTCCCGTGTTGGAAGAATGTGTAAAAACCATTCGGCAAGGGGGAGTTGATCGTGAACGAAACATTCTGAGGACTCTCCTGGAGTTATATTAGGACATGCCGCAGCTCATGCCAAGTGAAGAACCTAACGACTGAGAAATCTAACGCAGGTTGAAGGAAGTGAGAAGTTATTCCAACAAGGAATTGAAAGTGAGCCGTGAATCAATTGAAGCAGTCAAGGAACAGTAGAATTCTGCAATTTTGGGGAAGTTGAAGTCATTCCAATATGTGTCTGGCATATCAGGGATGGCGTATAATTGTGGACGAGGAAGCCAGGGAAGCATATTTTGATTACGAGCAGGTTATGGTACTTGATTTCTGGGTCGAGCGAGACAAGGAAACTGGCATTTTGATGGTGGAACAACCCAAGCTAGGAAACATTTTGGAGGAACGAGTGGTCGAATCCTCGGTTCCCGAGATATAGGGGCAAGTGAGCTTTGAATGTGGTTCTTGGGACGGTCCCTTGAAGACCAGCTTAGTAACCTTGTTGGAGCTCATGGAGCCTTAATCTTGGATATGACGGCCGATGTCACATTGGATTTGGATGATGACACGAGTCTTCACAATTTGGCCATGATACACAATCTGCTGGCCCTGAGAATAACGAAGCAGAATAGCAGACCATCCACGGGACCGTCCGAGGGAAATCTTTCAAGTGATTGTTTGAGACAGGGCACCATTCTAGCCTACAATAGTGGAATGGATGGATACGTGTGTGGTTCAAGTTATTGTCTGAACACGCTGAGTGAGCAACATCGCCAACTAGCTAATTTGTATGGGAGGCTAAGCATCTCGGACAAAAGTGAAAGGGAGTTGATTGCGGACTGCCACGGAGTAACGGAAGTGAGTTTGATCGCTGCCTGGGGATTTTACAGTATGACGAGCTCGATCGAAAAATTGGAACGCCTCGAGCGTGCCCATGGGCTGATTACGTCCTTAAAGGTGGAAGTGTTCCCTGGAGCATTGCAGACTGAGCAGAAGATTGGATGTTGGCTAGAGAACGAGATGAATTTGAAAGACAGTGAGGCCTATTATAGAACTGCTGGTTCGAATTATCTTGTGGGTTCGGGCTCCGCACAATTTTGCAATAGTAGGTACCCTATGCACATGGTGGTAATGGACGCGAGGACGCAGCAGGTGTTGGTCGACCAACTCTTCTCTGTGCCAAAGTGCGTGAGTTTGACCAGGATGTCAGAAAGGTCGTATGATTTACTGACAAAGATCATTCGGGCCATCCCGATGAGATCTGAAGGCGAGTTGCAGGACAAAGTGGGTGAAGAATTCACGAGGTTGAATGAGGGTAACGTGAATGAATTCCAGAGAAAGAAGGCGAGTGGAGTGTTACCCACAGAATTCCCCACCTTTGATGAGAAAGACGACGTACATAGGATCATGAAAGAAAGGGAACCGTTGCTGGGAGCTTCAGGGTACCGGACCCGAAGAAGGAACACCTTGATGACCCATGGGGAGTATCCTTGTCACTGCCTGGCGCAGACGTTATGGTACCCCAAACGCGAGAATCTGGTGTTAGTGTGGGAAGTGGAAGATTTGTACTCCACGGGGTTGCCCGACCAAAATCAACAAGTGTCAATTGTGATGGTTAGTGCCATGCTGGCGGTGAGATGATTAGAAGCTAACGCGGGCACGAGTGAGCAGGAGACGGCCATGCCGACACCCGAGCAACTAAGTAACGTGAAGATGAACAACAACTTAGATCTTTTCAGAACCACCTGCAAGGTTCTGAGGATACCCAAAGCCATTGAGAGGATATGGTCAAGGCAAAGGTTGATGCCTTGGTCCGTGCAGTGATGCCCTCATGGATATATGAACGCGCGAAGCGTCATATGTCCAGGAACACGGAAGCCTATCAATCCTTCCAGCTAGATATAGGACCGGGATCCTATAAGAGAGCATTCCTAACGCACAGAAACGCTGTTACTACGACGGTGAAGCGAGTGGCAGGAGCGCTTTGTGCTACTGAAGCCGAAAAAAAAAGAGGTCTTACAAGCTGACCTTGAACGGAATGTGAGCCTGGGTCTGCACAACAGCTTTTGCAGGAACCGGGAGCAAAAGGTGAATGTGGACTTACTACCTTGTAGCAAACCGAGGTTGTTAGAGCAGGAGAGTTGGGGCACGGCCCGTAACTCCGTGGACATTCTAGAGAAAGTCCTAGAAGACAGCGAGGCAGAAGAACAAGGACAAGAAGCAAAGGAGTGAAGACGAAGAAGTGACATGAGAATGAAATGAAGAGAGAGGGAGAGAAACTTAATTTTCTTTGTGCGCTAAAACTTGTACCAATCAACTAAGAACTTTTCGTTTTGTGAGGACTGAATTAGAAGCAGACCTTGATTTTGTTGTAAACAGTCGAGAGTTGTTAAATTGTTGCAATTGCTGAATGACAATGAACATTTTAGTTGATGCTATTTACATATATATGGAGAGCAGAGGTGAGTATATTTACCTAATTATACCCCAATGAAGTTTTTAAACTGTTTAAGACACGTGTTCACTGTGTGGCGACCTGGTAAGGCTGGAGTACACTCGCTCGATCACTACCTGCTGCGACATTACCTCATTACTTTTCCTAGCCACAGAGTTTCTTAGTTTTAATATTGAGGCAAACGCGTAAATGAACGATTATACTCGGTGACTGACATTAAGTTAATTTCAACGGGTGCATGGCCGTGCCACGTCCCAAACTTTAATCAGCAAGAGCGAGAAGAATTTTTATGACGAGATGACGTAGGTAGTCATAAAAACTTTTTTTATCTAGGACACTCCTCATAGTGCAAAATTTGTAAAAAAATGTTGAAAGCCAGTGAGATGAAGTACGATGCCATTTATGAAACGCAGTGAGTTGAGATGGAGTAGATAAATTTATAGAGAACTGGAACACTACTTGACGATAACCCGGCGTTATGCGATCAATGTGGACATTGAAGGGGATTGCCCGGGGAGTATGTGCCGTTCCCCCGGATTGGCACAGCGGAACCTTCCGTCGCAGCACGAAAAAGACACTCGAGGCCTTAGTGATCATGTTTTGTTGGAAAGGAGGCTAGAATATTCTAAAAATTTTAATTTTCTAAATTTCGATTGCGGACAGTCTTTTTCTGAAAAATACAGGAATTGGCCATTTTTGGCTAAAAAGTGACAAAAAACGCAACAACAACCAATTTAGTGAGAGACCGACGCTGGGAAAGATAGAAGAAAATCACGAAGCCTCGTATCGTGACAATCGCGCACGATAAAAAAACTAATTGGAGGCAAGAGATTGAAAGGAGGCTTCAGTGGGGAAGAAGGAAGGAGCAGTACCCTCCCGTGCCACTAATTGGGAGTAATAAGGACGTTATTTTAGAAAAAGCAAAGAATCGGAGGCTCGGCGCCCCAGAGACATCATATGGTGAAGGACTGTAATAAACTGACTTTTTAGCTACTCTGATGTCCTGAACATTTGAATTAACACCGGTTTTATTTGTTATTTTAGAAAATGAGTAGCTAGAAAGAGGAAAGGGTCAATCCATCTCCAATGGATTTGTTATAAGAATGTCACCAAAAATATAGTAAAATAGGATATTCGAGCGGTGTTTTTAATAGCAATCATGTAGTCTGGGGATCCAAGACCCAGCTTTGTGTTTGTCTTCGCATGTAAACGGAAGCTGATTAAAAGTCGTTTGACTGATGGCCTGAAAATAGTTACTTTCTATTTAGCCCTAAACAGACCAGAAAATCAACTGGCTAGGTCTAGACGGTGAAAAATGAGTAGAATTTAGGTAAATGATGCCGGCCAGTCGTCTATGATGCCGGCCAGTTCTACGCTCCGTCACTTTGCAGTATTTGGGCGAAGTTCACAATGTACGTACAAGCAACTTCCAATATTTTCGTTCAGGTTTTTTTAATCAAAAACAAAACTTCCTAAGTTTACGGGCTTGTCACATTGATCGACTATCAATAAACTCAAAATAAAATTTATGAATCAACAAATCCAGTCACGTGACAAAGAAAGCAAAACTGGGGAGACTAGGTGCAACATAACCACACCCAGGTCCTTTTTTCCTAGTTAGTTTCACAGATCCAGCAGAGTCATGTAGAATTGCATGTAGGAGTATGATTTTGGAGTTTCAAAAAAATAATCCATACAGGAATTTCCGTATCCAATTAGACCCCCAAAAAAATTTTGATCCTTGTTTTTCAAATTTATGTCTGGGTCCAAAATAAAACAGGATCAAAAAAATAAGAATTTTGGTTTTTGTTTTTGACGAAAAATTCTTGCTTTCTATCCTCAAAAATTCTTTCTATCCTCTGTTTTCTACAGTGCATTCTTCAAAAATGATAAAAGATTTTTTCAATGTCTACATAACCTTAAAATCAAGGAAGTACATCGAGTAGTTTATTATATTCTTCTCTTTGTAGTTATAAATATTGAATGTTTTTCCCTTGATTTCTATTCCTACGATGTTCTATAAGTTCTATTTTTGTGGTATCAGATCTCTATCCTATGTGATTTTTTTTTCTATCATAATGCAGATTCAACTCAAAATGAGATATTTGTGAGTCTTGGTCCAATTGGTGATTCTTTAACAGTTAGCGAAATTTTTTGGGACTTTTCTTGAAGACAGTACGGAAAAGTCCCAATTTATTGTAAAGTTATAAGAGTAAATTTCTTGAAAACCCAATTTTCCAACTCATATTGTTCAACGCGAGTACATAACAGTTCTAAACAAACATAAAGTCTCCCAAAATTGGGGAATTTCTCTGAATTTGTTCAAAATAAAGTCGACATAGAGAATTTGTTTCATTGGTTCATTCTCTTTTGCAGTGAAGAGCCGAATCTGAATGAAGAGAGGTTTGTTAACATTGTACTTCTTGATCATGACCTAATTTTGTCAATTGTAAAAAGCTATTTCATACACCTTGTTGCAGTTGGCGAGCTCCTGATCCATAGTTGACTCCTTGTCAGAAGTGAGTTCCAATATAGGAACGAGTCCAAGGTTTACAGCATCGAGAATACCAGTATGTGTAATAACCGAGATTGCTTCTCCTTCTTTTTCAACAAGATAGACTTGTTGTCTTTTTTTTCGATTTGTCTCAACTCATTTTTCTTGAATAGTTGAAAAAATGGTTCAAATTAATTTTCCCCTTGTAGGATTTTTGGGACCAAGAAAATCTCTCAATCCTTGTTTGATATTTTGAAAACTCAAAATAATTGAGACTAGTGTCTTTTCTAGAGTAAATTTTTGAAGAGCAAAATTCGAACGTCACTACCTTTCACACAAACTATCGGTTCAGATTTTCTGGAAAGAGTTCGTAAAGTGCAAAACTCAAAAAACAAACTTAATTTCTTTGAAATTATTTGACTGTTTTATCGATCCTTATGGAATGTAGAAAGTGATCATGTCAATTTCTCAATGAAAATTTTAAAAATTTTTGCTAATCCATCTGTTTTCTTTCACATGATTACCAAATGACCAAAAATTTTCAAAAAAAAGAATAAAAATTCATCGTTTTTAAGGAATTGGCAAACTTTTTTCAAGCTTCTAAATAACATGTAAAATTTTCTTCTGAGTTTCAAGAAGCTGCAAAAAACTTTTCAAAGTTTTTATTAAGTTGCAAAAAATGATACATTTTTTTCCACCAAATGAAAAAAATGTTTCATTTTTTTTTAGAAGATGCGAAAAATGTTTCACTTTTCTTGACAAAATGCAAAAAACGTTTTCAATTTTTTGACAATATGGAAAAGTTCTTCCTTTTTTTGACAACTTGTTAAAAGTATTTCACTTTTTTCTATAAAGTGCGATAAGTGTTTGATTTTTTTGAAAAAATGAAACGAACCATCAGATGTTTATTGATTATGTAAAAAGTTTTCCTTGTTCTTTTTCTAATACATGTGCGAAAATTAATCAAGTTTTTCAACATGAGCGCAAATTCGGAGCGCTAAAGTAGGTTGTATTCTAATTGTTTTTCAAGTTTTTTTTCTGAACTTCTCTTCTATTCACAAAGCTAAAATGAAATAAAAGAAATGAAATAATTACAATGAACGAAGTAAATATCAAACAACAATTATTTACAAATATTTTTTAATCAAAGAGCTGTCGAGTAGCAGAAGAGTTTTGAAGGGGGACGAGGCTACATTGTTGGATGAGGTAGAGCTGGACGAGGCTACATCGTTGGTGATTGTTGTGGTGGGGTGTTTTGAGGCGTCATTGTTTCTGAGAAGCTCTCATCTTCTCAGAAACGCAGAGCTGGACGAGGCTACATTGTTGGTGATTGTTGTAGTGGGGTATTTTGAGGCGTCATTGTTTCTGAGAAGCCCTCATCTTCATCTGTTGTGATGGGGTTTTCGGCTGATCCCATCTCCTCCTCCCAAGGAAAGAGGAATTCGTCGACTTGTTGAGCCACAAATCTAGAGTCAGGAATCTCGAGGTAGTTCATTCCCACATGCTCAGACAATTCGTTCATCATTTGAATTGTTCCACATTGGTTCTCTGTGATGGGTACTTGCATCCTATGATGCTCGTTGAAATCCCTTTGTCTCTCTTCCACCATATGCCAGACTTGGATTGGGATGTCCATTCGTGCCAGAAAAAATCCAGAGACTGTTTCTCGCACTTGAATTTGTACTAGATCAAGCGAAAATTCTACCGTGTTCATAAGGTTGCTGTTTTTAACTGACAATATCATTTTGAGCTAAAATTTTTTGTAAAAGATACAAAGTAAAAACAAAAAAGATTTAGTGCTGAGAGGGCAGGTAGTTGACGGTGGTTAAATTGAAATGAAGTATTAAGAGCTCAGGGAGGAGGTAGTTGACGCTAGTTAAGTTGAAAATAAAGTTAATTTTAGTTAGAAGTGAAGGGCACCTTCAACTCGAATGTGTGGATTTAAACAATCAGAATTGATTTTCCTTATTTTGGTTGTAGTCGTGTCCAATCAGATTTCAGCTGTTTTTAAAGGAATTCCTATATAAAAGCCGTGTCCAATCGGAAACAAAATTCCATTTATGGTGATTTTCCTACATTGTCGTTTTCATTTACAAAACAATTCATTTTTGTTCTAGTTGTCGTATTCAAAAAGAGAACTATTTAAGGGACTGAACTCTTCCAAATAAGCAAATAAATATACAAAAGCAATCGCAAAATTAAATGACCAAAAATTGTTTGCTGTAAAAATGAGAATATTGCCGATATAAGGAACCAAACAATAGCATACAAGTAGCAATTCTAACATTTTTTCATCAAGTTAATTGTATTTTCTGTATTTATTCAATGAGAAATTGCTGAATTTTGAGTAGATATACTAGTTCTTTGATTTTGATTGAAATTTGAGAAGATAACTCAAATTTGATGAATTTTTCAAAGCAAATCTCTTGAAATCTAATTCCAAACCTGATCATGTAGGACTTTAACTATTGAAAACCCTTAATGAAATGAAGGAAAAAAAACTTTGCTGAGGAATTTTTACAAATTTGGGTATCGGGTAGAGGATAAAAAGAGTCTTTGAAAAACTACCGTACGACTTTTTGAATAACTGCAAACTCTCGAGAAAAGAGAACAAAAAAACTTTCTTTGTGAGGTGTAATTCAGCCGTAAGTTTAAAGCTTTGATACTCAATACTTGGCTCGAAAGTAAAATCTTTGAGTGAATAATTTTCTCTAAAAAGACCTTTACTTAGGCGGATAACTCAATTTTGTACAATATAAACGTTCAAAAAATCATGAAAAAAGTAAGATTCAACATCTATTACATCAATAAGAAAATCAATTGGAATTTTTTCTTTTTTTTTATGAAGCAATCGCTCTATACTTTGAATAACTAAATTAACTTATTTTTAAATTTTTTCAGCAAATCAAAGTAAGAATAAATAACTAATATTTTTGGGGACATTTTAAATCACCAAATTTGTAGGTGCCATGTACTCTTATTTAAATTTGAAACAAGCTAAATCCCTATTTGTTAGATGCCTTCAATCAACAGGAATGAGAAAGTGAAATGCAAAGACTGTGAAAAAGAATACAAGAGGATCGATGCGGCCCGACATTTCAAAAGTTGCTTACGAGGAGTTCTTTTTTGTCCGGAATGTAATTAATGTACTTACAGACAGCAAAAATTGAATTTCCATACGAGCAAGAACCACGTTAGGTCAACCCTAAAGTCAACAAAAGGTTTATCAGGTGATGAAAAGTTTCAAAGCTTTTATTTACTTCAAAAACTTCGTAGAAAAGATCACGGGTTGAAAGCGAGGAAAACGAGTGATTCTGTTGCTGATTTGAACAAATTCTTGGAAAACGAAGAGGAAATTGACCAGCTGTGAGATGAGCTGAAAGCCTGTCAACACTTCTTGGCAGGTACTGAGATGGAAATTGAACGCCATTAGATTTTCAATTTTCAACATTCAAAACTAGATCCTAATCTAGTTAATGAAAAACTGGTTGAAGTCTTTGAAAAACTTGATTGTGCGGAAAAAATCAATATTGCCTTAGGATTTGTGCTACTTAATATAGAAACCGGCAAATATCGAATTTTATACGCTCAAGAAAACAACACACTCTTTGATAAGTCTATGTTGCTTTGTACTGAAGCAGACTTGACGACCACACAGAATAAGGTTAATAAGCAAGATATCTTTGTAGTTTGTACACAAGAGAGACAAAATACGAAATGGCGTTTCCAGTTGATCACAAATGTGTCCATTTTACTCGCCTTACTGACAAACTTACCCATGGGATGCATCACCAGGTTAATTAATTGATTTTGGATGCGCAGACGCAACAACCATACAATGACAAACTGTGTTTGTTTCGAGCACTTGCAGTTCATTTACATGAAAAAACTAATCTTGAAACATCCACCTCCAAGAATTTTTAATAACTTTCTCGAAAAATTGGTTTGTGATCTGACACAATATCGTGGAGTTTCGATGGAAAATCTACCATTCGTTGAAGATGTAGTCGATAAAAAAACGCCTTTATCTACGATATCGACATTGGAGATGGAGACTTCGTGGGTGAATTAGCTCGGAAAAGTATAGGTAAATACGAGATTACAGTTTAACTTCTACGATATAACAACCACAATATTTAAGTTCAAATTATCGACAGCTTCTTCATATGCTTTCGATGCCCAATTTGCGATCGAAATTTCAACAAGCATATTCTACGATGCATAGATCGAATCAAAAAAATATACCCTAAAAACGTTTACACTCTACGACAGACGTTGTTTGAAAAATTGAACGGGTTCAATATTGAGTATACCAAAGAACAAACTTTATTCAAAAATTTTGCCATTTTTGACTTTGAAATAATTTGCGTGCCATCCGAAGAACTAAAACCAACAGAGACAGTTTTATAAATTGGGAAGCTTGAAACCATATCAGTGTCATTTTCATCCATTTTACTTTACAAACCCATAATTTTGTGTGACAAAGATCATCAATCCCTCATTTTTGACTTTGTGGCAAACTCGGAGTTGTTGGCGGAACAAAATAAAATCGAAATGCAATCAAAGTTTCTGGAAATTGAAAATAACATCAAAAAGCGGTTACACACAATTTTCAGCATCCTTAATGAACGAGGCAGTTTCAAAATGAACGAAGCAAGAGAGTACAAAGACAAATTTGTCGAGGATGAAAGAGAAACAATCGCATCCACTCACTTTCTCAGCATGCAAAAAAATTAATTGGTTGATTTGATGCAACATCTAGAAAGATAAACCAATACTCTAACAGTATTTGGATTCAATCGTGGCCGGCATGGTACCAACCTCATAAAGTCATACCTCATTCCCTACCTTATCAACGAAAAAAATTGAACCTTCAGTTATCAAGAAAGCAACTAACGACTTTGTTTCTTTCAAATTTGAATATGTTTAGGTTCTGGACATTATGAAGTTTTTGGGTGGAGCTACTACTTTGGACTCACAGCCAGTGAGATGAAAAGATGGTTTGATTGTTTTGATAAGAGTGGTTTGATACTCCCAACAAGCTTGACGAACAACAACTACTCTCGTTTGATGATTTCTACAGCAAACTGAGGAATAGCAACTCTCTCGATAATGAGTTTGATGATAATGAAAAACTTCTTAACACTGGGATAACAGAAGACCAATCCTTGAAAAAACTCGGCCCTAAAACCAAACCGCCTACGGGATTGGAAAACTACAACTATATTAAATCTTTCTAACAGGGAAAGATGGCAACATTTCGCAATTTGCTGCAGTAGTATAACAACAAGGATGTTGTTCCTACCCTTGAAACTATGCAAAAACCGATTGATTTAATCGTGACAAGGGGAAATACATGTTGGGTTCCACATATGATGGGTACTTGCATCCTATGATGCTCGTTGAAATCCCTTTGCATCACTTCCACCATATGCCAGACTTGGATTGGGATGTCCATTCGTGCCAAAAAAATCCAGAGACTGTTTCTCGCACTTGAAGTTGTACTAGTTCAGGCGATAATTCTACCGTGTACATAAGGTTGCTGTTTTTCACTGACAATATCGTTTTGAGCAAAAATTTTATGTAAAAGATTCAAAGTAAAAACAAGAATGATTTAGTGCTGAGAGGGCAGGTAGTTGACGTTGGTTAAGTTGAAATGAAAGTATTAAAAGGTGAGAGAGGAGGTAGTTGACGCTAGTTAAGTTGAAATTAAAATTAATTTTAGTTAAGAGTGAAGGGCACCTTCAACTCGAATGTGTCGGTTTAATCAATTAGAATTGATTTTCCATATTTGAGTTGTAGTCGTGTGCAATCAGATTTCAGTTTTCTTTTACAGAATTTCTATATAAAAGCCGTGTTCAATGGGAAACAAAGTTCCATTTTAGGTGATTTTCACACATTGTCGTTTTCAATCACAAAATAATTCATTTTTGTTCTGATTGTCGTATCCATTAAGAGAACTATTTCAGGGACTAAACTCTTCCAAATAAGTAAACATTTACACAAAAGCAATCGCAAAAATAATGGACCAAAAGTTGTTTGCTGTAGAAATAAGAAATATTGCTAATATAAGTAACCAAACAATAGCGTACAAGTAGCAAAACCAACATTTTTTCATCAAGTTAACTGTATTTTCTGTATTTAATCAACGAGAAATTGCTGAATTTTGAGTAGATATACAAGTTCTTCGATTTTGATAGAAATTTGAGAAGATAACTCAAATTTGATGAATTTTTCAAAGCAAATCTCTTGAAATTTGATTCCAAACCTGATCAACTAGATTTTTCAGCTTTGAAAATCCTTAATGAAATGAAGGAAAAAATTTTGCTGAGGAGATTTTACAAATTTGGGTATCGGGTAGAGGATACAAAGAGTCTTTGAAATTCTACCGTACGACTTTTTGATTAACTTCAAATTCTCGAGATAAAACACAAAAATTTCACAAAAATAAAACACCGTAACTTTAAAGCTTTGATACTCAATACTTGGCTCGAAAGTAAAATATTTGAGTGAATAATTTTCTCTAAAAAGACCTTTACTTATGCGGATAACTCTATTTTGAACAATATAAACGTCCAAAAAATCATGAAAAAAGTAAGAGTCAACATCTATTTCATCGATAAGAAAATCAATAGGAATTTTTTCCTTTTTTCTTGTAATGCAATCGGTATATACTTTGAATAACTAAATGAACTTATTTTTAATTTTGTTCAGCAATTCAAAGTAAGCATAAACTACTAATAACTTTCTTGGAACTTTTTAAATCTCCCAATTTTGTAGGTTCCATGTACCTTTATTTAACTTTGGATCAAACTAAATCCCTATTTTTCAGATGCCATAGGAATGAGAAAGTGAAAACCATAAGACTGTGACAAAAATTACAAGAGGACCGATACGGCCCGACATCTCAAAAGTTGCGTGCGAGGAGTTAATTCTTGTCCGGAATGTAATTAATGTACTTACAAATAGCAACAATTGAATTTCCATACGAGCAAGAAGCACGTCAATTCAACCCTAAAGTCAACAAAGTGTTTATCAGGTGATAAAAATTTCAAAGCTTTTATTTACTTCAAAAACTTCGTAGAAAAGATCGCGGGTTGAAAGCGAGGAAAACGAGTGTTTTTGTTGCTGATTTGAAAAAATTCTTGGAAAACGAAGAGGAAACTGATCATCTGTGGAATGAGCTGAATGCCTGTCAACGCTTCTTGGCAGATACTGCGATGGAAACTTAATGCCACAAGGTATTCAATTTTCAACTTACAAAACTAGATCCTAATCTAGTTAATGAAAAACTGGATGAAGTCTTTGAAAAACTTGATTGTGCGGCACAAATCAATATTGCCTTGGGATTTGTGCTACTTAATATAGAAACCGGCAACTATCGTTATTTATACGCTCAAGAAAATATAACACTCTTTGATAAATCTATGTTGCTTTGTACTGAAGCAGACTTGACGACCACACAGAACAATGTTAATAAGCAAGATATCTTTGTAGTTTGTACACAAGAGAGACAAAATACAAATTGGCGTTTCCAGTTGATCACAAATTTGACCATATTAGTCGCCTTACTGACAAACTTACCCATGGGACGCATCAACAGGTTAATTATTTGATTTTGGATGCGCACACGCAACAACCATACAATGACAGTTTGTTTTTGTTTCGAGCACTTGCAGTTCATTTACATGGAAAAACTACTCTTGAAACATCCATCAAGATTTTTAATGATTTTCTTGAAAAATAGGTCTGTGATACGAAACAATTTCGTGGAGTTTCCATGGAAAATCTTCCATTTGTTGAAGATGTAGTCGATAAAAAAACGCCCTTTATCTACGATATCGACATTGAAGATGGAGACTTCGTGGGTGAATTAGCTCGGAGAAGTATCGGTAAATACGAGATTACAGTTTAACTTCTACGATATAGCAACCACAAGTTTTACGTTCCAAATATCGACAGCTTCTTCAAATGCTTTCGATGCCCCATTTGCGATACACTTTCAATCTATCTCAAAATTTCAACAAGCATCTTCTACGATGCATAGATCGAATCAAAATATTATACCTTAAAAACGTTTACACTCTACCACAGACATTGTTTGAAAAACTGGACGGTTTCAGTATTGAGTGTACCAAAGAACAAACCTTATTCAAAAATTTTGCCATTTTTGACTTTGAAATAATTTGCGTGTCATCCGAAGAACTAAAACCAACAGAGACAGTTTTTTAAATTGGGAAGCATGAAACCATATCAGTGTCATTTTCACCCCTATTACTTTACAAACCCATATTTTTGTGTGACAAAGATCATCAATCCCTCATTATTGACTTTGTGGCAAACTTGAGTTGTTGGCTGAACAAAATAAAGTCGAAATGCAATCAAAGTTTCTGGAAATTGAAAATAACATCAAAAAGCGGTTACACACAATTTTCAGCATCCTTAATGAACGAGGCAGTTTCAAAATGAACGAAGCAAGAGAGTACAAAGACAAATTTGTCGAGGATGAAAGAGAAACAATCGCATCCACTCACTTTCTCAGCATGCAAAAAAATTAATTGGTTGATTTGATGCAACATCTAGAAAGATAAACCAATACTCTACCAGTATTTGGATTCAACCGTGGCCGGCATGGTACCAACCTCATAAAGTCATACCTCATTCCCTACCTTATCAAAGAAAAAGAAATTGAACCTTCAGTTATCAAGAAAACAACAAACGACTTTGTTTTTCCTTCAAATTTGAATATGTTTAGGTTCTGGACATTAGGAAGTTTTTGGGTGGAGCTACTTTTTTGGACTCTTTTCTAAAAACTCTATAGAGCCAGTGAGATGAAAAGATGTTTTGATTGTTTTGATAAGAGTGGTTTGATACTCCCAACATGCTTGACGAACAACAACTACCCTCGTTTGATGATTTCTACAGCAAACTGAGGAATAGCAACTCTCGATAATGAGTCTGTTGATAATAAAAAACTTCTTAACACTGGGATAACTGAAGACCAAGCCTTGAAAAAACTCGGCCCCAAAACCAAACCGCCTACGGGATTGCAAAACTACAACTACATTAAATTTTTCTAACAGGGAAAGATGGCAACATTTCGCAATTTGCTGCAGTAGTATAACAACAAGGATGTTGTTCCTACCCTTGAAACTATGCAAAAAATGATTTATTTAATCATGACAAAGGGAATACATGTTGAAGCTCGGCTTCGCACTACCGAAGCCAGCAAATATCTGTCTACACAATTCAACTGACTATAAGTTTTACCTACTCTTCTCGAGTGATAGTGGCTTGCTCGAAAAAATACGGACAGAAATTACCCGTGGTTATTCAATTGTTTTCACAAGAAAAGCAGTAGCAAACGAGACGTTTGCTCGAAAATCAAAAAATCAATCAACTTGAGTAATTCAATCGTTGGTATTGATGCTAATCAACTTTATCCTTATTCTATGTGTCCGGATATGCCCACAGGCTTGTAAACGAGATGGGACTACATTGAAGAAATACAAAAATCCAAGGCACGGCAAAATCGAGTTCCAACGTTAGAAAATATGGTCATGTCATACTTTCAACCAACCAGACGTGACAGCAAAATTGAGAATTACTACACTACAAGAGCACAGAAAAAAATTGATTGTTGATAATTAGTGTTGATAATTATTGCAACCATTGTTTTTGAAGCAATGGGTTTTTTTTACCATCTTTGCCTGAGATGGAGCATTCAAGAAGCTAGAACAATCCTAACTGATGCTGATATCAAAAGAGGATACAAGACAAGAGAAATGGATGAGCTTCGAAAAGATTACCTTCGAGAAAAAGGATATTCTATAGAAGAAATGTGGGAGTGTATTCATGGGATCAATTTAAAAACAACGTAGATGTGAAAAATCATATGAGACCTCACTTTCTCTTCAAAAAAACTCTTTCTGCCAATTCACTACTGCAAACTTTTTAAAATGAAACAATGCATTGCAATCTGAGGCTACGTGCATTGCGACTTGAGTGTTCCAGATGAACTAAAACCAAAATTCTCTAATTTTCCACCTATTTTCAAAATATTGATGTTACCAGAAACAATATTGGGAAATACATGATGACATATGCAGAAGAAATTGATTTTACAAAACAACGGAAAAATAATGTTGGTATCAAGCATCAATTTGACCAACGAAACATTTATCACACCACTTTTTAACTTTTAATTGGATCTTGGACTACAATGTACAAAAATTCATCAATTTGTACAAAACAAACCGCGTAAAAAAATTCATCAGCTTCGTTCAGTCTGTTGTTGATGCTAGGCGAGCCGGTGATGAAAATCCATTATCTGGTGTGGTAGCCCAAGCAAAAAAACTGCAAGGAAATAGTTCCTACGGCTATCAAATAATGGACAGATCATTACATACAATGACATAATATCTTGGAGACGAAAAAACCCATAAAGCTAACAATAACCAATTCATCAAGAGACACAAGGTCTTAGCTGAAGATTTTTATGAAGTGGAATTTGTTAAATCTACTATAGAGCATTGTAAAACAATTATAGTAGGATTCTTCATAAAACAGTATGCCAAGTTGCAATTGTTGGTGCTGTACGATAAATTGGAAGAACTCGAAATAGATACAGATTCCCTCTATTTGGCTTTGGCAGAAAAAGTTTTAGATTTAGTACGTATCCTCCCCAGCAAGTGAGCAGAATGGATTGAAAAGTGAAGCAAGGACTGTCGAGACGATTTCAGAGCAAATGAGAAAAACAACGTTTTCCCCCGCACTTGCTGCTCTAAACTTAAGAAACATGACAAAATAGAACCAGGATTATTCAAGGAGGAGTTTAGATGCACCGAGATCCTGTGCCTGTGTAGTAAAACTTATTGCTGTTACGATAAAAAAAAGTCAAAAGTATAAGTTTAGCAGTAAAAGACTGAACAAACGCGCATTAGAAGACTCTGGAAATGACCCGATGGCAAAGTATCGACAAACACTGGATGAGGCAGTGAATTTGAAGTCAATTAATAGAGGAATTAAAACAATTAACCATGCAGTCGCAACTAAAAAGCAAACTAATAAAGGGTTGAGCTATTTTTACCCTGAACATTGAATATGATGCAATTTATAATAAACCTCTATAAACCTTTATAAATTTGTAAAAGATTATGTAATAAAATTGTATAGGATGCTGTAATTTAATACGTTTTCTCTGAAATTAACCTTTTTAAACAATCTTTTTCAAACGCTGCGTTTAGGTTAATTGTTTTTTAATTAAGAAAACGTTTAGAATCTTAAACATCGTTCAAATTGGGCGCCAATTTTTTTTTGAAACTTATCATCTTACCATCTCAAACCTCGTATCTTAATACATGGCAAACTGATCTTAATACATTGAATGTATATTACTTTCAAATAGAGAAATCTATACACTATCTTAAAACATGTTAAGATCGGGCGCCAAAATTTTTTTTGAAACTTACCATCCTACCATCTGAAACTCTGAAATCTACAGCCAATCTTAATACATTGGAAAATCTATTCCCACGTAATACACCAAGGATATGTACTATTTAGGTAACGCGTGATCGGTTTGAGCGGTTTTTGAACGGTTTTATCTAAGAAAACGCTCAAAAATCGCGCAAGATTTGAACGGTTTTGAGCGTAATTGTCTAAAAAAAACCGCTCACCGCTCAAATCTTGCGCTGTTTTTGAGCGGTTTTTTAGATAAACCGTTCAAAAACTGCTCAAACCGCTCATTTTGAAGCAAGATTTTGAGCGTAATTGTCTAAAAAGCCGCTCAAACCGCTCAAATCTTACATATTTTCCATATGTAAAATCTATTCCCACGTAATACACCAAGGATATGTACTATTTAGGTAACGCGCACGCGAAAAAACTTGACATTTTCCCACGTAATACACCAAGGATATGTACTATTTAGGTAACGCGCACGCGAAAAAACTAGACATTTTCACCACATTCTCTTAGCATCACACTGAAACCTTACCAATTCTATTTCCTATCTTAAAACATTGAAAAATCTTTTCCCTTTGTTAATACATAGGGTACGGACCGGATACTGTATAGCCTATGTTAATACATGGGGGTCCGCCCCCCCCCCCCTACCCCGGACGATTTGAATCCAACATATAGTACTCCAGTTAAGGTTCCGTTATTACAGCAACTACTTCATCACGATTTTTTTCAAAATGTTTCGAAATTAATTGAAGGACCGGCACAACAAAACATGTTTTTGAAGCAATGTAAGTAATCTTTCAAAGAGTTGAATACAAAAACAAAACCCAAAATGCTGGCGATTGAAGTGCTGAGTAACTTCAATTCATTGCCTGCTAAAACTGACTGAAGTCCATATTTCGGGCGCCAATTTTTGAGGTAACGTAAAAGGTGACGCGAAATTCCTTCAACTCCAGCGCATTCTGAGCAGTGACGTCACATTTAATTTGAACAGGCGTTTTGTTTCAAGAAGTCAACACCCTTGAATAACTTTGACCCCATTAAGTCTCTTGTATTACCCGAGTCGAGATTTTTCACCTAATTTGAAGCAAGATTTGAGCGGTTTTAGCGGTTTTTTTAGACAATTACGCTCAAAATCTTGCTTCGAAATGATCTGTTTGAGCGGTTTTTGAACGGTTTTATCTAAAAAAACGCTCAAAAACCGCCAAGATTTGAACGGTTTTGAGCGTAATTGTCTAAAAAAAACCGCTCACCGCTCAAATCTTGCGCGGTTTTTGAGCGGTTTTTTAGATAAACCGTTCAAAAATTGCTCAAACCGCTCATTTTGAAAAAAGATTTAGAGCGTAATTGTCTAAAAAAACCGCTCAAACCGCTCAAATCTTACATATTTTCCAGTGATTTTTTTGCTCGAGCATTTGAAAAAAGTCGCTCACATTGTTTTTGGTCAAGACATCGAAAAAAGTATCGCTTGATTTGAGAACGGTTAAGCACTTTTTTTAAAGTGTAGATAGTATTTGAACTGCATCTTAGCGTGGGTTGACCAAAAATAATTATCCTACAATTTCCATATATGAAAAAGTGGTTGTCCTACAATGTTTTACTGTTTCATAGACTCAGAAAATTGTGAAAAAAAACTCTAGATAAGCATTTGTTCATATATAGAAATTGTAGAAAAAACATTTTTTCATAACTGGAAATTGTAGGATAAACATTTTTCATTAATGGAAATTGTAATATAAGCATTTTATCATAAATGGAAATTGTAAGACAAGCATTTTATCATAAATGGAAATTGTAAGACAAGCATTTTTTCATATATGGAAATTGTACGATAAGCATTTTTTCATATATGGAAACTGTAAGATAAGCATTTTTTTGGAAACTCAAATGAGGCTCAATTAGCGTTTAGACTTACCCATAAGACGTGCAATCTCTGAACAGAGAAGAGAACCAACAGAAAAATCAGAGGGTTTTAGAGGTTGGAACCAGACTGTTGTATTTGGTTCAAATAGCCGGAGAACCTAGATTGAATCTTTTTTCAATGGTTTTTTGAAATTGTATGAAAATTGTATGATTAGCATTTTTCCATACAATTGATGCAGGCAATTGTATGATAAGCTTTTTCGGCGTGAGGAAATTAAAAATAAGCATTTTCGGTTTATGAATGTCAACCCGGGGTCACCCGATTTATGAATGTCAACCTTTCCAGGCCTTTTTGTTGGATTTAATCGGTTTTCTTTATAAGACCACTCAAAAACCGCTCAAATCTTGCTTGAAAAACCGTTCAAAAATCACCGCAAGAATTGAGCGGTTTTTGAGCGGTTTTTCCAAAAAAAAACCGCACAAACCGCCCAAACAGCTCAAACCGCTCAAATTTTGCTGAGAAACCGCTCAAACCGCTAATATATTGAGCGGTTTTTGAGCGCGATCTCGACCAGGGTAATCAAACTTGGCGAAGAAAACAAATTCTACTCGCTATGGCAAGCTAGAAACTACCCCAAAAACCTGTTAGCTGCTGTTTAAACTCTGAGGATGACAAACCTAAGCATTTCATTACGTTCATCGGCCAAAAACCGATTGAAATGTTAGTTCCAATCACTTCACAGTGGCTTTGTTTGAGCACAAACTCAAATCCGAAATAGCAAAAATGCAACGCTACACTGGGTCCCCTGGAAAACGGAAACAAAGAGATGCCTAAAAGGATGCATTTGAAAACCAAGATAAACTGGAGAATTATTCTGTATTATTATTTGCTGATGTACAAAAAATTTATACTGGAGGATTGTTAGTTTCCTTTAAAAATGAAAAGTTTTCGAACAAACAAAAATTTTAAATTTTTTTTCTGTCAAAACGATCAGCAGTTGATGAAATTGTGGAATTTTTCGAGTCAATTGAAAACTTTTGTCAAATAAGAAAAATAGTTTTTGCGCCCTCATGGATATATCAAAAGGTTTGGATACCGTGAACCACGAAATTCTGCTTTGAAAATGCTCAATGTACGGATTAAGAGGAAAAATTTTTGGTTCTTAACTCATTTAGAGAAAACCGTCACCAATTGAAAAAAGAGTACTCAACATAAAAATGCGGGGTTCTTCAGGGATCAGTTCTGGATCCACTTCTAATTCTACTTTACATCAATGATCTCCCCGAGATTCCAAAAAACTACAACGTGTTTCTTTTTGCAGACGATACTAATATAAATGGCGAGTTTTCGGAAGAAAACTATGATCTAGATTTGAACAGTATAAAAATATGGATTGCAACAAAAAATGAACCGAAACAAAACCAAAATAATTGTTTTCCGTTCAAAGAAAAAATCATTGATAAAGATTTGAGGGAATGTCTTAAAAACAGAAAACGATATTAGATATTTAGGAGTTCAAATTGATCGCAACTTGAGTCTGACTGAACATATCCGAAATGTGAAAAATAGATGCGCAAAAATCGTTTAGTTTCTCTGCCAAACTAGAAACATGTTATCGGTTGAACAACTCATTACAGTATATGAAAGCTACATTCAACCAATTTAAAAATATGAAACACTGATTCATGGCTGCACCTCGAAAACAAATCTAGATTAAACTACAAAAAAAAACAAATCTCTAGAACACTACAAACGCGATCTATAATGTATAAACTCAATTAAAAATTAAGTGAGCGAGTTAGACTTCTTTTAATTAAGATTGTCAAACAAGACTGTAAGATTTTTTAAAATAAAGCAGTGCCCAGCAACTAAATTACACAGTTTTGTTCACAAGCTCAGAGATCTATATCTACAAGATACTGATTTCTGTACTGATGTTTTTTTAGTAAAATTTGGGTTCAGTTTTTTTACGAGTAACTAGTTTTTCTCATTTTAAGAAATCATGAATAAAACTTCTTAGTCTTTATGGTTTAGATCTACATCAACAAAAACGGTTTTCGCAAAACTTTAAGTTTCAATTGGATAAAAAGTATATGGATTCTGATACTCCAGATTGCTCTCAAAAGACTCCTTCAAACAAGCCTGCAGCCTTACGATGACCATTTGAATCGGTGCTACCAAAAATATGCGTTTATAATAAATAACTTTTGTAAAGTGCCTGATTTGTAAACTAATTTTTTTATCGTTTTGATTATTATATATGGTATTCTGCAACTTGATTAAAAGTTAGTCAGACATAATTAAATGTCCGCGTAAATTTTACCCATTGTTAACACTCCTTGAAAACAAGTCACTAGCCCTTTCAAGCAAACTGTTTTGATTACCAAAAAAAAATTTTCAAAAGAAAAAATTACTGAAAAATGTAACAAATAGGCCACTGATTTTACAGCTCAACCAGAATCAACCGAACCACTCTTTTTTAACGAAAAGCATCTCTAAAAGTTTTTCGTTACACCGAAGTAACTATCACCTAGAGTTGATGCAGTCCTTGACATTGGCCTTTACGTGATGGAAATGAAATTTGTAAGACTAAACGTGAAACCTCATCATGACTCTGGTCAAACAATATAAAATAATCTGGTCATGCGAGAGCTTTCTTTGCTCGAGCGAGATTGGAATGCTCTCGCAGACAGTCCTATTATACAAAAAGATGAAGAATAGAAAACTGCCTAACCATAATGACCAAACCATGATAACGTGCGGCGACTCGAACGGTTCAAGGGAACTGATGGCCCTCACTGATGGTAAAATCACTAGAAAAGTTTTTTCACATCGACGCTTAATTCGCTTGAGCGGTCTTTGATTTCTCGTTTCGCATTACACATAAAACTTTTGTAATTCAGTTCAAACTTTAATTAAAACTGACCTAAATTTTGCCAAGAGCTTAGGGTTTCTTTAAAAATTCGGCCTGCTTTTTGCCAATCGACAAAACAAGAGATGTAAGAAATTAGTTTCAGAAGCAACTACGATTACCAATAACCGACACCCGACACCTTCACCTATTAAAATCTCATGAAAGCCATTATCTTTTGCTCATCAATTTTTATTCAGTAATATATAATTTGTCTAGTCAAGTTAAGTTTGCTAATTGGATACTGATAAAAATATATCATTTCAAATTGTCAAATAAATTTTGCGTGCGGTTATTGTTCCGAAAGTAACGGAATATTTGTGCTCGGGGTGGGTTTTTTTTTCTTCAGACAAATCTTGACTTTTTAACTAGCCATTTTTGACGGAATTTTTTTTATTATTCGAAAGCCATTGTTGTCTTAAGCTTAAATTTGAAAAGATATTTCACCTGTGATCATTTTGCGTAAAGTTATGAGGGATTAAAGATTGAAATTTTGGCCATTTTGCCCAATTTGGGACTATTAACGCGCGATATCATTCGCGCTATTAACGCGTAAGCGGTGATTTAATCCGTCTTATAAAACGTTCCAAATTGGTTGAACGAAGCTTATTTGCCATAATTGGTTTGTTACAAGGAGCGAAATCTATCCTTTTGTACTTTGTCTGGCGTGTGGGGAAATGATTTTCAAATTTTAGATTTTTTTTTGATTTCGTTTTATTTCCTTGAATTTTTAAATTTTATTACTGCTCCATAAACCTTAAAAGGCAGTCGGAACATTCAGGGTTTCGCCCTGATACGAGCAGTCTTGTTTTACTTTTGGGATTACAAAGTGGGGCAGCTTTTTTCTTCGAGAAATGTGACTACATTATATGTTTGTGCTCAATCCGATTTGTTTTGGCAATAGTTTTCTCGGAGAAAGAAATTACCAAAAAATTTAAATATTTTGGTAAATTAAATATTTTGCGGCGCATGACTATCCTTTATATGTCGCTGGGTGTACTTAATACCAGTTTTTCAAAGTTCATCAGAACTTAGGATGTTTTTTCGAACTGGCAACACATGGCTGGCTACCATAATGAACATACAAACTATACGGTGCGACGTATAAGCATAACTGCAAAAAATGCTTTTCAAAAAGCATCACTGAATACAGTCACGGCACATAACAAGTGCAAAATTGCACATAAAAAGTATATAGTGGTCAACTGGCAAAATAACTTTCTAGTTCTTTTCTGCATTTTTCACCGAACCAGTTAAAAGATATCTAACTAGATTTTTCAAGCTTTTTTTGTCCGCTCAGTGAAAGTCCGCCAGAAAGATGTTATTGGTGATGAAATACACAAAAAAGACCAGTGATGATGGTCTATAACAGTAAACGTCGTTCATTGACCTTTAGTGACCAACTTCCTTCATAAAGCTTAGATAAATTCGAAACTTGAGATTTTGGAATTTTTTTATGCACGGTCAAAGCGACAGATAGAAAAATTGAAAATATACTGGACGCGGCGTTAATTTTCTAATTCTCCTAAATTTTTAGGCCTTATCTAAACGACGTTTGTCACCATTGTCACTGAACGAAGTTTGCTGCTATAGACTATCACCATTTTTCTTTTGCTCAAAACGGGTTAAAAAATGAATATTTCATCTTTTTATTTGAAATGGCAGTGAGCTTATACTTTTTCCAAAAAATATAGTCTTCCAAGTAAAAAAGACATTAAAGTCAGTGTCGTAAGGGTGGGTGCTTTTGAAAGCAGAGTAATTAGCTTCTGAAACTTTACAAAGCCTTAGTATTTTAATTTGGTACCTTGATTCATGCAATTTGTATGGAATTAACATTTAGACTTTTTTGTATATTTTTTTTCAATTTGAAAATAGAAATGGGGAAAGTAAATCAGCGTTCACACAAATATTTTACATTGTTCTGCAGCCCGGTTTTTGAACAACCGTTTCTGAATTGTTCAAAATAACCAAAAAAATTGCATGTAGTTCTTAAGCAGGGGCACAACAGCGGTTCGCCGTGATGAGCTGTACAGCTCGTATGTTGGTCCTATCCCTCGTGGATAAATAATCTTAAAAATCTTTTAAAAAAATTGTTCAATTTCATCTATATGAATATAAATTGACTATCATAATACAAATGGACTATCCTCGACAGGACTGCTAAGGCCTACTGATAGCTCCTCTGCGATTCACAGGAATAAATTTGATGTCAGTTCCTGTTCCTATATACGGTCAAAGCGACAGTATTGCTTCTACCTATTTTAGGTCGACCAAAATGATTATCTGAACTCTCCAAACGCACTATTAAACACTAGACTAAAAACTCAAGAAGAATATTGGAGCGTTTTTGGAAAGTCTTGCGTGTTTCTGCTTGGGCTGCCTGTCTTAAATTAAGCAGACCGACTCTAAGGGCGCCTTGGGTGCAAAACATACTGAAAATGCATGTGATAAATCGCTCGAAAGGTGGGGGTCTTAGGTGGCGAGCAGGAGGGGGGCAATTGCTACTACAGCGACAGGCTCCCATCCAAATCTGCCCATTTGAAAAACTTTGGAATTTTTTTGATGTTTTGGAAATTAATTTTTTTAGATTGGAGCTGACTGATATGGTTGTTTAATTAATAGAACATAATTCTGTTTCGCAAATCTATCTTTTTAACTTTTGTATTGTTGAAAAAACAGTACCATTTAAAAGCGCCACATGTCGTATGACACCAACAGAAGGAAAATAATTAGCTACATGTGAATACTAATGTAAGTTTTTATATCTATAGTACTGATCCACTGTTGGCCAAAATAACCAATTCCATTTGGCAATGACACGAACATTTAAAATAACACATTTTAATCCAACAGAGAACAGCATAATATTACTGGCCTAAAGCTTTTGTTTATACTAAAAAATTCAGGCTGCAAGTTACTATTCGAAAAACTATTATTCCAATCAGAAATTTCTAATTCCCGATTCGACCTTGCTACAATCTCAGAGGCTAAATAAGCAAAATTTAATCAACGGTGAGCACATCTAAACGATTCTACCGAGATACGGCGTTACATAAAAAAAACAAGTGAAAAAATTGACAAATCACAATCAGAAAAAAAATCAGAAGAATTTCGACTTTCAAACTAGCAACTTTTTGTCAAGCCTTATACCATTTGAACCACGGACGGATCTAGGATTTTCTCGAAGGGTAACTGGTTTTCAAAAAATATCATTGATCTTTTTTGTCGACCAAATTGATTTCATCAAACTTTCACAAAACACTAAATCCACCTCCCCTTTTTCTAGTTCAGCTGGTGTGTGTTGGGGAAATTTTTTCAAAACACTTTGTAAGTGTTTTCACTATTTTTTGTAAATGCGGAGAAATGTCGGCCTTTTTTGCCGAAATCTGCGTCAATCGCCTTGAAAAAAAAACAAAGGAACGAAATGGCTTTGTGTTTACACCAGACAACTTTTAACTTTTAAATTCGTTATTTTGACCGAAATTTTAACTGAAAAGTTACTATTCTAAAAACTCATATTTCAATTAGAATTTTTTAACTCCCGGTTTAACCTTGCCTCACTCTCAGAGGCAAAACAAGCATTATAAAATAAACGGTGAGCACATCTAAATGATTCTACAGAGAAACGGCGTTACATAGTAAAAAAAACAAAAGGAAAGTCTGACAAATCAAAATCAGAAAAAAATCAGGAGAAATTGACTTTCAAATTAAAAATTTTTGTCAAATGTTCTACCATTTGAACCAGGGGGATCTAGGATTTTCTCAAAGGGAAAGAAAACCGATTTTCAAAAAAATTTTTTTAGATCTTTTACTGTCGACCAAACTAATTTCACCAAGCTCTCGCAAATCAGTAAAATTTTAATCAAATGATTCTACAGAGAAACGGCGTTACATAGTAAAAAAACAAAAGGAAAGTCTGACAAATCAAAATCAGAAAAAAAAAACAGGAGAAATTGACTTTCAAACTAATAATTTTTGTCAAATGTTCTACCATTTGAACCAGGGGGATCTAGGATTTTCTCAAAGGGAAAGGAAACCGATTTTCAAAAAAAATTTTAGATCTTTTACTGTCGACCAAACTAATTTCACCAAGCTCTCGCAAATCAGTAAATCCGCCTCCCATTTTCCTAAATCCGCTGATGTGTGCTGGGGAAGTTTTTTCAAAACAGTTCGTAAGTGTTTTTACTATTTTTGTAAATACGGAGAAATGTCGGCCTTTTTTTGCCGAAATCTGCGTCAATCACCTTGAAAAAAGTAAAGGAACGAAACGGCTTTGTGCAAACACCAGAAAAATTTTAACTTTTAAATTCGTTATTTTGACTGGAAGTGTTTTCGTAACGATGAAGCTTTTTGAAGTTTTCAACTAATAATTTGAAGTTTTGTGAAGCTCAAATTGTTTTTATTTTCCAGAATCTCAACATGATTTCTTTCGATTCCATGCAGCTTTTGTTGTAACAAATTGAGCCGGTTTTTGATTCCTTTCAAAATCTAATTACATACCTTCTTAATAACCAAATTTCGAAACGCTAAACCAGGCGCAGCCTAAATCTGCGCCTAGTTTGACGTTGTTGTGATTGTCTCGATTTCAATAACTCATTTAAACTAACTGGTCTCATATGACTTTGTCTACTGCTAGCGAACTCCATCAGAGTGAGCGAGCTTCAGTGTTTTCGGGTCTCAGCTAAAAGTGACGCCTACTTTATTTGAACTCTATTCTCTACTTCTTATTTGTTTTAAGCTTAATTTATGGAGAGCAAAAATTGAATTTATTATGGTGCAGTCATCTAAACAAATCTGGCAAGAGATGAATTCCCCCATTTTGGCAAACGCATACGATCGAACACCCGACTCGATAAGAAGACTGGAGGGATATGTTCCGAAAGGCATTAATAGACACAGAGCACATCGACTTAGAAACATTATTAAATACTTTGGGTTTGCTAAAACCAGAGATTCTAAAACTAGAGGAAGAACCCCAGAACTATACGACAACGGCAAAATGGATCAAAAAGCAAGAAACGCAGAAAAAGGGAGAAGATTGAAAGATTCTGATTGGTCGAATTTCGCAAAAATCCAATGACGTAAAACTACGCATAAGATTATTGCATCTGTTCTATGTTTAGTTTTTCCAGATTGGAAATTTGCAATTTTGATCACTTTCGTTCTGAATTTTGTACCACTACATGGTTTATTTTGGATTATTCAAAAATTATTTGTCGAAGATCATCAACTCAAAGTTTACTTTTTTAAATTATTATTTTTTCGGTACATCTAAGTCTAAAAAAAGGCGTAGGGAATCTATTATTGTAAATATTGTAAAATAAATATAATGGAATATTGCAAACGGATTAATTTACAAGGACAACAAGTTATGCCTACCCTTTGTCCTAAGCATAGCCTTCATGACTCCCATCCAGGCCAATTTGGAATGAAATTCCTTTCGAAATGTGTTTGGTGGCCACATAATAACAGAATGATAACCAGATTCTATAAAAGTAGGTTACAACATTAAACCTTTGATTTCGGAAAAAATTATAACCATCTTCCCGACTATAAAAAAGTAAATAATAAAAAGGATTTAGACTTTGCAGGCCAAATAGATTCATCGTGGGGCCCTTGTAAAACATCCTGTCATGTATTGATAGAAAGTTGCCGTCTGCTAAAATTACCTCAAGTACATCCGCTCAAACAGTGTTTGATTTTTTAACCGGTTATATCCATCTTCACGGAATCCCAAAATCATTTCGGATTGACCATACTTCGCGTTTTACTGCAAAAGATTTTATATCAATTTTTGATTCGAATCGTATAATTTCCACCTTTCCAATAGATTAATAGAAAAACTTGTACATACCGTTAAATCAAAGT
This sequence comes from Symsagittifera roscoffensis, assembly GCF_963678635.1. Taxonomy (NCBI): domain Eukaryota; kingdom Metazoa; phylum Xenacoelomorpha; order Acoela; family Convolutidae; genus Symsagittifera; species Symsagittifera roscoffensis. Next base: position 57,516,098 of record NC_087063.1, on the reverse strand, counting down.
TTCAAGCGATGTCTAATCGACACAGTTTCTAAAATCATCTGGAATTTACAGAGCACTAAACAATCAAAAACAAAGAGTACACCATTCGAAAAACACTTCAACAGAACACCAAACACCCTCTAGGAGACCCTGATCAGTCAAAATGATAACGACTTTTAGGACAACGGAAAATCAAAAAAGTCAAAAAATAGGGCACACAACTGGGCTTCTGCCTAGTCCTACATCAACTCAGAACTTCCCTGCGAAATGTACAACGAGACTCCACTTTCTAAACCATTGAAGACGAGTAAAATTTTCGAAAGGCGTTAAGTGGAAAGAACGGGGAACCCTATTACAGACCTTTGGACGAGAAAGTTATACACTCTATTAAGTCAACATTGGACCTAGCAAGCGGAAAAATCTTACGAAAATCAGATTTAGCCGTCCGAAATAATTCTTCAAAACAAGCAAAAAGTATTTAAAGCTGGTGCCTGTAACAGCCGCCTACTTAAGTCACATATGAGGTTATTGAAAAAAAGGCACCTTGACCATTGGCTCAAGAGTCAGCGACACTATCTCTTGTGTTTTTCTACCTCAAGCAGTCGGAGCCAATTCGGTTCACTTGCGACATGAGACTAAAACCCGCGTTACAGCCTTACTCAGGTCTCAAAACACCTAAAATACGCGAACGCCGTTAAAAATAGGAGCGGAACCTTCAGTATAGTTACTTTTTATTAGACAGTGGATTTTTGATCAATTTCATTTGGATCAACCTAAAAACTCTCCCTAACTCAACACAAAAATATAAAACACACTCAAGAAAAATCAATTAGGTAGTCACATACCGACACGACCTCTAGAATCGAGGAACTAAATTATAAAGCTACTTTAGAATTGATTGGGTTATTAAAATTAACTCGAGAAATTTGCAATAAAAAAGTTTTAATTCAAGAAACAAATTTTGGATCCCGACCATTGGGTAGCTTCAGCTGTCCACCTTTCCACCGAAGGTTCACTCTGGTCCACTCTAATTTTTTTCTTCTCCACTCGCAATCACTTTCCATCTTCTGCCAAGAGTAAGACAGCTCTACTCTTGTCCGAATTATGCATTAGAAAATGCGAATAGCATTTTCCCGCTGATAATTTTTGACTACTTTCCCGCGATGGTAGTTTGGTTCTTCTGATCTTATTATCTTGTATTTTCAGTTGTCGCGAGAAACCCGAGCATGACATGCTCAATTTGAATCTTTGAAAAATTGCATTTCACCCCAAAATCAAGACTAAACGTTTTCTCAAGGTCAAACTTCCAAATATGACCGTCTGGCACAGCCAAAATACCCGATTTCGATCCTCATTATAAAGTCAGGTCAAAGAATAGAAAACTGTGAGCAAAAACAAAAGAAGACGTAGCTATCTCTCCCTCGGATAAACTTACAGGGACGAAATCAATGAAAACTCAGACACCCAGAAAACCGACTCAGAACAAGACGAGTTTGCAACCAGAACGGGCCAAACGAAAGAACTTTTCCCCAAGTTTTTTAGCTAAGATGAATCATATTTTATACCTTCGACAGTTTGGACCTTAATGATTGAGAATGGATCTTCGGCGGTTTTTTCTTCAGGGACATAGGCAGGTTAGGGTTCACTAGTGACCTTAAGAGTCTTTTACCACACCTTTACAACGAACATATTCCAATGGATAACCAAATTATATCCGAATATGTACTTTTAGATTGAAGCTCACATGGACCATCAAACGAATGCCCAAAAAGCATATAACAGCTCACACTTCACACCGCGCTAGGCTCGGATCCCCGAAACTGAGTAATCCACTTCACCGTTCGACTTCTACAGTACTCTGCCGGAAGTTGCCTAAGCCACTGATGTACGCGCTACAGAGCCAGTGATTCATGAGTTCGACGATGACTCTGCATCAGAAATCCTGGTGTACAAAGTGTCAGAGTCACGAGAACATAAGAACTGAATTTCTTCTAGACCAATACGAATAGCTGGACCACCAAAATTTTATGGTGAAATGTTATTTATAGATAATTAAGTCAAAACACAGCCAGCGACCACATTTCGGCAAACGAGAGGATTTCCAGAAATATTTTAGACGCACAGTCAAACGAAGAACCTAGCCCCATAATCTCAAGAATTCTGACGGAAGTGATTCCCGAACCGAGAATGTTTACCGAGGAAGATGTACAGGAGCTACTTAACTCATTACCACCATCCGTGTCAGAAATTTCTGATGATTCAGACATCGATTCGGAACTAATTAGACAATGAGAAAAACTAAAACTCTATGTAAATTTAATCTTCTTTTCATCTGACTGTGTCATTTTCATACGTTTTTCTCGGGCAATAATCTCCGGTTAAATATGATCAGTTCCTAAATCAGAGAAAACTTCAAGTTTCATATTAGGCCTTTTAACCATCGGTGCAGTTAAGCAAATTCACGAAACTAAAAGGTTCAAAAGCCATTTAACCGTCGAGTTTATTGGCCTTCATGACAAAATTGGGCGCTTTTTTGTAATCTCATAGTGACGCAGACTTCGTTTAAATTTAGACACTGTTTACCTTATTCTCTGATGTAGCATGTAACTTCATCGCATAAAACTTAACAGAAATTTAAGTTTGGCAATTGCACAAATTCCAATAAAATTTCCTTGTGTTGTACCTGAATACCTTTCATTAATTGCCCCCTAGTTTTGTAGTTAGTTGTGATTCTATAATTTTTTTAAATATGCCTAGAGAGAGGAAAGGATGACCCATTTCGTGTTTTTTTGTTTATATTTTTCCCAGTTGGGAGAAGTTTTGTGATTGTCTTTACTACCCTATTTCGTTTTATCTAACTGGTCTCATGTGACTTTGTCTACTGCTGGCGACTTCCATCGGAGTGGGCAATATGAACTCTTTTCTTAACTTCTCATTTATTTTAAATAGTTTAGTTGGAGCAAAAGTAATTTTATTAGGTGTCTCACATTTTTGCCATTTCATAGGTTGATCATTCAATTTTGGTCGTTTCAATCATATAGTTTTTCAGTGAGCAACATATTTTTCGGGCTCTTCCACAAAACTGATCTTGATAACAAATCCCCCCTGTTGCACTAGGGGGGATTCTTTACAAGGTAAGGTTGGGGAGAAATAGTTAACAAGGTGGCAAAAACTATATAGACCTCAGTTTGATAAAAATTCACCGCCGTAGCAAAATTAAAAAGCCAAAAATGACTTTAATTCCCAAAAACTTAGCTTCTAAACTTAGAAACGAAGTGAAATTTTTGGATTTAAATTTGAGTCGATACTTTTTTCTGACGTTTGAACAAAATTAAATTTATGACTGGCTATATCAGGACCAAACATTTGACTGGTTAAATGGGATGCGTTAGTGTGACACCTCCTCGAGTGGTGTAGTCCTCTGCGGTGTGGTCCGCAGTAATCGGATCTACCCCGGTGCATCCTGAGGAATTGGTCTGAGCTTTTGGACTGTCGGGTAGGTATTTGTACTTCCTATCTGCCTGCGTGATATACTGGAGAGCTTACAGTATGTCAGCGATGTTTCATCAAACGAGCCCTTTTCTGCAAACGTCACAAGCCGCATTGCCCAGTGCTCAGTGACGCGAGTGCGAGCTTTGGAGAGCGGTGCTTCAGCAAAACGTGAACCTTGGGGGTCACTTGACATCTTTGTTTTGCGTTTGGCCCTACTGGTCATTGGTCTAACCAGTGGCAGGTTTCCCGTTCGTCTAATTTGACACTTTGTACGGCTTAGTGTTCGATGAAGGTCTATGCTTGCATAGTCGTGTGAAAACTCTTATGTTAATTTGAGTTTTAGGGACGCTCTTCCCGCAAAGCGGTAGCTATGTTCTGTAGTTACCGCCGAATTTTATAAGGTCTTGTTTTGCTGGTTAATATGGACCCGAAAGCTGTCAGTTAATTATCGTTTTTTAACTGTCAGTTAGTAGGGGACAGAAAGCTGACGACACAAGATTCCTGCCCAATGAGTAATGATGAGTTATGCTAATCAGTCTAAGCCAGAGACCATTTTAAGTTATCACTGTGGATTGTTATCTGTGGTGATCATAGGCTAACGAGTGGGATTGAAAAGGAGTGGTGCCCCAATAGGATTCAAGCTGATCACGTAAAGTGTGATGTCGTATGCACTGCACGCCCCCTAAATGATCAGGTAGCAAGATTTTCCAGTTCATTTCCAGCTCTAACACGCGAAAAATGACTTTGTTTTCACTAAAACTTAGCATCTAAACTTAGAAACGAACTTGGATACATTATTCTGACGTTTGAACAAAAGTTTTTTATCACTGGTTATATCAGGACCAAACATGGACTCTTATGACTGCATTTTAACGTCCTAAAAAGTAATTCTTCCTCTGATGATAATGGTGATAGTTCAAATCTTTTTTAGGGATTCGGGATATACGTTTTTTTATAACTTTTTAAATAAAAACTCTTTCGATGCGCTATTGATCGTACAAAGAAACGCATCAGTTATTTTTTGAAAAGAGGTTCTAAACAAAATTTGAAATTGTGGCTCAGAGTATCAACAACTGCAAAATTTCAATGTTTTGTTTGATAGCCGGAACGCAATTATTTTCATGACTGTTGCAATCTACAGATTGCATTTTCGACTTTTTAACCAGCCAATTTTGACGAAATTTTTATATATCACCCAAAAAGTAATGTTGTCCTGAACTTAAATTTGAAAAAATGTTCACCTGTGATCAAATTTCATAAAGTTATGGGATTTTTAAAGGTCGCCATTTTGGCCAATTGGGGACAGTTGACGCGCGATATATTTTGCGCTACTAAAGTTTTCAAATTGTTTTAAGGAAGTTTATTTGCCAAACTGATTTGTTATTAGGAGCAAAATCTATCACTTTGTACTTTATGTTGCTTGTTGGGGAATGAATTTTTCAAAAAATCTCAAATTAATAAAACAACCTTCATTTTTTTTATTACATGTAACGTTTTTATGTTATTACTGCTGAATAGGCCTTAGGAGGCAGCCGGAATAGTCAGGGCTTCATCCTGATACCAGCAGTCTTGTAACTATTTGGTCTCTGTGCTGAAATGGAAAATGTAAAATAATTGATTGAGTGTATAATAAAAACCGTATTTTTTAAACAGTCCATATCACGTGTATTAGAGATTTATTCGGGTTTTTGAAGAAGGTGACCGAATGTTTGAGCTTATGTGGTTAACTGTTTTCTCAGACTAATGAGCACTTCTCAATTAGCCGTTTCTGATAAATATAAAAAAATTTTGCCCTGAGCTTAAACTTGAAAAAGTGTTGGCCACAAAATTTTGTTCTATACAGCGTATATTTTTCGTTGAGTTATTGTTCCGACTTTCCTAACGAAATTAAACTGAACATTTGTACTAGGGTGGTTTTTTTCTTCAGACAAACTTCGAATTTTTAAGTAGCATTTTTTGGCGTTTTTGTTTTATCATTCAAAAAGAATTGTTGTCCTGAGCTTAATTTTAAAAAGATATTCCAGCTGTGATCATTTCTTGGAAAAATATGGGGTGTAAATATTGCAATTTCGGCCAATTTGGGACAATTAAATCGCGATACATTTCGCGCTATTAACGCGTAAGCGGAGATTTAATCCGCCTGGGAGATCATTCCAAATTGATTGAACGAAGCGTCATTGACATAATTGATTTGTTTTTAAGAGCAAACTCAATGACTTCAAACTTTATATGGCGTGAGGGAGATGATTTTCACCAAAAATCTCGATTTTTTTTCCATTTTTTTTATTACATTTTTTTTCCATCTTATTACGGCTCCATGGACCCTAAAAGGCATTAGGAACATTCATGGCTTCGCGTTGATACGAGCAGTCTTTTTAGGGTATGAAATGGCAAATTCGGCCAACAATTGAGCTCTAAAATGCGATTATTATTTGATACGAATTAGAAAAATATATTATTCAAATAGCGAGCGAGGGAAAAATTTTCTGAAATTAGTCAATTCATTAGAAAAAAAAACCTTGTGAACTTGAAGAGAACCCGTGGCTTTGTCTGATAAAAAAAATTTGTTTTCATTTGTTTTTCTTTCTACTAAATCAAAAATTGCTAAGTTTGAACTAATTTAGCTGCCGTCATTTTAAAATTTGTCCATGACTACTATTCCTCCGCACCGAGCAAACGCCAACGGATTTTAGGGGATTATAATGGATTTCCAAGACAAAGTTACAGATGTAAATTTTAGACCACAAATTGATTATATTATCTACATAATTGATTGTTTTTGAAAAAAAAAATCCGTTTTAATTCATTAAAAACTAGTTTGATTTTTGTAAGAAAAATCTATCAAAATTGGTTACAATTTAGTTCTCTTCAGAACCAAATTCGATTTTTGCAGATATTTTAAGTTTTTTGCCATGTTTTTATAGTTTTAGAAAGCAAAACAGGTAAACAATCAAATTTGTTCAGCCGATTCAATCCAATTTTTACTAAAATTTATCAACTCACTACCCCAAGACTGGCTGTCAACCCATCTACCCTGAAACATTACAACCTCCAATCCCCGTGCGAATGGCTGTTGTGCTAAGCAAAGTATTTCATAGTGTTAAGCTGCAATTAACTCAAAAATCGAGATAAAAAATAAATTCTAATGCGAAACCTTAAAAATTCTGAAACGTAATACTTAGCAGCTGAACTAAAAAGAAAAAGAGAAAAGTTTGAAAAAACTATTAGAAAAAATCATCTCCCAGAAAAAGATTAAATTCGATTAAAATTGACTATAATGGATAAAAAATGACATAAAAAGTATTGGAATAATAATCCATTTTAATGGGTTATAATCGATTATTAGGGAAAATATTGAAAAGAAAGTATTAGGATTTTAATCCATTTTAAAGTATTTATTATCGGTTATTTTGTAGTTTTATAGATAAGGACCGTGAAGAGACAATATAATTGATTACAGGGGCGGATCTAGGATTTTCTCGAGGTCGACCTTTTTTTTGGTCGACCAAATTGATATTTCGAGCTCTCCTAAAGCACTGTTTTCCCCCAACTTTGTGCTAAATTATCAGCGACGCAGGCAAATTTTTGAAAAAACAGTCAAAAAAATCCGTTTTTGGGCAATTTTTGAAAAAATTTTGACAAAAAAATCGCATTTTTTTGACGCCCGCTCCCCCTCAAATATAGTATATATTGACGCCGAAGGCGCCTTTAGAAAAATTTTAGGGCGGTCGGCCAAAAGTGGATTTATTAAAAAGTGTCAAAGGGGGGACCAATTAAATACCAATTAATTGTAGTCAAGTAAAAATACCAATTAATACGAGCAAACTTTCGCGGTACCAAGAGATTTACTATCAGTTTCGCAATACGAAATGAAAAGAAAACTGTTGCTCGTTTCAGAGCGCAGCCATGAAAACTCAGCTTGCCTTTTAGGGTTTCTGAAGTAATATTAAAAACCTTCAAAAATTAAAAACTTTTTAAATTAATTTTCAGAATTTCAATTTTTTGAAAATCTTCTGCCCAAACGCAAGACCAACAAGACTGCTCGTATTAGGGCGAATCCCTGAATGTTCTGACTGCCTTTTAAGTTTTACGGAGCAGTAAAACCATAAAAAAAAATTTAAAAAAATGAGATTTTTTTTCTAAAATTTGAATTTTTTCTTAGAAAATCATCACCCCATACGCCATATAAAGTACAAAAGGATAGATTTTGCTCCTTGTAACATATCAATTATGGCAAATCAGCTCCTTTCAACCAATTTGGAATAATTTCTAAGAAGGATTAAATCTCCGCTTACGCATTAATAGCGCGAAATATATCGCGCGTTAATTGTCCCAAATTGTCCAAATTGGCAATCTTTAAACCCCCATAACTTTCCGGAAAATGATCACAGGTGAAATATTTTTTTTCAAATTTAAGCTCAAGACAACAATACCTTTGAATGATAAAAAAAATACCCGTCAAAATGGCTAGTTAAAAAGTCGAAATTCGTCTGAAGAAAAAAAACTTACCACGAGCACAAATATTCCGTTACTTTCGTATCGAAAGTAGGAACAAAAAGAATTTAGATGTTTTTTTTCTAATGTGATAATAGCATTAGTTGGACCAATTAACTAGCCTAAATTCAATTGGAACGATTTCTGAGCTGAATTAGACTGTACTACGCGTTAAATGAAACTCGTAAAAAGCGCAAAATCTGTATCCTTAGGTGGCCAAAATTACAATAATGTTCAGATTCCCTGACTGAAGTACATATCGGGGGAGATACATCTGACGGAAATACAAGTCACTCTGGCTGAAAAACTCACTAGTTCTAGCTTATTTGAACTCCCGGGTTGACCAAAAATGCTTACCCTACAATTTCCCTATATTAAAATTAATTTAAACCAAATTAATTTAAGTTTGAAGATAACCAATTTTCCTAAAGTTTCTGAAAATCTTGATTTTTTGAAAAAACGTTGATCATACATGCTTCATATATGGAAATTGTATGATAACCATTTTTTTCCGAAAAAAAAGAAACATAGGTTTTTTTCATCACTAGATTGTTTTATTTGGTTCAAATAGCGGCAGAAACTAGTTCGACTTTTTCAATGGTTTTTGAAATTGTATGAAATTGTATGAGAAGCATTTTCGGTTTCTGATCAACATTTTAAATCAACATTTTTTTGAAGTTTTTTTTTGTAGAAAATTTTTTAAATTTTTGAAGTTTTTGATTACCAAAATGGCATTAAACATCTCCAAAAATCTATGTTACTCGCACAAAATTAAAGTTAAGCATAATTAAGCTATTATAAACAGTCTAAATTTTGCATAAATAAGCCTGCTTGCTTTGGGAATTTTTTTGGACTTTTTTGAATGTGGTTTGAATTCCGACTGAAAAGGCTTTAATATGACATGTGATTCAGCGATATTTATTTGTGGTACCTGATTTTGCGTGGAAAACAAAAAAAGAACAAAAACTTAAACACACCCGAATACAAAATTCCTCCCCATTTTCAAAATTGGGGAGGAACTTTGTATTTGGGTTTCAGTTTTTTCTTTTTTTTGCTTCCTCGCAAAGTCAGGTACCATAAATGATCATCGGACTGGGTTGAATAATATATCAAAATAAAACCCTTTCAGTCGGAATTCAAGCCACTTGAAAAATTTCCTTTTTTTTGAATCGTCGAGAAAAACCGGTTTTAAGTTTTTTAATTTTCGTCTAATTTCCTCGGAATAGACTATTTTATACCAACACAAACTTCTTTTTCATTTAATCCTAAATGTTTAAGGCATTTCTGAGCACGAATGAAGTGACTTGCGAACCTCAAATCATCACTAAACATGAACCATACATCATCCGTCAAACAAAATCCAGAATTGAATGGTCCCACGAACAACTACAGCAACGCCAGACTCAAATTGACCATGCACATCGAACAACTCAGACTGGAGGCGGCACTCGAGCGACAGCCGGCATCAGTTACCATTGTCAGTTTGGTCCAGTTCTGTACAGTTAATGGACCAGAGGACCCGCTGCTGAACGGAATCGAAACCTCCGAGAATCCCTTTATTGAGAAGAAAATGTGTTGTTCAATGCAGTAGATGATATTTTAGATGCTGGTTATGGGATAGAAATATTTTAACAACAGTTTTTGTAGCTTTGCAACAAAAAGTTTGTTCAATTGACCTGCAATCTGCTTTTAAACCAAAATGTGATTGATTTTTTTTCCATTCAAAAGTTGGCTTTGTTTTTTTGGGAATGAAACCCATGGCAAAATTTGGAGAATGAGATTTCCGTTTTTTTTCCAGATCAATTATATTTGATACCTAAAGTATACGAGCGGTCTCTCTCTCTCTCTCTCTCTCTCTCTCTCTCTCTCTCTTCTCTCTCTCTCTCTCTCTCTCTCTCTCTCTCTGTCTCTCTCTCTCTCTCTCTCTCTCTCTTCTCTCTCTCATTCTCTCTCTTCTCTCTCTCTCTCTCTCTCTCTCAATCCCTCTCTTTCAGTCAGACGCTGCCAACAAAGGTGTGATCAGTTGTTTAGATGGACTAGCAGTGCTCCTTTTGTTCAGCTAATATTTGGTTTTTACGTTTTAGTTGAAAGGGTCCCAACTTACAAATGAATCGTTACCGCTTTATTTGCATAGTTTAGCGAGAAAAAAAGGGAATTGATGCTTTTGTTTTTGAAGACAAAATATGCTCAAGTTTCTTAATATCCGTTTTTCATACTTAATAGTGACCCTATTGTGTAGCATTTTTGAGGAGACTAATTTATTGAGAAAAAAAAACTGAAGCATTTTTCAAATCTTTTGAAGCACTGTTTTGACTTGCAGCAGTCCGTAACACAAGAAAAATCTTACTTAGTGCTCCTCAACGCTCATCAGTTTCTTAATCAATGTTCATCATTTTCGCAAACCAAAAGCTATTTTGTCGAGAAAAAAAAAGAATTGGAAAAGTTTTCAGATTTGATCTGATACCAGCAATTTTGTTTTGTTTAAAAAAAAAATCAGAAAAAAATCATAGAGGAAATCAAAACTAATCAAAACAGCACGAACTTTTGGCAAAGAAGAGATTTTAAAACAAAACAAGCCTTGAAAAAAAAAGAAATCCAGAGTTGTTATTTTTAATAAATTATCCTGATCCATCAATTTTGCTCATTCAAATACTTTTTTCCAAGTCTATATCATCTTTTTTTAACATAAGGAACTTTGCTTGCAATTTGTCCCAAAAACCTTCATTGATTTTCGGCGATTTGCTAAGTTTGAATTTCAGTTTTTTTCATAAGTTTTTGCGAACTGATTGTTTTATGCTGACATTCCATTTGTGCGTTAGTTCAATTTTTTTTCAAAGAATGAAAAGTTAGATAAAATCACTTAGTCAAAATGATTGATGAAATGGTCTGATTTTGGGTTTTGATCAGTAAACTTGGAACAGCCTGTAAAAGTAGTAAACTGTAGAGCAAGTTCTTCAAAAATTTGAGATAACAGTAATTATCGCAAAGAAGTTTTGATTGAAATCTAATACTTTTACAAAAAGTTTGGGGTTTTTGTTGTGTGGAAGGAAGGGTATGATTGAATTGGAGAACAAAATTACGTCACAGTTGCTACAATAGTAAAAAACAACAATTATAACATTGAAATTTTGTGTGATCAATAATGGGTGTAGTTGCACTGTCTGGACTAAAAAACCTTTTCGAAAACAGAATTAACCAGGTCTATTATAATTCAATAATTTTGGGGAAAAAATACATTATGATCCGCTTAAATCCATTTTCATCGTTTATAATAACTTATAACTTTTATGGTTTTTTCTAAACATTCTGCAAAACTTGCAGCTTTTTCTGCATTACTCACAGCTTAATCGACTTCCAAACCTACTCGCATGTAATTAAATATTGCAAATTCTTATCTCCCACACTTCAAGCCCAGGTCTTCTCATTTTTAAAACTCAAAGTTAAATGCGCCCAAGTTTACAGCTCGTGTAAGTAAGGGGTAAGTGGTGGGCAGTAGAAGATGGCAGTTTAAAAAAGAAGTGAATTTGGTGGGAGTCATTGTCAGACTAGAATCAGGGGTGGACAATTAGATCAAAAAAGAAAAATAGAAAATTATCAAACTTCTTGCTTTAGCCAAATGTAAAAGCAAAATTAGCGATTACATCTTTCAAGCGTTGAAAATTTGTTTTCCAGGTTTTGGAAAAATTAGAATCTTACTCATGAAAATCTTTTATATTCCATTAATATCAATTAACGTCCATTCTAAGGGATTATATTGATTTCTATTTTAATTGTTTTATGATCGAATATTAATCCATTATAATTGATTATTTTAGATTTTAACAAACACAGACCATGAAAACATATTATGTGCAAGTATTAATCATGGAATCTCATTGCGGGTGTTTTAAAGAATCCAGGTAGCTTGTAAAATTTTTTGTAACCCGCTTCTTCACTCGCGAAGTCAGTTCTTCAATTTGATTTATTAAAACCCCTATGTTGACTTAATGCAAACATTTAGCGCTATGAAATAAAAATATATAGAAAGCATGATAAAAAATTTATTACCCGGGTTGACCTCCATAGACCGAAAATGCTAATCATACAATTTCATATACTTAGTCTATGGAAAAATGCTAGTCATACAAATTTCATACATTTTTGCAAAATGAGTTTAATCAAATTTCAAAGGTATTTTATAGTTTTTTTGGTATCGAAATTGGTCTCTTCATAAAAAAAGGAGAAAAAATGGTATGAAAAAATTGCTAATCATACAATTTCCATATATGGAAATTGTATGATTATCATTTAAAAAAAAATTTCGAAAAAAAAGCTTCGAACAATCAGTTCAACTGCTGGCGAAACATTCAAGCGTTTTTTGGGCTGCTACAACTGAAAACTTTGACTTTTTTTATATTTGTTTTCTGAAAAAAAAAACAGTAGTCATACAATTTCCATATATGGAAATTGTATGACTAGCATTTTTTTGATGGCGAAATTTTTTTGTGTTTTTTTTTTATTCAAGCAAACATTTTTGAAGAAAAAAAATTTGCATGCAAAATTTATTTTTTGTGTGCATAACGTAGTCCTGGATATACTAATATTGGATTTTTTTTCCTTTTCTCTTCATAACTTTTTTCAAAAACGCTTTAAACTCCTCTTTCTTTTGTGTGACACAAGTTTTTGTAAGCCTCGATCAATGTCTTGTAATTTGAAAATTCAAATTTTAGAAATAATCGTCTTTGAAAATTGTTGCCAAAATTTAAAAGTTCATTACTTTCGTTATATTATTTGTGTGGGACAGACGTAACAAAAATCAGGCTGTTCCCAATGCATTTTTAATGCGAGACGGCCAAACCTTTGGTTACTACGTTTGAGTAATCAAGGTTTATGTCATTTGTGTTTGGTTACGAACACAACCAAAAAATTTTGAGAAATTGAAATGTAAAAAATTAAAGTTTTTGGTTTATGGAAAAATGCTAGTCATACAATTTCCATATATGAAAAAATACTAATCATAGACCTTTCATGCAATTTTCTGTACGTATGGAATTGCATGGAAAGTGTATGACTAGCATTTTTACATATATGGAAATTGTATGACTAGTGTTTTTGATCATTCCGGGTAGCCAATAAGGAATGAGTATTCAAAAATTCTACTTTTTTCGCAAAAATCACAAAGAAAACAAACAATGAAACCCGCTGGTATTTATTGCAAGCTTTACTAGTTCAGAGACACGCGGACACGCAATGATTATGAATTGACCAGGCAATTGCCGGCGCAGAGTGTCATTCGAACTTGATTTATGTTGACAGAAATGATTTAGGATCTACTTAACAGGTACCCCTTTTTCAAGACAGGGTGGGAGGGGGAGGGATATTTGTGTAGAAAGTTAGTTTAGTCAAATTCGACCCATTACAACGCAGCAAAGCTCGAATTATGAAAAGAATGCTCTAATGTTAACTTACTGCTCTAACCTATAGGGGTTGCAAATCTGTATAAGGGGGGATAATCTCATGATGGATGGACCGATTGACGAAAAACTTTTAAGCCTTGACGAAATGACTTTTGCACAAACGAACTCAAATTAGAACCAGCTCCAAACTATAATTTATTATTCGTTATAATTTAGAAATTTTATCCCTATAAAATATTAAAGACTAACCAATCACAGTCCATCAAGCTAACAACCCACTTATTTGTAATTTCAGCCCCAGAGTAATTTGAATTTAACTTACAACTTAGTTGCTTCCTCCAAGAGACCGACTCGTAACAAAACCAGTATACTCTAGATCTATTGAGACTAAGAGATATAAGAGTAAGATTAAGATCGGTATTAGACTAAGAAGTTGCACGAATCTATCCGGCCGAAAATAAGATAGCGTGACGAGCAGACGGTGTACCTTTTCCGAAATTACTCTATAAGGTAGACCTTCCATCCCAACTCATCTGGTGCGACCAAAAGTCTCTAACAAGACCTTAAAAAATCAAATTAGCTTAGAACTAACCAAATTGATTAGACTTAGACAAAAAACATTTCCAAAAATGTTACATGACAACAATTTAATTGAAATGTCTCTACGATTCAATAGATCAGAGCCATTATTCCAAACAATACGAGAACTACCCGGTATTGGAAAAAGACCCCGGACGTAGTAAATTGTTAGTATACATAAATCATCTCTTCATCTCAGCTTCATCACCTAAAACATAACAGCGAATCAAAAACCCATTAACATCATCAAAACTAATAAAACTAAAGTTTTCTATCAATGAAACCATATTTTAAATTATAAAGGCCTATCTTAATTCTTATTTTCATTTAAAGTAATACTTTCTAAACTTAACAGATCATCAAGGCATTCCTTGGATCTTTAATTCACTTTCAACTGAATTAAATTTGATTTCATTAATTTTATATCCTGATCATCAAGGCTTATCCTTGGATCAAATAGAACAATTTTGTTCTCCCCCACTTATTTAGAAAAGTGTCTAACGATCTCAAACGTCGATTCACTATCCAACCCTTTCTCAAGACCCAAGACTTCAATCACACTAACCATTCCAATTAGGATAAACAGTGAAGAACTTCGGTTATTCATCCTTCATTAGACCCCCCCCCACCCTCTTACCTCACCCAGGATAATACTTAAACTTAGTAAGTTTAAAATAGTATCTAACGAACTACTTGTGTTCTAATTATACCTGAACCTTGTGGATTGATTTACTATTCTCCAACCCTTGAACACAATCACTACCCCTAAGTAAGATTTTAACACCTTAGACTAACTTAGACTAGCCACGAGAAAGTAAAAATTATTCTCAGGAATCGATATATACTTTTCTCTTCATTCCTGAAATACATGACCCAAGTTAGGTTAACCACAAAAAATTGTAAGAATTAACAGTTTAAGACAGTAAAAATCATTATTCCCAATCATCCTAAACCTTATGTCAATAGACAAATTAGGAAATAAACAAACAATCAAATTACACAATTGTGAAATAGACAACGAAAAATATGATCTCGTAATTACTCCACACAAAAAATCAGTAGGATATATTAGAACAAAACGACAAACAATCACAAGAAAACTTTTAGGCAAACAAAGACAGATTACACGAAAAAGATTTTTAAATCGAAGGAACGCAGTCTCCGAATCAGAAACAAGTAATTTAGAAGATTTTTACAGAATAAAAGACTCCATAAAAAAATTACCAAGTTAATGATACATTATATTTTTCTGACTAAGAAACCACATCACAATCATCAATACAAGGAAAACGAAGAATAAAAAAAACATACAAAAACAAACGAGTACGTCTATACAATTGGAATCAACCAATAAAAAACATTGAAAACTACAAATTAACAATCATAAAACACAAAATGAGTCAAAATGAAGAAAGCGAAGACGAAAACTCCATCCTTCCATTTTTAATCAATTCACTCACTGATGATAGAGGACAAACACAATTTTGCCAAAATTTAATCGCAAAAAAAGGAGTTAGTCCAACACAGCAGAATTTCCAGAAGTAAAAATCAAAAGACAAATTATTGATCACTATTTAAAAGGAAGATGTGACATAACACAACAGTACGGAATTTACATCATAGAAATCATTCACTAAGTAAATTTCATGGCAGATATCTACTTCAAACAGACGATGTAGATATAGAGTTTTCAAAAGTATTCACAGAATATATAAAAAATATACAACATCAAAACTCACAAAGAGCGAATTCACTATTCACTAACGATGTATTTAAAATAATTTATAGTTATCTTTCTATACTAGAAAAAAGATATATCAAGGAACTTCACTATTTCAATCATCAAGACACACAGCTGTAAGACATGAAATTGCAGTATTCTCTGAGTTTTTAATACAATCCGTGAAAATTTAACCAGTAACGAAGTTTCGCAAAATGTTAAACACGATTTACAAAAAATCTTAGCCTGGTTTATTATTGATTATTTTACACATAATATTGGTTTAACCTCACAAGCCAGAACAAAATTTTAGACTTCAAAATTCAACTGATGACACTGTCTTAGCAGAACAATCAGATTATGTTTGGGACCCCGAAGGGTCTCATCCACTTTTCTTCAACATACCAACAGATATTTCAAGTCATGCAATTAGCACAATTTCCATTGACAAAGAGTATTTTAAAGTAATTCCATTCACAACTGACGCAACACTTTTAAATTATAATTCATTTCTACCCGATAGAATAGGAAATAATAGTTGAAACTCAACCATCATACAACAAGAAAACCTAAATGGAACTAGATTTTTTACACATGTAGATATTCAGACACTATCACATTTCACAAAGCAAGAAGTAGTTGAAACAGTAACAACAACAACACAACAAAAAATTTCACCAATACAGTCAAATCTTACGACTCCAAGACCCAAAAATCCAACTTTACCACAGGTAACTACAACCTACGGTTAAACCCTCCGTTGTTCCAAAAAATTCACAAATGGATTACCTAGACCAATGACGAAATCAACGCAAAAACGAAGAACATTCACTAGAAATAATTTTGCAGAACATAATTATAACTATGTAAGTAGACCACAAACGACTAAACCCTCTCGTGCAAACACGCAAAATCGTTTATTTTCACAAAGACAAAATTTCCAACAAGCAACATCAAACTCATTAATTTTTATTGATTATCCACGAGTTTCACAAGACCCAAGTGAAAACTATCCATTTTTTCAGCAAAATTAAAACAATAGACAGCAAAACCAGAATAGAAATAAAACACCTTATTATACATCGAATTAGATTTCACCAGATGTTGAAGGTTTTTATAACCAAAATCATCAACAATTTTTTCAAAGCCAAAGACTCCACTCTTATCACGTAAATCAACCAGATATTTTTGAACCATATACACAAGAACAACATATGTGACAACCTTGACCAAATATAGCATCTCAAATTAATAATCTTTAATCACAAAACCCGGTTAAAACAGATTTTTATCAACCAACGCGAATGCAAAATGAAATCCCGCTACCCTAATACTTACAACAACATGAAATCACAAAGATTCAACTTACAAATTTTCACAAATGCCAAATGCCGCAGAATCACTCCAAAGGACTATGAATCCATACCTAATGGGTGCATCGTCAAAAACATCAAACAGGCCATTAATGGTATTTACAGGTACAGACCCTGAATGTTCTGTAGAAGATTATTTAAATGCAGTCAGAGCAAATCTAATCAAAACTCACAAAGGTTTTCGGTTTTACCTCTAGAAATAAAATCAGATTGGAAAAGTTTCATTCAAGAATTTTCAAAAAAAATGTTTGATTCTGAAAGGAACAAAAAACATCAAAGAGTTTTATGCAATGAAGTTCCTAGACTACCAAACAAAACGACCGAAGAACTAGCAGTAAGGATCGAAACACTAATCCGAAAAGCATTTTCACTCAACACTCATGATTATAAAAACACAAAAATAACAGAGAGTTTAATGATGACCTTAACACCTCAATAACGAAAAATAGCAATCAAAAAGAGAGCACCACATCCTTCCTCAATTCGAGAACCAGATTTGGATTTTAGAAAGCTAGTTGATTAACTAGAACAAGCAGAAATCACTATGAAAATAGAAGAAACAGAAAATCTAAAACTAAAACATGTTAATAATATTCAAACCACTACAACACAAATAAAAACATACACAACTCAGATATATATTTATCCGAAAAAATCACTGAAATTTTGAACATATACGAGAAAAACCCAAATTTAAAGGTAAACCATCTTTCAAAAAATTGTGTAACTATCGCCAAAGATACGGACATAGCATTGCTGAATAGAGACAAAAACAATAAGACAACCGGAATAAACCACAAAAGTACAAGGAACCAAACAGAGCATTTTATCAATACATGAAAAAAGATCAAAATTTACCAAATAAAAACATTCACAATGATAATAGTTCTGGAAAACAACTTCCAAACAGTTCAAATTATTCAAGAAATCAATCACCTTATAACTCTAACTACAGAGGTAGATCACCAGACCAAAGAAACTCTTGTAATTTATCACAAAACAGATATAGTGGATCAAATAGTCGAAATACTCAATATCGAAAATAATTGTTCACGATCAAACTCAAACAGACCAGCTTATTCATTTGATAACAGTTCCCATTCACACTCTAGGAATAGACACTATTCAAATGATAGATCAGGAAATTCATCGTACAATAGACCTAGAAATTATTCCAACAATAGAAACAGAAGCTACTCAAATAATCGAAATCCACGGTATCAAAACAACAGATCACGAGATTATTTAAACAACAGATCAAATCACCACAGATCTAATTACAACAATTATCAAAACCGATCACGAGATAACTCACAAAAAAGTAACTCAAACTATAACAAAAGACAAAGAAACTACTCTCAGTCACCCCATAGAGATAATACACGTTATCCAGATTCTCAAAACAAATATAGAAGCAATACACCAAAACATCAAAGACAAATAAATCAAGTACAAACAATTGAAGAAACCAATTTAGAACCCCCTGGTATTGATAACACCGAAAGTACTGAATTACAATCAAATCACATTAATTGCGAATCTACAGACAGTGAAAGCGATACAGAAAACACAATTTTAGTCAACATGATAGAAGTTGAAAATGACTATGAAACTGTCACTTCCGAACAACCTTTTCATTCACATGTCTATGAAAATCAACTGGAACTTCTTTTAAATTATTACATTAGACCTAGAAGTAATAACATACCAAAAGAGCAAGAAGCAAAAGAAGCAACGACATTACACGAACCTGAAAAAAAAACAAATAACATGTTCTAGTACAATTCATTTTTTAACAAAATATACCAAAAGAACCACCAAAAGAAAAGATTTGGACAATATCATTTCTGGTATTGATAACACGGAAAGTACTGAATTACAATTAAATCACATTAATTGCGAATCTACAGACAGTGAAAGCGATACAGAAAACACAATTTTAGTCAACATGATAGAAGTTGAAAATGACTATGAAACTGTCACTTACGAAAAACCTTTTCATTCATATGTCTATGAAAATCAATTGGAAATTCTTTTAAATTATTACATTAGACCTAGGAGTAATAACATACCAATAGAGAAAGAAGCAAAAGAAGCAACGACATTACACGAACCCGAAAAAGAACACGTAACATGTTCTAGTACAAATCGTTTTTTACCAAAATATACCAAAAGAACCACCAAAAGAAATGATTTGGACTATACCATTTCTCTAGAAAGCTAAAAAAGTATAGAATTTTAACCACCAGACCTTTAAATAGATTTTTTGATAGACTCTGGAACAAAATCAAATATCATTAAAATTCCAACCTGGAATGAAATCAAAATTATACATCCAAAACTAACACCTGCGAAATCAATCAGTAGACTAGCAACTGCACAAGGCTCAACCTTAACAAACTACAATGTATATATTTACTCACCACATAAAATAACCCTACCTCTAGGACACAAAAGAATTAGCATATAGATTAAATAATTTATTACAACAATTAGATATATGTCAATCAAAAACTCTTGACGAAGAATTATCATAAAATAATATAACAAGCAACGAAAAAAAAACACAATGTATTTCACAAAAACACCGTATTTTAAACCAACATTCAAAATATCACACTATAAAGAATAACAACAAAAATTCTTGACAATGTTCAATTTTCAACATTCTCAAATAACACAGAAAGAATTTGACAAATTAGCCGATTTACTATTAAGATATTCAACAGTTTATATCACATTTAAGTTTGACGTTGGAAAAATAAATTCACCACTACATCTACCCTTGAAACCTGATGCAGTTTTCAAAAAACAAAGAGCAAGCAAAGTACCAAACATGACAAAGTTAATAGATTACTTGACATTCTAGAACAATACGAAATCATATCTCCAGTAAATAAAGAAGAACAGCCAAAAGGAAACACTTTTGTCAATTTTGTTGTTATTCTAGCCAAAGGAGAATCACTAAAAATAGTTCTAGACGCTAGATAGCTCAATTCACTCATTGATGAATCTAAATGTAATTGGCCAATAGAACCAATTAAAGTAATTCTAACAAACAAAACGGAAAATACTACACAACCGCAGACATTAGTGGTGCATATAATCAAATGCCCCTAGATGAACAATCACGACGATTAACACAATTGGTTATCGGAAATCAACAATATGAATTCAATCGATTATTCTATGGCAAATCCTTAGGACCAGCAGCTTTCTCAGCATTTATGAGTAAAATTTTTAAACCACTTATACTCAAGAAAAATGCAATTACTTACTTAGACGATATCTTTATGCAATCCCAAACCAAAAATGAAATGTTCGCAGTTTTAGAGAAATAAAACTAAATTTTACTAAACGAAAACATGAAAGCAGCCCCAGACAAATCAAATTTTTTCTTAACACGCGTAAAACTTCTTGGACACATTATAGAGAAAAACACTATAACCCCATTGAAATCACGTACAGATGCAATCCAAAAATTCAGCCATCTACAAACAAAAAGAAAATCCAAGAATTTCTTGGAATGTTAAATTTTTTAAGTTACTATGTCTATAAAATGCAGTTCTACTTAAGAACATTCTATAACATTCTCAGACAACAAAATAATTTTGAATGGACAACAGAATATCAAACACGATTTAAAGAAATCAAAAAACTTCTCACCGAAGAATTTTCAACACACTTCCAGATCCCAATCAACCATATTATGCAATGTGCGATGCTTTAAATTTTTGCATCGGTCCAGCATTACTACAATCCCACAATGGAACGAATAAAATGAATCTTTTATCAGCAAATTCTCGCCTATTTACATTGAATTACGGCTCTCTACTCTTATGAGAGAATGCACAGCTATAATATATACTCTTACAGAATCCGAATTTTTGATACTTCCAGCACTTTGATTACGGATCACAAACCTATTAAATTTCTTTTTACACAAAAATCAAATCCAAACCATAGAGTTTAAAGATTTCAATTAATTTTATTGAAATTTCCAAATTTACACTTAGTATGGACAGCAGGAAAAACCTTGCACTAAATGAAACTCTTAATTGAAATACACCACCTGAACTACTAACAAGAAAAACAACAGTTGAAATACCACAATTTATAAAACTCTATCTTGCTAAAGATGAAACTTCACCACGATTGGAATGTAAATATGCAGTAAAAACTGACATAGATCAATCATAAATATTTAATCTACAACATTTTCCACTCTATTTAGATTGTCAAATACAACCAATATGAAGTTGATTAATTAGGCACATCTACGTTTAAGCCGATTCCATATTCACATTGGATCAAAAATAAAACTCAACAAAAACGAATTAAAGAACAACCACATAAAAAAAACACATTTAATAGAAAAGGAAAAACTAACTGATATAATAAATTTATCAGGACCGTTACCAAATGATTCAAAATACACGATCAATCAAGTTTTTAAACTACATGACCCACTTGACACAATACCCCTATCAAAAATAGAAGTAGAAAACTTTTTTCTACCAACAACAGAAAAAATTACACTACAATTATTACAGAAATACCGAAACCTCGACCCAGTCATCAGACAACTAAAGTCATGGAATAAATATAAAACTAAACCAACCAAAGCTGATACCACCATCTTAGGAAACAAAACACTCCTTAGATACTTCAGAAAATTTAATTATACCACTATCAATGAAAATACAGATATTTTAGAATACCAAACACCTGATTTTAAATTACCTTGTCTACCTTTAAGTATGATGTTAATAGCATTCAATGCTTGACATACCCTACACACTAAAGGACATCCAGGATCAGAAAAGAAATACTCTAATTTTATCCAAATTTTTTATTTCCCCAATGCACCAATTTGGATTAAAGTATTATGCAACGATTGTATAATATTTCAATTAAATAAATCCTACCCAAATCAAAAATAATTTGCAGAAAAACAAGATTTTAAAGGACAAAGTCTATATTTTAATCATAGAATCTCATTCGACACAAAAGGACCAATTTCACCATCCTCAGAAATAAAATCACATATAATTGTCATTGTTGATGCATTTACACACTATGTAGCACTCAACCCAGTAACCCATTGTAATGCTTACTATGCATATACAACACTCCACAAACACTGGATAGCTAAATTAGGATTCCGAAATATTAGTCACAGACAATGGCACTGAATTTATTAACAACGAAATTATCACACTATGCCACTTATATAATATTAAACATAAACCACGTACATCTCATGCACCTTGGACAAACGTATTAGTTCAAGGTATGAACCGTCCATTACAAGAATATCTCAGATGTATCATTAATGGAAATGATACACGATACACCGAATGGTCAGCAGATGTAGAATTATTTCCCTTAGCCTATAATTCACAAAATACAACATTACTAGGAATGTCACCATATGAAATGGCATTTAATCAAAAACCACGAAAACCAATAATGTTTACAGCAAACGCCCATAAAAATGCACAAGGTTATTTTCAACCAAATAAAGATTCAATTTGTTACACCTTACCACTACATACCAATGATGAAGACCACTTTCATCATCCACAAAATTTAAAATTTGTTTCCGGTACACACACCGAATGGATTTTAAATAGAGATAAAAACACAACAAAATTTATCAAAAAATTACAAAAAAAATGTTTCAAAGGCAAAACATAAATAATCAAATCAGTTTACGCTTTACACCAGCAACAGATCTAAAAATCGGAACATTTGTTTTAATTTCAAACTTCACGACACAAAAAAGAATTTCCAAAAGATTACAACCACTCCAAAAAGGACCATTTTAAATAATTGATAAACCCACTGATGTAACATACACAATTACTGATTCAAGTAAAAAAAAAATTGTTCAGCATCGAAATAACCTATTACCTTTTAATCCAAAAGAATACGCACTCCGTGAATTAACTCAATTATATTCTTTTACAGGTTTAAAAATTGTTCAAAACAATTCAAAAATTGAACAAAATCTAAACACTGATGAACATATGAATTCAAAATCAAACCAACAAAAAAAATTAGTTCACCAAACATCTCCTAAACCAAAGACAAAACCATCTCAAAATTAAAAGAAAACTAGGAAAATGACAGAAACATAGAGAATTATCACGACTTAGAAGTCAACCACGAAAAAACTATAAAACTTTCGTTCCACAATCTAAAATTTTGAAGAAAAATGAATTTAAAAAACAACTTTAATTTTTACTTTTCCTCACCTTCTATTTAACCATTTTGAACATGCACATTTTCCAATTAACATGCTGAAAAAGACTTGAACAGATCTAGTTCAAAATGAGCCAATAGAATTCATTCCGAACCATCACCTTATTTCTAATAACAAAACTTTATTAGCCGACATATTTTCACCTCCAAGCATAACTATAACTATAACTTCAAGACCTCCAGGTCAAAAATAAGCAAACCGCTACAAAATGACAAGTAATATAAATACAATCTCAAAATTACAACCCTCCCCTAATAAGTAGTTCAAATATCAACAATGTTTTCCCAATCTAGGCCTCAAAAACTCTCCAAGCAAAAATATTATTTTAACCTAAAGAAAAAAAATGCACATGATCATTTAGCCTAAAGAAAAAATATTTCTTAGACACCCTCAATCATTCCATAAACAAAAACGAAACCAAAAAGAATTCCCCAAAGCCATAAAATAACCTTTCAACATTTTTTGACAAAACCCAACCCACTTGACAAAAAATTAATAAATAATCCAACCACACTCGAATTTAGCCCCAAAAAATTAAAAAAGATAAGACAAAACAAATCAATTCTTAAATGCTTTTTCCTGCGATGGTCGACTAACTTAAACAAATCTTTTCAATCTTTCTCATAAAACTTTCTAACTTTCTCAAATTTTTCATAATATTTTTAGCTGACCTTTTAGAAACTTTGATAAATCTTTTAATAATTTTTTGCGACATTTTTCTAATTTTCTATTCACTATTCGAAATATATTTATATATATATATATATATATATATATATATATATATATATATATATATATATATATATATATCAATATATCTTTCCACAATCCTTGATAGCCTCCTCAGGTACGATAATTCAATAACTATTTAAATGTTTCGGAACCTATTTAGTAAAACCGATGTTTTTCTACTATTCATAATTTTTCTCACATTTTTAACATCACTCATAAGGACAATATGCAAATGTATAAAAAAGGCAATCATCACATTCGCATTAGCAACCATTCTTTTATTTCTTTTCATTGAAGAATACTGGAGTAAACATAAATTTTCATCATAAAAAAATCAGCTCTAAAATTTTTTCCAAAATTGCTAATCAACAACTACCACACCAGTCCCCGCCAACAACATCCCAAGAAAAACTAACAACACCTACAAATACCCAAAATCTCCCATCATCCACACGAATTTCTTTCCGAGACCATCCATATACTTTTGAAGAAAGACACGCACTATTATCCGAACCATTGGAACCAGTTGTTCGCCAAGCACCTTTGAAGGAACCACAATACGAACCAACATATAACATATACCCACATCTACAACAAGATCTTAACAGAGTAAGAGACATTAGCCAAAATCAAAATACACTCGAAATAAATAAACAAAGTATACATCCGAGACGAAACAGAAATTTTTAATAAACTTTAATAAGAGTTCATCTTAGTATACCTCAGTCACCAACATCAAATTCTTCAGATCTTTCTAGTAGCACACTACCAGATACTCCCCCAACTGCTTCAAAACAAAGCACTTCAAATATTCCATCAGACTACTTAGGTTCAAATCCCACATCAAAACAAATTCGAAAAAATCCGTTTAGTCCCCCAGCAACTACAGAACGCCTTCCATATTGGGTAACGCACTTCTACACTCAAGGTGAACCAAATTTAGTAAACGAACCAATTGACGTTTCATATGATACAACACTATCAACATTACCAGAAACACTTTCCCTTCCTTCTACACCTTCTCTAAGTCAAATATCACCAACACTTTTTCCCCTAAATTTTCCTACTTATCTTGATTCAAGATATCAGGATCAATCATCTCATAACACACCACTACGATTAGATTGGAATACATTCCTAGCACCCCCACCATTAATTGGTCAACATCAAAAAAGTAGCATACTATCTTTGTCAAAAGATACACGCAAGAACGCAGAGTACCACACATCGGAATAAATAATCCCTCAAACTGCAAAGCAGATACAAAAAACAAAGGATTCCACAAAAAAATGTTTTTCGATTGGAAAATACAAGTTGAAAAAGTAGAACTTACACGCGACTTAAAAGATGACCCAGTACTTTACCAAGGAATCAGACTCCCTTGCAAAAACGACCAAGGATATTGCGATCCTACAACACGCACACAAGCAACCATTATTTGGTTTCCCGAAGAAACCTGTACAATTTTTCAAGTAGCAAAGATACACGCTAGAATGATTAAATTTCACGAAAAAAATTGTATTGAATCAGTACCGTTTGAAAATGTAAACCCTGACCAAATTAGAAGAATAAATCATAAAATAAGAAACATCCACAATATAGAGAATAACTTAACACGTTTCCAAATATACCCAGAAACAGAACTCGCATGCAAATACAACAACCCACTTTACAAAGTCAATATTCAGAAATTCTTGTCGAATACGAAAACGATTTCGACATGATTACAGTCAAATTAATCATACACCAAATGGCAACATCTCACTCATATACTGATGAAAACTCATACGTTTCAGTAAAAATTCAAAAGAATGCAGGACGAAATGGTGGAAAATTAAAACCACAAGACACAAAAAATACACATTTAAAAGAACTATCACTTATGAACAGCACGTATTTTGGCACAATTCATTATTACATACACTGAGACTTGAAATTAGACTACACAAAATAGAATTTTTCAAGAAATGTCATTCTCAGAACTAGAAACACTACACCAATTATGTGAACTTGAAGAAACGCAGATTCTACAATCACTCGCACTAGCAGTTCTAAAAATATGATATGCAGGATATTTATTATCCAAAAATAGATCAAACTTCATTGATTATGGAGGAAACATTTTATGGTATTACACTTGTACCAAAAAAGTATCACCTTTGTATGTTTTTGAAGATAAACGATGTTATAGAAGAATCCCAATTTTCTACAAAAATAAAGTACATTTTGTTGATACATTTTCAAGAAGAACTTTTTTTGGGGATACAGCAGTCCCATGTGGATGAAAAAATAGCCACAATGTAGTACAATTAAACTCTGACGAAGACAAATACTATCTACGCACACCATATCCAACACTAAGGCAACCATTAAAAAATTTTTTACCTGAATGTATTAGAGCTATTGCCCGCAACCCAAATATCGATTTACAATCGGTCGGCATCTACTTTAAATCAGACATACAACACCACCTTCATACACACCAATTTCAAGAACTACTTACACAAATGGACACAATACATCGACAATCAATAGATCAGAATTTGCACAAACTTGCAGAAACAACAGGATTTTCAGACATCTACGCACAAGATTAGAGCGGATATTTTAAAGATATAAAAGATTTCATTTACTTAAAGGGCGAAAAATACAGACCAATGAAATATTTCACCAATGAATTTTTTTAGTTTTTGTAAATCTAAAAAAAGAACTTTTATCCTTTCTAGGATGGCCCTATTACATCTTAGAAACATTGACTATACTATACGCAATGTTTATTTCATTGGATTTGTTTTCTCTCTCTTAAAAGGAATGTATAACACATGCGCAATACACACACAAGTAAACAGACAAGCAAGCGTAGCACTTATACTCTTTGTAGGATTTATTGGAATTTTCTCCAAATCAATAAACAAATTACTTTTAGATGCACAGATTAAGAATATAATACAAAAATATCAACTACACCAAACACATATGACGAATCACAACACAATGCAAACGCATCACCCACAGCACCACAATTACCAAGTCTAATTCATAATCACCCAATGTCACTAGTACCACGAAATTTTAGGAATTTAGCACTCGCAAATATTACAGGTTCAAGACCAAATTATAAACAAAGTCCAATTCACCATATAGTAACACAACAATCTCAAAGCGACGATACAAATGAACAATTAATCCAACAACCACTTACCACAAATTTTCAATCTCAGAACAATCATTTTTTTAGCCCACGATTAGCCGACAAGTTGGATCCCTTCACCGTTCCATTTCCCATCCAGTCAACCTCCAAAACCCACATCCCATCATACCACTTTTTGCTTTCCCGCCACCTGAACCACCCCATGTTAACACATCATCCGGCATGGATTCTGATGCTAACTCAGACATCACAGTTTTTCACACAATCTCTCAATTCGATAATTCAGTTTTAGAAACCCCTGAAGAATTCCCAAATTCAGAACCCAGCCCGTCAACATGTTCTCATTACCCCTTTCGACCCATACACTCCCAAGCCCAAACTGACTCCCCCTCTACTATCTCTCGTATTTCCCAAGTGACACCCACATATTTCTCCTTCACGAATGAATGCTCCAACAACAATTCCCCAGATAACACGCAGATCTCATATGAACTAAACAACCTAATAAAACTACAACAACAAGTACAACACCCTCACACCCTAACTATTCATCAATTATCGTCAGCCATAACATCATCAAACCCACCAACTCCCCCACCTTTTTCAGATAATACCCCTTCTTTAGCCCAATCCTCAACATCAACCCAATCATCATCCACCACTCACCGTGCATATAGAACTTTCAAAAGAAAAATTCCCAATCACGCGTTTCCATCCAAACCCGGAATAACCCGCGACTATATAAACCATCCTGACCATACAAAAACTACCGAATTTCTCCAATTTTCTTTACCCCTCTTCCCTCAATATACATATAGTCACTCCGACCCTCTCACTGAAGAACTCCACTATGTCGATGAGCATGTGTTATTTCCCACACTCCATTGCACATCATTTTATCATTTCTCAAAACCTTTTTGTTTACCACTCATTAACACACTGCAAGAAATAGAAAGAAATAAAAATGACCTTTTCAGACTAACTACAGCACTAACACCTCGACAATTTACGCACGTAGGATACAAAAAGCTATTAAAAATTGTTCACCGCACCCCGAGCTAACGAATATTCCATCGAGCACTATGACCATAATATCATCCGACCCAACCAAGATCAATTTGTCGACGACGACAAGTTTGCTAACCCGCAACTAACCGAAAAATTTACACTCAGTTCAATAGATAAAATTACGATCACATCATTTCAGAAGCACTTATTGACATTCAAGCTTATGAATCATTTTACGAAAAAATTGAAACTTTTTCACTAATCTTCCACTTCCCCATTCCCAAAGAACGAGATTTGCACTGTTCACACGACATTATGTTAAGAACTAAACAGACACATACTTACACTTACTATAAACTCATACAAAATCACTTTGACTTACATACACCATCACGACAACCCCATCATCGATACCAATTTATTAACTCTAAATACACATCACCCTTTTTTCCCTAACTTCTCATATTGCATTAAAAGTACTAATTTGCAAGGCATCCTCCGTAACTATGACCCCATAACCCAAATATATATATTTTGTCCACTAACCAAGACATTCAATGTAGAAGAATCCCGACCCCTAATTATCCCGCATGAATTTATACGAAATGTAAAAGTTTCAATTTTAGAAATTATCCACAAAACTATGTATAATCACAAGCTTTTTAACCTTATTCAGAACACACCTCACGAATTTTCTCTTGGCGCTGAAGAACTAAAGACCATTAAAGCACTCCAATTACTTTGGCCACTACTTCATACTAAAAACATCAGATGCTATACACGATATCTTACCTCATGGATTCCTCCCGATGATTAAGTAAGTATGAATTCAATAATTTGAAAACTAACAAATTCGAGAAAAAACTAACCATTCTTTATTAGATGTTTTTTCTTTTTCTTTAGTCTTTAGATCACGATCATCTACAAACAAAAAACCAAAAAACATTACAAACATTTCATAACTTATAAACTTCTATTAATAAACCGCAAAGAATGATGCAGTAAAATTTCTTCTCCAGAGTAGTAACTTAATCTATAAATTCTTTTCCCCGATGTAGTAAATCTAAATACAATGAAAATAATTTAATAATTTCAATCCCCACAAAGCAGTGGATTCAAAAATTTCAGTAGTAAACTTATACAAATGCAAGCAGTACTAACCTTTTAAAGACGTTTCACTTGCACAAAAATTCTATCCATACTCGCACAGCTCGCCCACGACAAACTTTTTAAAATAATGATTTCAAGTTTTAACTTTCCCTAACAACAACTCAAACTAATTTTAACAAGTTTCAAACTTTCTTTCAACCCGGTTGGAAAGGAATTATATAACAATCCAAACTAACTAACGCAGCTTACTAAACACCATAAACCCCAAATTAACAGCATGACAATGAAAAGGAAACCCACGGTACCCAAACCGGATTAAACCAGCTTTAAAAAATAGATAATTTATTCTTTTGCAGACTATTGATAAGTCTAAGAAAGAAAGAATAAAACACCAAAAAGTCGAAAGACAAAACCCAACCGAAAAATTTGATTTTTGAGAAAAAGACACAACTAAAACAACAAAAGGAAAAAACCAGAAACAAACACGACAAGGAAGGTTAACACAATATAGGACCCCATAAAAAACCAGCATGAAAACATACCCTCACTCCTGGCCTAACCCACCACAAGAGGACGTCCTGAGCATGCTTAATAGCCAGCCTAACCCACCGTGCTAGAATCCACGCTTTGTGACCCACTCCTTAATGTTGACAAGAGCTACTTAAGTGTGAGTAACTCTTTAAAAATAACAGAACTAAATTAAAGCTTTTGTGATAAAAACTAATAAAAAATCATAACTAAAAGAAGAACTAACTAAAAATTTTTTTTATGTAAATTATATAATGCAGTAATATAGATCATACACAATCACGAAGACGAGCATCGAGAAACTACGACGACCCCATCACACTCAATCCACAGAATGGCTAAACACAACCGATATGCCGCCCACAACCACAACTCAAAGGCATTCCCTCTAAACTCGAGCTTCACGCCATTCCCAAACAAGATCGAAACACAGTTCTCAACTCCGAACAAGAACAAACGATCATATCAAACCATTTGGAAATCAGATTGATTTTGTTGGCGGTCACAGTCATCGTTGAAGGACAGTATGACATCTACAATTCCAGTTTCCTAGAGCTTTTTCCTCCAAGGACGGAATAGAGATGACGCTCGCGAAATACAAACGATCATCATCCATCCTCGGTTACAGATAGAAGTCAAAAGAACAAAAACTCTGTAAACCCCGGTTGGGTGGAACCAGATCCAAACTTTAATTTATAATTGGTTATAATTAAGATATTTTTATCCCTATAAAAAAGTTAAGACTAACCAAACACACTCCATCAAACTAACAACCCACTTATTTGTAAGTGCTGAAATTACTTGTAATTTCAGCACCAGAGCAATTTGAATTTAACTTACAACTTAGTTGCTTCCTCCAAGAGACCGACTCGTAACAAAACCAGTATACTCTAAATCAAATGAGACTAAGAGTTATAAGACTAAGATTATGATCGGTATTAGACTTAGAAGTTGCACGAATCTATCCGGCATGAATCTCTCCGAACGAGCTGAAAAAATGTTTATTCTACAATTTCTATATATGAAAAAACGCTTATCTTAGAGTTTTTTAAACAATTTTCTGAGTCTATGAAACAGTAAAAAATTGTTGGACAAGCTTTTTTTCATATATGGAAATTGTAGGATAAGCAATTTTGGTCAACCCACGCTAAGATGCAGTTGAAATACTATCTACAAATTAAAAAAAGTGCTTAACCGTTCTCATACAAGCAATATTTTTTTCGATGTCTTGACCAAAAACAATGTGAGCGACTTTTTTCAATTGCTCGAGCAAAATAACCACTGGAAAATATGTAAGATTTGAGCGGCTTGTGCGGTTTTTTTAGACAATTACGCTCAAAATCTTGCTTCAAAATGAGCGGTTTTTGAACGGTTTTTTAGACAATTACGCTCAAAATCTTGCTTCAAAATGAGCGGTTTGAGCGGTTTTTGAACGGTTTATCTAAAAAAACCGCGCAAGATTTGAACGGTTTTGATCGGTTTTTTAGATAAACCGCTCAAAACCGTTCAAATCTTGCGCGGTTTTTGAGCGGTTTTTTTAGATAAACCGTTCAAAAACCGCTCAAACCGCTCATTTTGAAGCGAGATTTTGAGCGTAATTGTCTAAAAAACCGCTCAAACCGCTCAAATCTTGTTTCAAATTAGCTGAAAAATCTCGACTCGGGAATGCTTGTTTTTAAAGAGACCTGTTTTTGACGCATGTGTTGTTCTTATTACTTCTTTTTTTCTACTTCTCCAAATTTAGCTTGGGCCAGAAGGCTCTGTTAAATAGAACCTGTTTGAAAATTGAACCATTTTTTTGTTTTTCGATCCACAAACGATCCCAACTTTTGTTGATGATTTTGAACTGTGGTTTTGCAAACGCGTTTAAACCAAAGTACAGGCAGAGTGATCCAAAGCCTTTCGTTTTTGTGGAAATGCTGTTATTTGTAGCTGAATTGATGTATGAAACTGAGTTTTTACAGGTGCGATGTGAACTTTTGAAAATCCATTGAAAAATAAATTTGTTTTTCAATCATGCTGCTGTGAAGCTTTTACACTAATTTCTTTTTTCTCCCGTCGTGCTTTGTTGCAGTAATGCACAGAAGAACAGGGCGAATTTTTATTATTTTCCAGTTTTCGGGTTTGCTAAAAGATTGTCTGCAATTGCAATCAAGCATATACGTTTCTCGAAAATCATCAACTCTAGTCGATCAACTTTGTCAATAACCTGTCCCAAAGGCCTGTATCGGCGAAGTTCCCATTCGCAACCAAAATCTGTTAGAGTAAATTTGCTTTTTTGCCTCTCCAGAATGGCGTTATTTTCGAGATTTTAGTATGCTTGATTGCAAGTGCAGACAATCCGCAGGAAACTGGCGAATGAAAAAATTTTTCTGTTGGTCTCTGAAACTCCTTTCTGCGAGAAAACATGAAAGATTGAAGAGATTAGAGTGAAAAATTCACGAAAGCAGGATTAAAAATCAAGAAAATGCCCTCTGTGTGATGATGCTTTTTGTTTCTTTGAAAATTTTGTTCTTCAATTATCAAAAAACTGCATCTCAGCTAGCTGTCATCGTGTGAAAAATCAGATTCATACGT
>NC_087063.1:57462766-57483488 GCF_963678635.1 Symsagittifera roscoffensis | reverse complement strand
AACGCGTAGCGCACAAAGGCGAAAGAGGCCACAGCATAGATCCAGATGATGATCAAGCCCAGCAGAGCCACCAGCAGCAGAGATTGACCTGAATATCATTTGTAATATGCTTACACTATTTTGCATTGATGTTAGCAATTACAAAATATACGGATCAAAACAAATAAAGGGTCAATTGAGCGATGAACAGCACGTGAAACGTCTTGAAAATTTTTTTCAGACATTGAAAAACAAGAAAAATTTGTGCAAGCTTCAGAGAAATGAAAAAATGCAAATGATCTTATCTAAAACGGACAATAAAAACATCATATATTCGATTTTAATTAAACAAAAGGAGAATACAGAAAGCGGATGCAAAACTACCATAAAAAGAAGAAACGTTCACTGAGCAGGATATTGTGCAGAGGAAAGCTGAGGCAGCAAACATTTTTGCTCCGATTTTCCGATACGAAAGTAACGGAATATTTGTGCTCGGGGTGGGTTTTTTTCTTCAGACAAATTTCGAATTTTTAACTAGCCTTTTTGACGGATCTTTTTTATATCATTCGAAAGGTATTGTCTGTGCTGCGCTCAATTTGAAAAGATGTTTTAACCTGTGATCACTTTTTGTAAAATTATGGGGAATTAAAAATTGCTATTTTGGCCAATTTGGGACAATTAACGCGCGATATATTTTGCGCAATTAACGGGAAAGCGGCGAGTTAATCCTTCTTAGAAATTGTTCCAAATTGGTTGAAAGAAGCTCATATGGCAAATTGATTTGTTTATAGGAAAAAAATCTATCTCTTTCGTCTTAATATGATGAATGGGGTGATGTTGTTACAAAAAATCTGAAATTTTTTCTGAAAAAATTTTTAATTTTAGTTTTTTAATAATTTTAATTTTTTCATGTTATTGCTGCTCCAAAAACCTTAAAAGGCAGTCGGAACATTCAGCATTTCGCCCTAATACGAGCACTCTTGTTCAAAAATTATTACCTAAAGTTTATCAAGTGGGCTAAATTTCAAAAAGATTGCTGGTATCAGGGCATAGTCTTGATTGTTTTGACTCATTTTTCAAATTTCAGTAGCATTTTTTCAAATCCATAAAACTTAAAAACAAAATTGAATTTTCTCTTAACTTTTATATTTTGTTGCTAATTACCCCAATCAATGTCAAAAGCAAAACAAGACTGCTCGTATCAAGGCAAAGCCCAGATTTTTCGAGCTGCACTTTAGGGTTTTTTGAAGTAGTGTTCGTTTGAGAAAATGGGTGAAGTCTGAGAAAAACATTTCGAAGATCAAATTTTTTTTTCGCATTTTTTTGAAAGCTTAAAGCATATCACTTATATAAAGTAATATCACCTACTTAAATTATAAAGTGAAAAATTTTACTTGCAGGGTAAAAAAAAACAAATAATCAAATAGCTCGCCTCAATTCGATTTGGAACCATATCCAGGACGGAATAAGTCTCCGCTTAGGGTCCAATAATAGCTCAAAATATATAGCGCGTGAATTATTTCAACTTAGCCAAAATGACACCCTTTAAACCCCCACAAAATAAGATCCAATGATCGAAAGTGTAATAACTTTTTAAATTTAAGCTCAGGGCAGCAATACTATTCGAGTGATTTGAAAAAAAGTCAATAATTGCTAGTTAAAAAGTCGAAATTGGTCTGGCGAAAAAAAAACACCCCGAGCATAAACGTTCCCTAATTTGTTTCTATAATAGTCGAAACAAAATCAAATTTGTTATCTTATTACAACAAGTTAACAAGACTGCTCATATCAAGACAAAGTTTTGAATGTTCCGATAGTCCCAATGAACAATTTTTCGATTGAAAATTTGTTATAATATTCAAAAAAAAAAAGAAAATCGTTTTTTCTTTTTGTGTTCAATTGATTCCCCCAAAATTGATGTAAAATATACGGTATTTTCAGGCCCAGAAACATTCTAACAATTACAAATTGCTTGCTCTTAAATTCAATTTGGAATTTTTAAATTCGCCGCAAACGCTTTCATAGGACGAAATAACCTGGATTTACTTGTCTCATTTTTGCCACGCTGGCAGTGTTTAAAACATCGGTAATACTTCTCCAGTGACACTCTCCCCTCCCGTAATACCTCTGGTTTATGATAGCCAAAATCTGAATGTTCCGACTGCACTTTAAGGCCAATTAAAATATTTTTGTTGGAACTTTTATAAAATAGTCGAAAAAAAAGAAAAAAAATCGTTAATTCTTCAATTTATTAACCCCACATGCTATGTGAAGTACAAAAGAATGTATTTATTCTCCTTTTTTCTAGAAAAAAAACGAAGAATGATAAAAAATAAGTTATCAATTATCTGGAATAAAATGCAATTAACAATAAATAATAATAAGATTAGTAAGTAAAATGGAATAATTAAATTGCAATATTTTAAAATTGAAAAATTGAATTCTGAAAACTGGTGAGAGCACGCTTAATTGATATTGATTCTAAATAGGCAATTTTGAAACTCACATAGCTTTACTAACTTGATTGCAGGTGAATTATATCTTTTTTAAACTCATGTCATTATTATATTTCAGATGGCAAGAAAAAATTTTAAAAAAATGGTTACCTGAAAGTTCTAAATAGGGCTGAAAAAACTAACCAATTCAAGCTTAAACAAGTTGCTCTTTCCTACAAAAGTTGAAACGAAAAATGAAAAAAAGAAGGTCGGGGAAAGTTTTTTCAATAGCAGTTACAAAGCTGTTTGAAATATGAAACCTTTGATGTGTCGTTAATACACTCGCACTCAGTAAAAAGAGAAAACTATAGATTAAAAGGGATTTTTTTATTGTCAATCTCTATAATTTTCAAGAAGAATTAGTTATAAGTAATTAAAAATGGATTATAATGTTACTATTTTTCGAAACAATAAAAATTATTGTAATCGAATAATAATCGATTATTTTTGATTAATTTTTTTGAAAGTTTTTTTTGTCAAATTTTAATGAATTATAATCTATTATAATGGATAATAATCAATTATTGTTCAAAAAACGTCATCGCTTCAATTTGTGTTATTTTTTTGTTTTAAGTGCTTT
This sequence comes from Symsagittifera roscoffensis, assembly GCF_963678635.1. Taxonomy (NCBI): domain Eukaryota; kingdom Metazoa; phylum Xenacoelomorpha; order Acoela; family Convolutidae; genus Symsagittifera; species Symsagittifera roscoffensis. Next base: position 57,480,434 of record NC_087063.1, on the reverse strand, counting down.
TCAGTTGGTTACCGAACTAAAAAACTATTATTTCGTACTTATAGATTAAGCTTAAATTTATTTTTAAATTTTACTGAGTTTTCAAGCAGAATAGCTAATTATAATCCATTATTATTGATTTTTTTCGATAATATGATATAAGATAATGTTTCGATAGAAAAAGGGATTTTAATCTCTTATAATAGATTATAGGAGATTTTCGGAAAAATTGTAATCAATTATAATTGATCATATTCTGGTAAAACTTCACCAAAATTTTTTCATTATAATGGATTATAAGTCGCTTAAACATCTGAAATTGGCGCCTATAATAAATTATATTCTTGCTAAAAGTACGATTATAATTATAATATAATCGGTTATTTTCTCGTTTTACTGAGTGCGGGCATCTCCTAGACTTTTCTTGTGTCAAAGCATTTCTTGTAATTATGTGAAAGCACAATATGCGAACTTAAAAAATTTTTGATTAACTGTTCTCGGAAGAGTTTATCTGATTTTGTTTTATGAAATCTTTTTTTATCCATTCTGACCAATGAAAATAAAAAAGAACTTTGATACTCAATGACTTTTTTTGTAAAGGAGATTAAGGTCAATAAACGACAGAGTGGATAAATCGAGTCACTTTTTTACGTTAATACATCGCAGTCCATCATTAAAATTTTTCTTTCGATTATTTTTCAAATCTACGAAGGTTCAAGTAACTGCTCGTTAATTTTTGTTTCATGGAATATTCATAGTTTCTTCTGATATACTTTTATTTCAAAATATTAATAACTTCATTCGATTTAAAATGAGATTAAGAGATTAAGAGATTTGCTGACCGTTAAGATATATTCAAAACATATTAAAGTTTCTGACCGTTAAAATACATTAAAATATTAATAAAGTTTACTGACCTCAAAAATGTATTAAAAATATTACAACTTGCTGACCGTTCTGTGTAACGGATTTGAGAACCCTGGTGAGCATCTGGTTTCGAGGTACTACATGCAGCATGTGGAAGCAGAAGAAGTAGCCATAAAACACCACCCCAGACACTGACGCCGCCACAAACAGCTAACACATTGCAAAAATACAGGGAAATAGAACACTGACAAAATAGTTATCGTCCTAGTTGTAAACACAACCAAGTAAACTAAGAAAAAAAGATGGTTGCGACGGGATTACATTGACAGCATATTGCAGGCGGTAGCTCCAAAAAATGTCGACAATATCTAATGTCTATTGTTTACATGGTTCTCAGCAGGTATCAATTAATAACATGTAGATTGCGTTGCTGTTTTTTTTTTCGTATATCAATGCTTACGATAAATGCTTACTATCAATATTTTCTCCAATGCTGACTTCAAACAATTTCCTAAGCTCCTTAAAGGACTATTAGATTTGAATAATTAGAAAAAAATTGAAAAACAAAATGAATTTAGATCTCAACAAAGTTGAACAACAGCTGTTCTCCGTAGAGAACGGTCGTTTTCAGTGGCAGATCTAATATTTTCTGGAGGTGATGAATTTTCAAAAACTTTTGATGACTTTTTTTTCTAGGTTGACCAAATTGATTTTCTGAGATCACTTAAACCCCCATAAAGACTCTATTTTCGACTAATTTTTCATCGAAAGCGCATTTAGAACAATTTTAAGGTCAATACCCCTTCCTGAGTCCGCTTACTCCTAAGTGTGGCCTTTTTCCTTGTATATGATTGAATGATCCTAGAATTGAAGTTCTTTGTCACTTAGAAAAGGTGTTTGCGTTATGGACTAACGAGGTGGTAGAATGTTGTGAGGGAGAAGAAGTCCACTCTCAAGTGCTCATCCCCTCCCTCCTCGGCGCTCTCTTCTTTGTCCTCCCCGCCTCCGCCAAAGTACTCCACTCCTATTAAACCCCTGTGAACAGAAAGATAATCTAATTCAAAATGTTTTTTTTGTCTCTGGCTCAGCAGAAGTCCAATTTGAAAACTGTCCAAAATAAAGAGCCCTAAAATAACCTAGAGCGATAAAAACCGAACTTGTAATCGTTTCTAGTTTAGAAGCTGTATTTGAGCTTTTTCTTGCTTTAAACGTTGATTTGATTATAAATTAATTGGTTGCACGTGTTTGGTAATTCAGTTTTGCTTTTTCCCAATTTCGTATTTGCTCAGTTCTGGTTTTGAATTTCTTTCTGGAGTTTTCTTGATTACATGAGAAAAGTTGCAGTCATCTAAGATGGTTGCCAATTGTCATTTTGGTATATAACACTCGGCCTCAATTTGCAGTTGCAAAATGATTGAAGAAAAAAGGGGTGGGTGGTTTGTATTTTTAAAACTTAAAACGCTGGCTTAACGGTCATGTAAAAGTCGGATGAAGTTATCGGCTATGGCTGGCGGCGGCAAGGCTGGTTTATGCTGAGGCTCTCATTTTCGTGAATCTTTGGTTGCTGACTGATTGCAATAGTCCGGACTAACAGGTGCTAGTCTAATGGCTGGCATTGACACAAGTTTGCCTCTTGTTTTGACGGTGAAACGCGGGTCCGGTCATCATCGGTTGATTTGTTTCCTGTGATCCGTAAAATTGGCCAGAGTCCTCGTGGCGTCATATCCTGAAGAATCTAAACAGTTTCTATTTTTATAGGTGGCGTCTTCTTTGTCCATCGTTGTAGTGGCAGTAATGTTGGGATAAACTTCTTGATCAAGCTCTTCCAAATATGGGTTGCTATGTTGGGCAAATTTCCATTGTCGACTGAGTATTGAGGGGTGTTGGGTTTGTAGAGGTGGCGTGCTGGCATGCGCTCTCCCGAGAAGAAAATGATTTGGGGTGAGAGTTTCAACATCATCGGCAATGATGAAACTGTAGTGATGGGTCTTGCGTTCATAAAGTGTGCAACTTCGCAAAGAACGGTTTTGATTATGTCGTCTGTTAGAATCTGGCTTTTTATGATAGCATAGAACGAGTCTTCTACCGATCTTATGAGTCATTCACATACACCTCCGAAAAGAGGAGTAAAGGCAGGGTTGAAGGTCTATTCAATCCGATGGTTAGCGTAGAATTGTCGTGTAAGATCGGCGTCGAAGTGTCTGTTGAGTTCTTTTTCGGCTGCGGTAAAATTTGAACCGTTGTCAGAAGCAACTTTGGCTGGTTTTACTCTGCGTGCGAAGAATCTTTTTAAAATATTGATAAATGCGTTAGCTAATTGGTCCTGGCACATCTCAAGATGAAGGGCTCGAGTTGTTAGGCAAGTCATTATAACGCCGTAGCGTTTATTGTAGGTTCCTGCGGTTTTCGAAGCGAACGGTCCAAAGAGATCTAATCTTGTTTGATGAAACGGGATTGATTTATCTTCCGGAAATCTGCAAGCGGGTAGGTACGCAAGTTCCGGCTGTAGTCCAGTTGCTTGTTGTCGTCGGCAGTCGTAACAGTTTTTTATGATCTTCTCAATCTGAACGCGAACACAGAGAATCCAAAAATCGTTTGGAGAATCTTTTTTGTGTGCTGGCGTGGCGAATGCTGGTTGTCGTTATGGGTTTGTCGTATGTAGAGGCGAACTGCTGGGTGGTTTCCATCAAGAATAATCGGATGTTTCATGCAATAGTCCAATTTAGATTTCTCGAGGCGTCCACGAGCTCGTAAGAACCCATCATCGTCTAAAAACGGTGACAGATGTCAAAGTCGGCTAGTTGTATTGATTGGTTTATTTCGTGTCAAAATTTTGACCTCTTGTTTGAAGCTGTCTCGTCGTGTCTGTTTGAAGATAAAATAATTTATGGCAATTCTGTTGTTGCTTGTCATTTCAGTGGTCGAGTTTTCGTTGTGGGACTGTAGTTATTTGTAATTAAAAATACTGATGGCCCGCATCACGTATGCGGTTGTTCGGAGAATTCTTGTCGATTTAGAGAACATGCTGTTGTCGATGCAAATTTGTACTGTCGTTTCGGCGGAAGCTTTCAAAGCTAGCGCTGAGGTTGTTTCTGTTTCATTCATTTGTCCGATTCGATCGTTGAGTAGCGAAGTATCAATTTTGGCATCGTTTTATTGTAGCTATGGCCAGTTGCATTCTTGTTCACATATAAAATTTGGTCCGTTGAACCATCTTGACTTGTTACTGAATTACGATTGGGGTATTCCACGGGTTCGGTCGGCTGCTGGGTTTAGGGGTCCTAGGCAATGTTTCCATAGACTCGCTTGGGTGCTTTCCAAAATTTCTGCAACTCTGTGAGAAACAAAAAATTGTTGTCGTTTCGCAGATCCCTGTATCCACTGAAGCGCTGTTGTGCTGTCGGTCCACGTATGCGCAGAGCTGATGACAATCCTCTGTTTTTTGCAAATGAACTTTGCGAGGCGAGCAACAAAATTGCGGCTTGTATAACAAATTTAGTTATTGTGTGCTGTTTTAGAGGAGCCGCTCGAGCTTTTCCAAGAACAAATGCGCTGCTGATTCGCCGCGTGCCACTGTTGCTGTACACAAAATGAGCGACTGTTGCTAGGGCGCTGTAGGAGGCATCTGAAAAAAAATGAAGAGCGATGTTGTCGTAGCAGTATCCAAAGTAGTATCGAGGTATTTCTACTGTCTGTAGATCGTTTCTCTCGTCGAGAAGCTCAAAAAGTTCAGGTACCAAGTCTCGTGTGATTTGGTCATCCCACTCCATTCCTTTTTTCTGAACTGCTTGCTGAATTATTCGTATTCGAATAGTAATAGGTGCTGCTATTCAAATTGGGTCAAAAATTGAAGAGGCAGCGCGAAGTAGGTTCCGTTGTGTCGGTTTCTTCTGGGCGAGATCGTGTCATTTGTCAGTGATGAAGCAGAGGGTATCGTTACTTACTCTCCATCGTATTCCGTGAATTCACTTGAAGATTTGGGGTCCTTGATTTCCTCTGCGGTGATTGACTTATGTTCTTCTGGTATTTTTTGCAGAATATGATCCGAAGTCATCCACTTCGTCAGATTGAAGCTTTCTTGTTGTACTACGTGTCGATGTTCTTCTATGATTTTCACTGCGGTGTTGATGTCTTCGGTGATTTCGAAGAATTCATCCATGTAGAAGTTCTCGTAGACAAGTTTTTTGATGTGGGGATAGTTTTCAGCATTGTCGTCTGCACAAGTTCTTAATGCGTAATTTGCACAAGTAGGAGAACTTTTGGCTCCAAAGACGAATCGAGTGCACTGAATATGATCAGTAGTCATCGACTTCGTCAGGTTAAAGCTTCCTTGTTGTAGTACGTGTCCATGGCCTTCTATGAGTTTCACTGCGGTGTTGATGTCGTCGGTGGATTCAAAAAATTCGTCCATGTAGAAGTTCTCGTAGACAAGTTTTTTGATGTGAGAATAGTTTTCAATATTGTCGTCTGCACAAGTTCTTGATGCGTAATTTGCACAAATAGGAGAACATTTGATTCCAAAGATGAATCGACTGTACTCACAATTCGGGTTCTTCCGCTCCTCAGAGGAAACGAAAATTTTTTCTGTCATCGGGGATAAAGGAAACCTGCATGTACCTCCCTTCAATGTTGGCAGAGATGTAATGCTTTCGTTCGCGAAATCGGGTAATTACTCCTAGTAGATTGCAGAGCAAGTCAGGTGCAGTGAGAAGCATGTCAATTAAGCAAGATCCTTTAAAATTGGATTTGGCATTGGAAACACGGCGAAATTTTCCTGGCTTGTTTGGGTTGATTACGCCATTTTCATGTAAAATCCATCCTGTCGAAGATATTTCTTCTGTCTTTAATTTCCTTATAAAGTTCTTGCTGAGATCTTTGTCAATTGTATCCTGGTAGAGGGCTAGCTTTTCTGAATTCTTGTTAAATTGTTTATTCAACCAGTGGTATTGGGCAATTGCTGCTTTATAGTTGCTGGGGATTTTCGCATTTGGTTTCCACATTAGTCCGAGTTGGTTGCAGTTGTCGTATAATGAAATGGTTTTCCGAAGTGTTTGCAAAGCGTGTCTTTCGTCCGATGACATCATTCTTTCAGGTGATGTGTCGTAGATTTCCATTCGCCATAATGAAGCGAGAAGATACGAGATTTGTGTGTCGTCTTTTGATATCTGTATTGGGGCGGCAGTTGCTTGTTGGCTTGAGAAATCTCCAATGTCGTTGTTCGGTCCTGCTATTGTCCATCCTAGGGCTGTAAGGATTGCTCGAGAAACATTTTGATTTCCTTAGACGATGGTCTTCTGGCTGATGAGGTCAATATTGTCCGTTTCAATCACAAGGCTACGTCGTTATTGTTTAAGCCTGGAAAACATATATCCTTATCCTTCAAGTGGGCGTAAAGGCTGCAAATGTCGTTCATTTTTTTCAGCTCCTCTGCAATCATGTTGATATGCACTTTGATTGGAACATTAATTAGTTCAGAAGCCATTGTGTTTTTTCCAAATGAATGAACTGTAATATCAACTGTCTTAGCGTCTATCGTTTGCGAGTTGAAGAAGCCTCCTATGAGAAGTTGTTCCTGATGGTTAGTTTCCTCCAGTTGAAGATGTGCTGCTGTCGGTTCCGATATGTAGCTGTTTGTACTTCCTGTTTCAAGAAAGGCATATACATTAAGGTGTATGTTGCGGTGTCGTAATGTGACCGGTAAAAGTAGCAGGAGTGAGCTGTTGATCCTTGATATCTTCTTTTGGCTAGCAAGATGGTTGACTTGATTCGGTCGCTGGTTCGGATTAAACTTTGGTGTTCTTTTTATTCGTTGTTCGTCGTGTAGAGTTGTGTGATGATGTTGATTGCATTTGCTGCATGTGTGCTTTGATGGGCAACCTTTCATTCGATGTTGTCCAAGGCAATTGTAGCAAATTTTCCTTTCCGAAATAAATCGCGTCTTCTCTTCCAAAGATGAAATCTGATACTTGCTGCAGTATGCTGGGTGGTGAAATTGTCCGTCGAAGGGACATGGGGGTCGGGTGTTCGCACTCCAATTTTGAGAAGTCTTCGGTGAACGCTGGTTGGTTGATGGTCGAGATCCGTTGGCGTGTCAAAGTCTTGGCGCTATTTTTGTCAATCGCTCGATTCCAGGGTCATTTGCTGCGGTTGCATAGGTGGTAAGTGATCGCATGCTAATGCATACTGCCTTATCCAGTCGTTGAAGGCGACGAGGCTGGGCTGGTCGATGTTCTGGGTGGTGATGTACTGTGTCCATTGAAGTTGCTGATGGTGTTGCAGTTTGCTGACGGCAAACTGTACGTATTTTGTAGAGTTCAAATCGTCTTTGAACCCAAGCGTCCGAAACGTTTCAACCATGTTACTGATGACTGTAGAAAATTCAACGTACGAATCCTTGTGATGAGTTGATGGTTGCTTAAAGCTCTGTAGTTTGTTGACAAAGTCATTGATGATGATGCCAGGTCGTCCATATCTTCGTCGTAGTTCTTGGAGGGCAGCGTTGTACATAGTGCTATTGTACGACTAACTGGAAATAGACTGATTGGTTTTTCCGGTTGTTAAAGTCTGCAGATGAGTCATCTTTTCGGCGTCCGAGATGGGTTGATTGTGGATTGTTGCTTTGAAGAGTCCGAATCACGTGCCCCATCGATTTTTACTTTTGGAGGTCTGGTCATGAGACTGTAGCTCAATCGCGACTGTCCGCTACTTGATGTCTGAGAAGCTGCTACTGGAAAAAGCTGCTGTTCTGTAATTGTTTTTGAAGCTGAGGTTTGCGTTGGTGGTGTCGTGTTCTGGTGTTGGAGCGGCGGTGTGTTTATTTCGAAACCTGACTGGGGGACTTGCTGCTGAGTATCTCGGCTATCTGAAGAGTTGTGGTCCTCTACTGTTTGCTGTGCTGATGATCCGGGCTGATAGCTGCTGATGAATAATGTTCACGTCTGGCTAGAATCCTGATCTTGTATTGGCTGTTATTGCACTGAATCAGCTTTCTGGGGGGATAGAACTGTGGTGGCATCACTGTTCTGCTGTTGTGGAATTGTCTCTGCTGTATTTTCTTATAGCATTTGTCAATATTCATCCATTATATCGTCGTGTTCATCTTGTATATCAGCGAAGCGGTTGATGCGCTCTAGTTGGGAAATGAGTAGATTTCTCTGGGCGAGAGTGGTTTTGTTGGGCATGGCTAATTTGTCGTAGCTGATCGTTGTTGTCGTTGCAGTTGTTGTAGATGTCGTAACAAGTCGTAGTTTTGACCTACTTTGTTAGTTCCTGTCCTAGTTAGCTAACCTTAACTTGAAAGGAACGAAGCAAAAGAACAATGGTGCGGTAAATATTTCAAATAAGTATAACGAAATAAAATAAGCCATTGGAAGACACAAATCCTTGAAAGTAGTTCGTTCTGATACTTGAACAGGCGGGAAATCATATAAGCCAAACGTAACTTTACGTCTCTTTACCAAAGTTATGCTATGGGGTCCGAATAGTTGAAGAAGCCTCCTATGAGAAGTTGTTCCTGATGGTTAGTTTCCTCCAGTTGAAGATGTGCTGCTGTCGGTTCCGATATGTAGCTGTTTGTACTTCCTGTTTCAAGAAAGGCATATACATTAAGGTGTATGTTGCGGTGTCGTAATGTGACCGGTAAAAGTAGCAGGAGTGAGCTGTTGATCCTTGATATCTTCTTTTGGCTAGCAAGATGGTTGACTTGATTCGGTCGCTGGTTCGGATTAAACTTTGGTGTTCTTTTTATTCGTTGTTCGTCGTGTAGAGTTGTGTGATGATGTTGATTGCATTTGCTGCATGTGTGCTTTGATGGGCAACCTTTCATTCGATGTTGTCCAAGGCAATTGTAGCAAATTTTCCTTTCCGAAATAAATCGCGTCTTCTCTTCCAAAGATGAAATCAGATACTTGCTGCAGTATGCTGGGTGGTGAAATTGTCCGTCGAAGGGACATGGGGGTCGGGTGTTCGCACTCCAATTTTGAGAAATCTTCGGTGAACGCTGGTTGGTTGATGGTGTTAGTTCCTGTCCTAGTTAGCTAACCTTAACTTGAAAGGAACGAAGCAAAAGAACAATGGTGCGGTAAATATTTCAAATAAGTATAACGAAATAAAATAAGCCATTGGAAGACACAAATCCTTGAAAGTAGTTCGTTCTGATACTTGAACAGGCGGGAAATCATATAAGCCAAACGTAACTTTACGTCTCTTTACCAAAGTTATGCTATGGGGTCCGAATTGTTAAACCAATTTTTTAAAAAGTTTTTTGAAATCTTAAGCAACTGCAAAACGAGTGTTTCTTGGTTGGCACTAAAGACAAATTGTGCTTCCAGCTTGGTCAAGTGGTAGAGCAAGGGTATGGTTACTGGCAATTTAGCTGAGTGTCATACAGAAAACGAAGTTGTAATCGTTTTTAGTTTACACTGTGTATTTGAGCATTTTCTTGCTTTAAACGTTGATTTGACTATAAATTAGTTGGTGGCACGTGTTTGGTAATTCAGTTTTGCATTTTCTCAATTTTGTGTTTGCTGAGTTCTGGTTTTCAATTTCTTTCCCGGAGTTTTCCTGAGTACTTGTGAAAAGTTGAAGTCATCTATGGTTGTAAATTGTCAAATTGGCCTATAATAAAATGGATTTGATATTTGGCGCAAATTTCGTTTCAATCCGTTTCTAAGTAAACCTAATTAAGAAATCAGAAGAAAAAACGTGAAATATTACCTATAAATATGCTGATTTGAATAATGGGAGATTTAATTAATGTACGGATGAGTTGCATGAACTGCAACGGAAAAAATTTTTCACAAGGTCAACGAGAGCTTTTTTCATACCCAGTAACGCAGTTACGCTATGGTTTCTTTGATCTCATGTAAGGAGGGCAGCTGAGGCCTGTTGGACAGAAAGTACTCCACCAGAATCACGAGGTCAGCGTTGGAGGGCAGCGTTGTACATAGTGCTATTGTACGACTAACTGGAAATAGATTGATTGGTTTTTCCGGTTGTTAAAGTCTGCAGATGAGTCATCTTTTCGGCGTCCGAGATGGGTTGATTGTGGATTGTTGCTTTGAAGAGTCCGAATCACGTGCCCCATCAATTTTTACTTTTGGAGGTCTGGTCATGAGACTGTAGCTCAATCGCGACTGTCCGCTACTTGATGTCTGAGAAGCTGCTACTGGAAAAAGCTGCTGTTCTGTAATTGTTTTTGAAGCTGAGGTTTGCGTTGGTGGTGTCGTGATCTGGTGTTGGAGCGGCGGTGTGTTTATTTCGAAACCTGACTGGGGGACTTGCTGCTGAGTATCTCTGCTATCTGAAGAGTTGTGGTCCTCTACTGTTTGCTGTGCTGATGATCCGGGCTGATAGCTGCTAATGAATAATGTTCACGTCTGGCTAGAATCCTGATCTTGTATTGGCTGTTATTGCACTGAATCAGCTGTCTGGGGGGATAGAACTGTGGTGGCATCACTGTTCTGCTGTTGTGGAATTGTCTCTGCTGTAGTTTCTTATAGCATTTGTCAATATTCATCCATTATATCGTCGTGTTCATCTTGTATATCAGCGAGGCGGTTGATGCGCTCTAGTTGGGAAATGAGTAGATTTCTCTGGGCGAGAGTGGTTTTGTTGGGCATGGCTAGTTTGTCGTAGCTGATCGTTGTTGTCGTTGCAGTTGTTGTAGATGTCGTAACAAGTCGTAGTTTTGACCTACTTTGTTAGTTCCTGTCCTAGTTAGCTAACCTTAACTTGAAAGGAACGAAGCAAAAGAACAATGGTGCGGTAAATATTTCAAATAAGTATAACGAATTAAAATAAGCCATTGGAAGACACAAATCCTTGAAAGTAGTTCGTTCTGATACTTGAACAGGCGGAAAATCATATAAGCCAAACGTAACTTTACGTCTCTTTACCAAAGTTATGCTATGGGGTCCGAATTGTTAAACCAATTTTTTAAAAAGTTTTTTGAAATCTTAAGCAACTGCAAAACGAGTGTTTCTTGGTTGGCACTAAAGACAAATTGTGCTTCCAGCTTGGTCAAGTGGTAGAGCAAGGGTATGGTTACTGGCAATTTAGCTGAGTGTCATACAGAAAACGAAGTTGTAATCGTTTTTAGTTTACACTGTGTATTTGAGCATTTTCTTGCTTTAAACGTTGATTTGACCATAAATTAGTTGGTGGCACGTGTTTGGTAATTCAGTTTTGCATTTTCTCAATTTTGTGTTTGCTGAGTTCTGGTTTTCAATTTCTTTCCCGGAGTTTTCCTGAGTACTTGTGAAAAGTTGAAGTCATCTATGGTTGTAAATTGTCAAATTGGCCTATAATAAAATTGAATGATATTTGGCGCAAATTTCGTTTCAATCCGTTTCTAAGTAAACCTAATTAAGAAATCAGAAGAAAAAACGTGAAATATTACCTATAAATATGCTGATTTGAATAATGGGAGATTTAATTAATGTACGGATGAGTTGCATGAACTGCAACGGAAAATGTTTTTCACAAGGTCAACGAGAGCTTTTTTCATACCCAGTAACGCACTTACGCTATGGTTTCTTTGATCTCATGTAAGGAGGGCAGCTGAGGCCTGTTGGACAGAAAGTACTCCACCAGAATCACGAGGGACAGCAGCACGTGTAGGGATCCAAACACCATCAGCACATAGAAGTACCAGTCCGGATACTCAGGCTTGATACTGTAAAACAATACATTATGAACAAATTTGAAAGAGCCCTGGAACATTCGGTCAGCGGTCGGATAGCTTGTCAAATTAATAGTTCTCACCAAAAATTCGAGTTCGTCAGTCTTTTCAGCGCGGCAGACGAATTTTTGGGAAAAAATAGGCCTAAAAAAGGCCAAAATGTTTTAGTTTTAGGCCTTTTCTGGAAACTTTTGAACATAAAACTGCGTTTTTGGCGTGCACTTCTCTCTCAAAATCAGTAATTGAATCAGTAATTGAAATAAATTGGATTCGAAGGCTCTAGCAGAACACTTTTATATTGGTCTTATAGTCTTATACTTTGTGGAGATCAAAAAAAGTACCAAAGGGGACCCTTTTGGTAGTCAGGGGGGTCGAATTCGCGAGGAGAAAGGGGAACAGAAGGAGGAGGAAATCGACACACTACTCCTCATAAGGCTAATCTCGTCCCTGGATTCTTATTTATATAATTAACTTTTATAATTTTGTAAGCTTTTTTCAATTTTTGGTATGAAAGTTAAATTATTATGTAAGTTCTCTATTTAAGTTTCTGAATAAAAACACGTTCACTATTAAAAAAAAGTAGCGGGCTTTAATTTTTTTTCTAATTGTCAAAACTCACGTCGAAACGTCAGCAGGAGCGTCCCATGTGAAGAGTATGAACAAGTTCAGGATGAAGGTAACCAGCAGAACAAGGTTGTGCCACAAGTTGCTGCAACAGTTTAAATCATGTAATATTTTGCCAGTTGCCAAAGGTGCAAAAAACTTAGATGGTTTGTGCAAAACTCATCTATCTAAGAGTTTGGTATCTTAGACAAGTATTTCATAATTAATCTTTTCATTTTAGTTTCAACTTTTTTTCAACTCCTGATGAAACGATTTATTGTTCCGACCCTCGAAAATGGTGAGGAACATTGGATTCGGGTGCGTTTTAGTTTTTTTTTTTGTTTTCCACACAAAATAAGGAACCACAAATAACCCGGACTGGGTTGAGGGATATATCATTTGAAAGCACTTTCAGTCGTGTTTCGAACCACATTAAAAAGTTCCCAATAATTTTTTCTAGTGTGGATTTAACTAGTTTTTGGAGTTTTCTTAGCTTAATTTGGGAACAAAAAAAAATTTTTTTTTTAAAAGATTTTTTAGTCATTTTCCTACAACATTTTTTTGTCCAATTTGGCTATACTACTACGATTGTCTAGTATGCCTAGATTGTCTTTTTGCGTCAGATCCTTTTATCAAACTAAGCAGAAGAAATTTATTTATTGGTTTATGGTTGTTTAAAACTGCAACATTTGAGCTATATCACAGTAACACACCGAACAGTTCTCATAACTCAAAGTATCTCAAGTGAACCAGCACTGGAATTCCATAATTAAAATTGATTAATTGTTGGTTATATTGTTAGTGATTATAAAAGTGAAAAATAGTCTACTATAATCAAATAAAAAGGAATTACTATTGCTATTATCTAATAAAGCAATAAAATCCTTTGCAAATTACTTATACTCGGTTATTTTTTGTGTTATAGAAAAAGACAATGAAACTCGAATGCAAAAAAAAATTTCTGCACTTTATCGAAATGCAAAATTCAGCGAAGACAACGTTGTTTACATATATTTTTTAAAAAAATAGGTTAGTTGTTGTTCATTATTAATTTTTTATGGGCCATTTTGATTTTTGTCACTCTTTTTTTATTAATCAAATTTGTTCCTTTCAATCATTTTCTTAGTTTTTGAGAAAATTTAGAGGGAGGGGGTTTGATTTCTTTTTGAGGGGGTTGGGCGTGAAAGTCTGTTCATACAAATTTTGAGAAGAGCGCGAGAAAAGTTTTGTATGGATGCAGGTATTAATGTAAGAGTGTAAAACATATACCCTTTTTGAGAGCGGTTGCGCGCTAAAAAATTCAATTTTTTTGGCCAAAGTCATCTCACAAGTGCTTTTTTGACCTGTATTTTCAAAAAAAACTAACCCACAAATTTCGTAAGAACTTTTGGAGCAGGGTCAAGAAATATAACCTGGGACAGGTTTGGGTCTGGTGGGGATTGATTCTCGTTTTACGAAACTTCTAAAGAACTTATTTGATAAATGCAGAAATGTTTGCAAAATTTTGCACGAAGAAAAAAAACTCATAAGTTGACTCATGAAAAAACTCATGAAAAAAAAACAAATAAGTTGACTTTTAACGAATTATAATCGATTGTTTTTTATTCCATTTTGCTGTCTCAAGACAACATGAGAAGAGATTATAACGAAAAAAACTGATTATAATAATAACAAATTTTTTGTCCAATTCGGCTATACTACTATGATTGTCTAGTATGCCTAGATTCTATCTTTGCGTCAGATCCTTTTTTCACACAAAACAGAAAAAATTCTTTAAATTGAAAAATTTGCACAGTAACCGGCTATCCTTGTTCAAATTAAAAATGGTTGAAAAATGCAACATTTGAGCTATACCTAACACCAAAAAGTTCTCATAGCTCAAAATATTGTTTGTGAACCAGCACTGAATTTCCATAATTGGCCAGTCTTCTCACAAGTGCTTTTTTTATCTGTATTTTCAAAAAAACTAACCAACAAAACTCGTAAAAACTTTTGGAGGAGGGTCAAGAAAACTAACCTGAGACATGAGGTTTTGGTTTTGGCGAGGATTGATTCTCGTTTTGCGGAACTTCTGCAGAACTTATTTGATAAATGCAGAAATTTTTTGCAAATTTTTGCACGATGCTAAAAAAATCAGGTAAAAAAAACATCTAAGTTGACTTTTAATTAAGTATAATCGATTGTTTGTTCCATTTTGCTGTCTGAAGGCAACATGAGAATGATTATAACGATAACAATGTAGAACACAAAAATCCATTATGCTTGATTTCTGTTCTTTTTTCTGAGATGCGGGTAGACTTTAGACTTTGCGTGAAAACGTTTTTTTTTTCCAAATTTCTATTACTTCATCCATTGTTCTTTTAACTTTTGTTAAGTTTTTTTGACGGATTTTGAAGACAAAACTTGGCAGAATTGTGTTTTAAAGTACCATTTGTTTTAGTACGGGTTATTTCTGAGTTTCTGGCATCATTCATTCCCTTTTCGTTTGAATACATAAATCATCTGATTCTTTTAGCTTCTGAAAAAAACTCTGAGCTCATTTGTAGCAGAACTAGTAAAAAAACGAAAACTTCTAGAACAATCTGCACGTCTGCCAAATGATATTCTCGTAGATGTTTCATTACGAGGCCAAACTCCGCACTGGATAGGCGCACAGTTTTGTGTCTGTATGTTCCTGGATTCCAGAGACAAGTCTTTAAACATGTCAAAAATTTGTCGGAACAATCAAAGGCAATGAAAGAACAAAAAAAGAACAAAGGGAGCGTCCTTGTTGCGGAATCCAATTACAATTCACAAAATGCACAGTTTGGCCTCGTATTGCTTTTGTTCCAACTTTGTCTTTGACTGTGTTTCAGTTTTTTATTTTTTTCTTCATAATTTTTACTCGCAAAATTTTTTTTAAATAATCATCAAAGAGATCGAGTGATATATCGTCTTGAAGTCCTGCCAGTCGTGAGTTGAACGACATTAATTTTTAAAAAAACTTCATTTTGTGTTGAGAAAAACTGGTTGAAAATTTAAGAGTTTCAGTCTAATTTCGAGCAGTCAAAGCGAGTGCGTAAAGCGAGTGTGTCTGTATAATCCTTTATTTCAAGTTGAACATTGAAAATTTAGTTTTTCTCCAGTAACATTTGAAACTAGTTTTCGTCGTCTTCTACAGAAATTTAAAAAAAATACAATTTCTGCAAAACAATTTATCAGTTATTTTTTTAATTTTGGGTTCCCGATTTATTTTTTAGAGGAAACTTATTTGAACATGTTTCGTTTAGCATTTTGATCAAACATCAATTGAATTTCAGTCTCATCCCACCACGGATTGAAAAACTGTTCTTTTCTTAATTTTTTATTGTTGAGGTAAAAACATTCTGTTCTATTTGCTCAACCCGCAATCGATGTGAAATTTCATTTCCATAAAAGATCTTTGGTTTCCTTGATATTCTTTTTTGGTGATTTGTAACGCACCTGTTGGTGATGAGGAATGCGGGTATTGGGTTTGACATGATTCTGGTCTGGTACTTGATGTCGTTGATGATGTCCTTGGACCAGGAGACGAAGTCGCGTATCTTGTTCGAAGGACTGCTTCTGTCCACCTCCCATTTCATCATCTCCTTCACGTCCTCACGCAACACATCCTGTTATTATATCATCGTTATTACAAAAATATGCTATATGAACTTCATTTATATGTCAAGACGTCAGTTTTCAAAAAAAATTATTTGTATCCGAACAACAATTTTTTTGCGCTAGATTACTTTTGATCTAAATTTGTTGAGAAAGTTTTTCAAAACAACTTCATTGCCAAGAACAAAAATGATACTTTTTGCTCAGCCGGACTTTTCTGAAACCACTGTATGACGTTATATTTTTCCAAAATTAGTGGTATTTTAGCCAATTATACTAGCCTGACTCTTGACTCTGAAGGATATCTTCTGCAGGAATCCGTCCTTGAGTACCTCTATGCTCATGCTGCGACTCTCGAAGTAGTTCATGGCCTGATCGAACAAGTCATCAAACTGTTTTCGAGCAGCTGTAAAGAGATTAAACTATCAAATAAAAACTGCACCAAATCCAGGTCAGTTCTGATTTATGAGGGAAATTTTTGGTTTTACAAACTCATTTATGAACCTGATAACATGCTCAAGACTATTTACTTTAAATATCTTCAAAAATTTAAATCATTCGAATAATAAACAATATACAGTTTAAGACTACCCCCCGTCCTCCAATTACTGCGTGATGTATACCACGGATCGATTACTTGACTTGCCAGAATAGGCAAACTCAGTCACTTTTTGTTTGGATAATAACAATATTTTTAAAACTGGTTTGAGCATTTTTAAAAAGATCGCAAAGCTATCAAGCACCTTCTCGTGACTCGATTGGTTCGTCTGTGCCGTGTAGATCTTGCAGTCTGACCACCAAGTGGTAGAAATTGAACCCCACCTGGATTATCTCCTCCTCATTGTCTTCCACGTCACTCTTGTCAATAGCACCCATCTCCTTCTGGAAGTCAGGATCCTAAAAAGTCAAAATATCATTGAGTTAAATAACTGCTTGATGATAATGCATAATTGAAAATTTTGAGCGACAATTTGTACCAAGTTAAGATTCATAACGGGCGACGTTTAGTAAGCTTAGAACGTAGCCAACAGACAGTTGGAAAAGAGTCAATGAACGCATGTGAACAGAAAAAAAATACTGACCAGCAGGGGGCGGATCAAGGATTTTCTCGAGGGGGGGGGGGTTGGAATGGCGAATTTTCAAAAAATTTTCAAAAACATTGACCACTTTCTTTTTTTTAGGTCGACCAAATAATTTTTCCAAGCTCTCCTAAAAGCCGCATTTTCGCAAAAAAACCGTTTTTGAGCACTTTTTGGATATTGTTGACGAAAAAAATATTGCGTTTATTTGACGCGCGCTCCGCCTCAAAGTTAGTAGATTTTGGCGCCAAAGGCGCCTTTAGAAAAATTTTAGGATCGGTCGGCCAAAAATAGATTTCTTAAAAATGCCAAAGGGGGGACCCTTTGGGTCGGCAGGTGGTCAAATCCATGAGGGGGGGGGGGGGGGCATCCGCCCCCTCTATTATTATGATTTACGAGAGGTTTAAAAATCATGACAAATTATGATTGTTTTTTTTTCGATGAAAATTACCAAAAGTGAGAAACCTGGATCAATGGGTAAATTTTTTGTTTTGCTGGGCAATCTGATAATTAAACTCCCTTTCCGAAATTAGAAGTCTCGATCAGTTTTTTGTGACCCTTAAAACATTTTCGCTCTTCGATAGTGAAATTTGCCTTCCTTTGAGAAAAAAACGAACAGAGCTTTTAAAAAAATCTAAGATAAAATTGCAAAAACAAAAACAAGTGTAAGGCTGAACAAAACTAAAAACTTTTCAAAAAAAGAACAACACGACCTTTCTAAGATTCTGAACTAGGTCCAACGACCTAAAAAACAACAAAAAAATCATCACGACCAATATAAACGTCTAAACTATGTTCATCGATCTTAAAAATCGAAATTTTAGACAACCAAACAAGG
>NC_087063.1:57372382-57462566 GCF_963678635.1 Symsagittifera roscoffensis | reverse complement strand
CTCTTGATTTATTTTATTCAAGTTTTTAATAACAAGTTGTAAGCTTTATAGGCTAGTGCCATTTTGCCTGGTTTATATCCAACTGCTCTTGCAGAATCGATTAGTAGCTTTTCTATTTCAGCGAAAGAGATTGGACCATTTCCATTTTAACTCTGTTCTTACCACAAAGTTTCCAATAGTTTTTTGGGTCTGTTTCCACTGTAGCAGACTAACAGAGTCTGGAACTCCTCTCCCAGAGTCAACTCCTCGTCTCCACCCTCGTCTTCTTGTTCCGCATACTCTGAAAGAAAAATGTAAAATTAATAATTCTCTAGAATGGTCTGCAATAATCCTCGTTCGTACAGTGTCGTTAGTTACTGATGTGATTCCACTTTTTATATCCAGTCCAATTAGGTCATCTTAGTCTAATTGATATAACCGGTCATTTCTGTTTGACCTTGACACTTTCATTCTCTCCGGCGGAGAAAAAGCTTCCTCACTTTTTAATGTTTTAACTTCAGATTAATTCAATATTATCCTTTCATTCTTTTAATTGTATAAAGTAGAGCTAGCTGTAGCTAAGTAACATTTTATCATGCCGCAGTCAAACAACGAATCTAACGTGAGAGGAATGCCATCATTTTGGCAGAACCATACGGTGGATCCACCAATTCCTTGGGAAGAGTGGAGCGATCTTTTTCAACTAGCTATAACCGCGAAGGAAAAAGTAGATATTAAAAATTCACTAAACCCGATTGAAAGATATTATCCAGATCCACCTGCACTCGAGAATCGGACGGAGAAAGAATCGGAAAACCAAAGAAAAGAACGACTAGTGCAAAAACGATATGATGATGAAGAAGCGGCATCGATCAGAACAGTGGCAAAAGGATTTAAAGGAATGAGAATCGAAGAAGCCGACAAGAAACTTCGTTCAACCCTCCACCTAGCCCTCGAAAATGAAAGAAAAAAATCTTCGGACAAAAATTTCTTTCAAAGAGTTTTGTGAAAAGTTAGCGACGGTTTTTCGTGAAACTAACATCACATTTGAAATGCAAAACTTGGTAAATAGGTAGCAGGATGAAAGAGAGTCATTGGAACAATTTTTTTGGCGCTTTAGCTAAAAAGATTGACATATCCACCGGAGAGGACGAATAGATAAGGGGTGTTTTCATAAGCAACATGAAAAATACTGACACCCAGAGAAATCTTCTGACAGAAACCCTACCACCTCTGAAGGCACTAAACGTTGCATTGATAGAGGAAAAGGGAATAACCAAACATATGAAAATGCAAATAGTTTTTAATCTAACGGATCATCCGTACAAAATTCGTATATTCCTTTGGATGTCAAAAGAGAACCAACTCTAAATATTAAACAAAACAACACCTGTATGAATTGTGGTGGTATATTTTCAAAAGGATACCTTGCAGATGCGTCTGTATCCGGACAGAGCAAAAACGACGATTATTCTGTATTAAATTCGGCCTCGGGAAAGTAAATCAATGAAAACTGAATATTCAAGTGGACTCTGCTAGCCCTGTCAGCTTCCTCAAGGGAAATTTTTTTCATGAACTGAAATTACGAGTTACTTTTTTGAAACAATATCCGGTGGAAAAAGCAGCTATGGAATTAAACTGCCGGCTCACAGACAATGCTATCAACATCACTGGCAAAATGATACTCCCGATTTTCTCGAATGGCTGGTCAAATGAAGATTGCCATTTTTTCTTGACAGAAGACCACGAGAGTAACATCCTTGAAAAGGACAATTTGCCTAAAATGGGGATTGAAATCTCACAGAAGCACTTCCCATATTTTCCGATCGAGACCCATTTCCATCACCCATTTCCATGAACCACTAAAGCCGATTCAACTAAATGGTAGACGGATTCCCCTTCAAAACTGAACTAAATCAGCTCAAAGCCAAAGGACTTTTTAGGAAGTTGGAAAACTGTGGAAGTTAAAGACCGATTCATTAACCCAATCGTCATTACTTGTAGAAAAGACAGAACAATCAAGTTAGTACTTGACTCTAATTTTATCAACAAACAATTCTACAAAAACAAAAATCAAACTCTTGTAGATAACGTAGCGTCTCAAAGTTCAAATCAACCCGTTGGAGATGCAGGGTTCATTAACCTAGATTTAAAAAATGCTAGCCTTGGATAATTTTACTAATAATCAGTGTAATTTAAGTAAATTTGGTGGCGATATTACCGGATCTTATCAGTTTTTAACTTGTTTTTACGGACTGGGCGATAATTATATTGAAAATCAAGGAGCCATAGACTCAACGTTAGGAGCAATTTTTTTTTACAATTTTTTTATAGACGACATTTTAGTTGCATCCGAAGGAAATTCTTTTAGATCACAAAAACACGGTCTACCAAAATTTATCTAGTTTAGAAGATTAAAACCTTGCCCTCAAATGGTCAAAATGAAACTTCTTCCAAAAGAAAATGAATGGCTTGTATTCAAAATTTCAAGGCCAGGATTTTCCCCGTTGCTCGATAGAACAAAAGCAAGTTAAGATTTAACAATCCCTAACAAACTGAAAGAATTAAGATCGTTTTTCACGTTTACAAATCAGTACATTCTTGGGAAACCCTTTTCGCCTACTGCTAAATAAGAAAAAATAACCCAATTTTCATTGAACGAAGATCATATTAAAGCTTTGGAGAAAAACAAACAAAAAATAGTCACGTAAAACCCGAATGAAAACCGATGCGTCACATATTTGACTAGTGACATCTTTAGTACAGCTCCACCGGAACAATTCGAAGACGTTTTTTTTGCCTCACGTTTTTTAATTCCACGCAAATCTTAATTTTCTATAAACAAATTTGAACTTTTAGGCGTCGTTTGGGCGGTTTAATTTTATAAGAACTACCGTTATGGATCAGATTTTGAAGTTATTACAGATCATAAAGCCCTACTTTCCGCTCTTTCAACAAACCAAGGGAATAGAAGGTATCACAGTAGATTAACAAGATGGGTCGATCGGTTGTTGCATTTTAACTTGACTAATAAGCAGTTGGCAGAAAAAGAAATGGGATTCACTGACTTAATTTCAAGACTCCCATCTGGAAAAGCCTTAGCCCCATCAAAATTATGATGATGAATTTGTAGTTGCTAACATTCATTAAATTAACAAAGCAATCAATCCTTCGGATAATCGAAAACACTTATGTTATGCGATTGGTTCAAGTTTGGAAATTTTCGATTACTCAAAATTACGTAATAACTTGTTAGCATCGTTTCTAAAACCGATTACCTCGACTCTTCCAACTTCTAAATCAAAATATTAGTCAACTTAATTTCGTGCTTTCAAATGCATTCCTTTGGATTAATCTTTTAAAAAAATTTTTTAATTGAAGCCTAATTAATTCCAAATTAGATAGAAAAATTGTAAAAGCTGTAAATATGGAAAAATAAATTTGTAATAAATCCGTCCATTTTGCGGTATTACGTTCTCTTTGGATTTCCCATTGTTACCAGAACACGAAAACCTTGTAAAAATACCGGGAATATTTGAAGTTGCCTGAATTTGAAGTTGCCCTCTGGATTTAAGTACTTCATTTAATGCCAAACTAGTTGCTTTCCTAGCTGAAGATGACCCAATGTTGAGCCCTTTCGTGAAAGCACTTCTTGAAAGCACTTCAGAAAATTTGAGATGATTTATTCAAATTCTCCATTTTTCATCATTGTTTACGTGATTTACATGAGTCCGACGGGTTATTATACATGGATAGCAAACTTGTGATTCCTTTTACCATAAAAAATGCCATGATGAAGACTCTCCACGAAGCACACCCCGGACAGTTCGGAAAAGTTATCTAGCCCAGTACATCTGGCGGCCCCATATAAATAGACAAATTTACTTCCATGGCATAAATTGTTCAGAATGCACCAAGAAAGGTGAGAATTTAAAAAGTGTGATTCCAAATTCACAAAATAGTAAACTACCTTATTTATCCGAACCTATTTGGTAACACAACTTAGATTTCACTTGTCCTTTGGATTCTAACTGGGGCACAAACAAAAATATTCTATTATGCATCGACCGATTTTCAAAAATTCCATCAGCAAAAATTTCTACATCCACATCGACAAAACAGTTATTGATTTGTTCAAGATTATATTTTCTTACATGGCATACTTTTTTCCATTTGAGTAGATCATGCACCCTGTTTTACAAGCAGGACTTTAAAATGAAATTTTGTTTAATAGGGGATCATCGCTCCAAAGGATTAGTCGTAAATCTTGTACCTTCTGTAAAAATCATTCTGGCAGAGGCTCAATATTTTCAAAAAAGTACATTACAAGACGCTATCTCAAAGATAATTTGGATTGTTCGATCTTGTTTTCAATAAAAAAAAACGCTGTCCATTCGAAATACATTTTAATAGGAAACCAAATACAATTTGGAAAAAACTCGCATCTTGTAAATCTTCCAATGAAGCTCTAGACATAGGGAAATCGATTTTTTGCAGAGAAAGAGCCCTAAAATGGAACGCTGGCGACAAAGTGGCGGATGGCAAAAAAGATACCGTCATCACTAAGAAGAACCTTTCACCACTGGAGAAGGGATATGAATCGGATGACCCATCTCCTTCAAAAACCTCTTCGTCAAAAATGCCATTCCAGAGTCCATTCAAAGGTGAAATCCTTCAAAAAACGACAGAGAGCATCAACGGTAACCATTTTTACAAAGAACTAAATCAAAATATAGTGAATACCTCTCTATCTAGAGGAGAATTATCAAAGAGAAAAGTCATCAGAAAGTTAATAGAAAATCAGACTTTGCCTTGCCGAAAATGAAATTGTCTCAAATCGACCTTTTAGAGAAAATATACCATTACCACTTTTTCCTAACCCTGATACTGAAGTCGGTACGAGGCGCGCAAATCAGAGGAGAACACGCACGTCTAGAAAACCCGAACCGAAGACCAGGAAACCGATTGAGTTGGCCAGTTCGGATAATAACACCAGGACGAGACTTTCCAACTTCTCGAAGAATTCCTCCTGAAGACAGCCGCTCGCGCTTAGAAGTCAACTCTTAATCCAAGTTACTTCGCTTCAGACGAGAATCGATGGTTTTTTCTCCGGTTACTTCGAATATTAGCGACTGAGAATGGATAGCAGGAGATTTTCCCTGTTGGGATATGGTTAGAGAGCGAAACATTTCCGTTACACTTAACGGTCTAAAACATGATGAAATTACTTCTAACCCTCTTACAACCAGTGATAACATAAAACTTGAGGTTTTAGATGACAACTCAAACTATCCTTCAACATCAGAATACTCAATTAGCGTCATTTCCACCAACCATACGATCCATCACCGGCAACCACAGTGAACACCTCAAGCCACAGACTAATCCGCCTGATAGTCAAAATTTATCGCAATCCGAAGAACCTGTGGTAAATTTACCTATTTAGGAGATAGTCGACTCTTCAGACGAGGCTCCCTCTATTCAATCGCGGTAACGAACCGCTTTTACGTCGGTCAAA
The DNA here is from genome assembly GCF_963678635.1 of Symsagittifera roscoffensis. Taxonomy (NCBI): domain Eukaryota; kingdom Metazoa; phylum Xenacoelomorpha; order Acoela; family Convolutidae; genus Symsagittifera; species Symsagittifera roscoffensis. The sequence continues at coordinate 57,457,069 of NC_087063.1, read as the reverse complement.
CCGAAACACGAGCCCGCAAAAACTGCTAAATAAGAAAAAATAACCCAATTTTCATTGAACGAAGATCATATTAAAGCTTTGGAGAAAAACAAACAAAAAATAGTCACGTAAAACCCGAATGAAAACCGATGCGTCACATATTTGACTAGTGACATCTTTAGTACAGCTCCACCGGAACAATTCGAAGACGTTTTTTTTGCCTCACGTTTTTTAATTCCACGCAAATCTTAATTTTCTATAAACAAATTTGAACTTTTAGGCGTCGTTTGGGCGGTTTAATTTTATAAGAACTACCGTTATGGATCAGATTTTGAAATTATTACAGATCATAAAGTCCTACTTTCCGCTCTTTCAACAAACCAAGGGAATAGAAGGTATCACAGTAGATTAACAAGATGGGTCGACCGGTTGTTACATTTTAACTTGACTAATAAGCAGTTGGCAGAAAAAGAAATGGGATTCACTGACTTAATTTCAAGACTCCCATCTGGAAAAGCCTTAGCCCCATCAAATTATGATGATGAATTTGTAGTTGCTAACATTCATTAAATTAACAAAGCAATCAATCCTTCGGATAATCGAAAACACTTATGTTATGCGATTGGTTCAAGTTTGGAAATTTTCGATTAATCAAAATTACGTAATAACTTGTTAGCATCGTTTCTAAAACCGATTACCTCGACTCTTCCAACTTCTAAATCAAAATATTAGTCAACTTAATTTCGTGCTTTCAAATGCATTCCTTTGGATTAATCTTTAAAAAAAAAATTTTAATTGAAGCCTAATTAATTCCAAATTAGATAGAAAAATTGTAAAAGCTGTAAATATAGAAAAATAAATTTGTATTAAATCCGTCCATTTTGCGGTTTTACGTTCTCTTTGGATTTCCCATTGTTACCAGAACACGAAAACCTTGTAAAAATACCGGGAATATTTGAAGTTGCCTGAATTTGAAGTTGCCCTCTGGATTTAAGTACTTCATTTAATGCCAAACTAGTTGCTTTCCTAGCTGAAGATGACCCAATGTTGAGCCCTTTCGTGAAAGCACTTCTTGAAAGCACTTCAGAAAAGTTGAGATGATTTATTCAAATTCTCCATTTTTCATCATTGTGTACGTGATTTACATGAGTCCGACGGGTTATTATACATGGATAGCAAACTTGTGATTCCTTTTACCATAAAAAATGCCATGATGAAGACTCTCCACGAAGCACACCCCGGACAGTTCGGAAAAGTTATCTAGCCCAGTACATCTGGCGGCCCCATATAAATAGACAAATTTACTTCCATGGCATAAATTGTTCAGAATGCACCAAGAAAGGTGAGAATTTAAAAAGTGTGATTCCAAATTCACAACATAGTAAGCTACCTTATTTATCCGAACCTAATTGGTAACACAACTTAGATTTCACTTGTCCTTTGGATTCTAACTGGGGCACAAACAAAAATATTCTATTATGCATCGACCGATTTTCAAAAATTCCATCAGCAAAAATTTCCACATCCACATCGACAAAACAGTTATTGATTTGTTCAAGATTATATTTTCTTACATGGCATACTTTTTTCCATTTGAGTAGATCATGCACCCTGTTTTACAAGCAGGACTTTAAAATGAAATTTTGTTTAATAGGGGATCATCGCTCCAAAGGATTAGTCGTAAATCTTGTACCTTCTGTAAAAATCATTCTGGCAGAGGCTCAATATTTTCAAAAAAGTACATTACAAGACGCTATCTCAAAGATAATTTGGATTGTTCGATCTTGTTTTCTATAAAAAAAACGCTGTCCATTCGAAATACATTTTAATAGGAAACCAAATACAATTTGGAAAAAACTCGCATCTTGTAAATCTTCCAATGAAGCTCTAGACACAGGGAAATCGATTTTTTGCAGAGAAAGAGCCCTAAAATGGAACGCTGGCGACAAAGTGGCGGATGGCTACAAAGATACCGTCATCACTAAGAAGAACCAATCACCACTGGAGAAGGGATATGAATCGGATGACCCATCTCCTTCAAAAACCTCTTCGTCAAAAATGCCATTCCAGAGTCCATTCAAAGGTGAAATCCTTCAAAAAACGACACAGAGCACCAACGGTAACCATTTTTACGAAGAACTAAATCAAAATATAGTGAATACCTCTCTATCTAGAGGAGAATTATCGAAGAGAAAAGTCATCAGAAAGTTAATAGAAAATCAGACTTTGCCTTGCCGAAAATGAAATTGTCTCAAATCGACCTTTTAGAGAAAATATACCATTACCACTTTTTCCTAACCCTGATACTGAAGTCGGTACGAGGCGCGCAAATCAGAGGAGAACACGCACGTCTAGAAAACCCGAACCGAAGACCAGGAAACCGATTGAGTTGGCCAGTTCGGATAATAACACCAGGACGAGACTTTCCAACTTCTCGAAGAATTCCTCCTGAAGACAGCCGCTCGCGCTTAGAAGTCAACTCTTAATCCAAGTTACTTCGCTTCAGACGAGAATCGATGGTTTTTTCTCCGGTTACTTCGAATATTAGCGACTGAGAATGGATAGCAGGAGATTTTCCCTGTTGGGATATGGTTAGAGAGCGAAACATTTCCGTTACACTTAACGGTCTAAAACATGATGAAATTACTTCTAACCCTCTTACAACCAGTGATAACATAAAACTTGAGGTTTTAGATGACAACTCAAACTATCCGTCAACATCAGAATACTCAATTAGCGTCATTTCCACCAATCATACGATCCATCACCGGCAACCACAGTGAACACCTCAAGCCACAGACTAATCCGCCTGATAGTCAAAATTTATCGCAATCCGAAGAACCTGTGGTAAATTTACCTATTTAGGAGATAGTCGACTCTTCAGACGAGGCTCCCTCTATTCAATCGCGGTAACGAACCGCTTTTACGTCGGTCAAACCGAAACACGAGCCCGCAAAAACTCTATCGTAAAAGGTATTTCATATATGTTATAGACCAATTCGGCGAAACATCTGGATTAGTCTCTAACCCGATAGTCTTGGACAACATCAGCTCTAACGAATCACAACCATTATCGTTACGCAAAAATCTTTTGGATGACTTGACCATACTATTGGACATAAATCCTCATGCTTGCATTCTCCCTCTTTACAGACGAATCCTTAAAATGGCTATTGACAATTATGACGAGAACGCTGACTTAGATAGCGAGCTGTGAAAACTCTATCAGCGGTAACAAAAACTAAAAATAGAAACAAATTTTTCGCACCCCTATTTTTCATTTATTGCTAATCTCATATTGACAACAAATTGTTAATGCCATACAAACCCGTATTTGCCGTTAACCTCTTATAACACCTTAGTCTGGGCAGTAACTTTAGTAGTTTAAATGTGTGTCATTCCTCCGGATAAAAACTTTCATCTAACAGATGTTCCATATGTTCAGTATTACAAAAAATGGGTCGATAATACCTTCTTATAAGTGCTTTCATTCACTACATAACACATTTTCGGCATTTAGATTCCTTTAACACTTAATGAAGAATTTTATTATTAGCTGAAGTATATTGTCATCCTTCGAATGTTAGTTTATTTTAAATTTAGTGTGGAGCCGATATGTTTAACTGCACAAACAATTTTCATCTTTCTTCTTTTCTCGAAAGGGAGAAAAAGAGCAGTTAGTTAGTTATATTAATTCGCAATTTATTTTTTTCCTGCTTCGAGGAATGATGTGATTCCACTTTTATATCTAGTCTAATTAGTTCATCTTATTCTATTGATTTAACCGGTCTATTAAGTTTGACCTTGACACTTTCATTATCTCCGGCGGAGAGAATGCTCACTCACTTTTTAATGTTTTAACTTCATATTCATTCACTTTCATCTTTTTATTCTTCTAATTGTATAAAGTAGAGTTAGCTGTAACTAAGTAACATTTAATTTAAAAGCTTTTTAATTTTGAAAGCTGATATATATTCTTCTTTTGAATAATTATTGTTGCAGCTTCTGTATGCAATCAAAAATAGTCACCTCGTTTCAGCTGTTGATCGTCGGAAACTATGTTGCAAAGATCTCAATACAAAAAAACTGCAAATATTTTACCAAGTTTCTAATAAGGTGGATTTTCAAAAAAGACTTCGAAAACTTTGATGTCAGCCAAATTGAAATTTGATGTCAGCCAAATTTTTGATTTCAACCAAATTGAAATTCTAAAATCAATATAAATACTATGAACTCATACAAGTTCTGAAATCAATATGAAGATGTCAAAATTTTCTGCGGCGCATGTGAGCCTTTGAAAAACAGGCCTAAATGACTCCAAAAGGCCAAAAATGGGCCAAAAATGACTCCCCATAAATGACCCCAATTATGTCTCCCCTCAAAATTGTTTTTCATTCTCGTCCAATGCGTTTCAAAAAAAAATTAGGGCCGATCGGCCAAAATGGATCTCTCACGTTGGCACATTTTTAATTTGAAAAAATCTTCATAATAATTTATTTTTCTGAAAGTTGACCTCTGACCTCTGTCGCTGGGGAATCCCAGCTGGGCCTGGACTGTGTTCACTCCCCCGTAGCATTTCTTCATGCTTCTTGTGAACTGATTTAATTTCTCGTTGATCTCCTCTTCTCCAGAAAACTCCAGTTCATACACCTACAAAAATAACAATAAGCCAAACCAAAAAAAAAAATTTAAGACTGCGGGCAAAGATCGCGCAAAACGTCGCTTTACATCTATTTTAGGATATTTCAGGCTGTAATGGAGGAAATTTGCGTTGCTTGCCTAAAACTGCTGCCGAAGTTACTGATCTTTTGACTAAGACTCTAACCTTCCTGGCTTCGCTGACGAACTCTTGAGTGAGTTTGTGTCTGCCGTACTGACTGTTGAACTCTCTGATCACTGGAGGGGCTACGCTGGACTTGCTCAGCACTAATCCAGTGCACTTGATGAGGATCTTGAACCTGTTTTGAGTATTCACGTACGGCATCGTGATTTTCGTGAAGTCCTGAAGAGTAAAGTAGAGTTGTTCAAGCTAACAAAAGCTTCTCTTGAAAAAATTATAATAAATAATCAATCATTTGGGTTTCAAGAAGGGAACAGACTCGATTATAGTTTACACAGCTCATAACAATTTTAAATCTAAAAAACGTCTTGGAAGGACGCCAAAAAGGTAGGTTAGAAAAAAATCAGTCAATGATTTTTGGAAAATGATCAGTTAAGTTGGAAGATCATGAAGAAAGAAAATCCAGAACTTTTCATTCACCCCAATTTTGCACACTAGAGTTGGTACCCAAACCTAATTTGCATTTCAAAACTTCAAATTACCTTAAGAGCCATTGCCAAAGAAGTGACCAACTGCAGCTGCTCTGGTTGCACTTTTTCCTTCTCGAAGAAGTCTTTAAAGTACACCTCACAAAAGGGCAACACAGCCTCAAAGTAAAAATACACCGCATAGTGGATCTCAGATCCGCCCACGAATTGAGGCTCCTTTTTGACGAAGAGGCTGAGCTTCTTTTCTGAATTGAGGGCGACATTTAGTTCCTCGAGCTGCTTCGAGATCTTCTTGATGAAGGCCCACATTCGCCTGCAATGGAGTTTTTTGTCCAAGTTTTCTGGTCCCTTTTGATTATCAATTTTTGCAGCTGTCACACGAATAATTTAGACGATTTAAAGAACCAAATTTAAAACTTTTATTGGTACCACTTTAATCTAAAGGGCTTAAAACGCATCAAAAATTGTTCACAGACGGTGACTTCATCTCATTTCCCGACTACAAGGCACAAGTTTGGCGAGCAACAAGTGTCATTCTAGCTGTGAGCCATTTTTCATTTCCAAATTCAATTTTATATTCTTGGAAAGGGGCTTTTAGAAAAATAAGTTACTCACATGTCTTGTGCGAAGTCAATTTCCACCTCATCTCCTCCCCCAGTGTTGACATAGACCCACAGGAGGAATCGAAGCATCGCTTTCTTTACTGAGTTAGACACTGAGGGATCTGTGAGGAGGTCTAGCAGTTCGTCGGCCGAGAACACTGTCTGACACAATGACTCTATGAACCTGTTCTCACCCTGAGCATAAGTGGTAGGTTACATAATTGTTATATTACTCGTACAATTTCTACGTTACCTCCTCTTTTGACACTTACTGATGAACTATGACAATTTTGGAGCTCATGTTTTCAGACAACAAAACATTTGCGTTACAGATCTGCTTTCTAGCTTCTAAAATAACAAGGCTGCTCGTATCAGGGCGAAGCCCTGAATGTTCCGACTGCCCTTTAAGGTTATGGAGCAATAGTAACATAAAAAAAATAAATGTTAAAAAAGATGAAAAAAAAAAATTCTAAAAATTGAGTTTTTTTATGAAACCATCGCCCCACACGCCATATAAAGTACAAAAGAATAGATTTCGCTCCTTGTAACAAATCAATTATGGCAGATAAGCTTCTTTCAACCAATTTGGAACGATTTCTATGACGGATTAAATCTCCGCTTACGCTATAATAGCGCGAAATATATCGCACGTTAATTGTCCACATTGGCAATCTTTAAACCCCCATAACTTTACCAAAAATGATAACAGGTGAAATATCTTTTCAAATTTAAGCTCAGTAAAACAATACCTTTTGAATGATATAAAAAAATTGCGTCAAAAATGGCTAGTTAAAAAGTCAAAATTTGTCTGAAGAAAAAAAAACCCACCCGAGCACAATTATTCCGTTACTTTTGTATCGAAAGTCGGAACAATAAGTTTTAGAACACTCTCGCTACAGCTAGTCGCAACAAAAGACAAACTCACAAAAAATCGAAGTCTAGTCGCAATATACTCCGCAGTCGCGCCAACGTCTTGCGAGCTTGCGTGCAGAGGGTAGGTTTTTGTACGAAAATTAGATCCGCTTATCGCCGCTTCGCGTAGCACGCGTACTAAGGAACTTGAACCAAATTTCTTAGTTATAAATTGACATTCAAAAAAAGCAAGATGTAGCTTCTTAAAAAATTATCCAAGTTGTGTTTTGTTACTATTGTTATTCGTTCCCAGTTGTCGCGGTACCCTCAAATCTACTTGATTCTCAGAACTCATCAGTCTATTGATAAATCCAACGTGCATGAGTTGACACCAAAATGATTCAAGATAAAGTAACTGTTTACCTCTGCGCACGTGGCAAATAGATCCACCAAGTTCACCAGGTATTCAGTGTCTTCTGGAGAACTTTTCTTGATTAGTCCATTTCTGAAATTTAAACCATATACATTCAATTTCAAAATTTCTAGTGTGATAATTCAGTATTTTGGTCCTTAAGATTTTAACCCCGCGTCTTTTTCCTAGCAAATCAGTTTTTTCTTGGTAAACTAGCATTATATTCTGCAGTTTCTCGTTTAGGGTTCACTATTTTTCTTTTTTGTAAACTGGTGCCCACTAGGGGCGTTAAAGAAATTGAGTTTTTGATCACAGGCGTCACTTTGCCAGTTAGCAATCACTGGGCTCCATTTAAAAGGATGCAAGCCACTGAAGTATGGTTGTATTGTTATATACTTCTTGGACTCAAAAAAAAGTTTTCTTTAACGCTTCAATGGTTGATAAGGTAAAAAGAAGGGACGCTTCTTTTTTTTATTAATAGTAAATTGTCTACTCGTTTTATTGTTCCGACCATTGAAAATGGCGAGGAATTTTGTATTTGGGTGTTTTGGGTGTCCACGCAAAAATCGTCTAACTGGGTTGAGTGATATATCATTAAAGCCCTCTTCAGTCAAGATTCGAATCACTTACAAAAGTTTCCAAATTTTTTTTTAGTGTCGAGAAAAATCGGTTTGAAATTTTCGAGCGAACAAAGCAAGCGAGCAGGCGTACAACAGCTAAGTTATGCCTAATTTGAGACCTTAAAACTTAATTTTAAACAGGTAAAACTATTTTTGGAGTTTTTCAGCTTCATTTTTATATGATTTTCTTTTTTTACTAAATTTTTGCCTAGATTACTATGACTGTCTATTATGCCTAACTTATATTTTTACGTCAGATTCTTTTATTAGACCAAGCAGAAAAAATTGCACTAATTTGGAAAAAATTTTCTAAGCCGTAGTTTTCTCAAGATTATGGTCGGAACATTCTGTGCTACTCGCATAGTAACCGGCTATCCTTGTTTTTGTATTTTTGATCTTATGACCTTATTGCGTATTTTTTTTGCAAATTTTTTCCATTCTTGACATTAATCGGTTTGCGTTTGAGAATTATTTTGATAATCAGTTTAGCCCCATATCCTCGTAGGTTGATTTCTTAAAATAATATCTTTGAGGGAGCTGTTCTGCAGTTGTCACAAATACTGACAGTGTCTTTGATTCATCCGCCAACATGGGTGCTATGGACTCCCTGTGCTCCATGAAGAACTTCATGACACTGTTCTGGTTTCCTTTTATAGGCAGGTTGATCTCCTCCACTTTGACTATGGCCTGCAGTAGTACTAACAGGGCGGGCTCTTTTCTGGAGGACAGCACTATCATCACTTTCTTGATGAAGTCTTTGGGACATTTGAGACAGTTGTTCTTGTTATTTGTGAAGATCTAAATCAAATAACCTCACAAGGAAGATATCTGGTTTTGCCTCAGATTTTTGGAACCTAAGATGACTGAAAAAAACATCAGAACCCTCGTAAGAATTGGCGTCAAAAAATTATACCAAAATAAACATAACATTCAGAAAAAATAACAAGCTTCCAGAAACTATTCCCAATTTTTTAAATCAAAAATTGAAATAAAATATTGCACAAAAAATATTTGGAAACAAACCTCGACTAATGCCATGGCGAGTTCTTTGTCTGCTCCCTGTACATTCAACAGTTCAAACATGCGGTTGTAGAGTCTGTTCTGGATGGTGGGGTTGTCATGGGCCAGTGCCTTCAGAGCCAGAAAAGATTTCCGCCTCACCTCCTGGAGACTCTCACTTTCCATCTGAAACAAAAAGAAGACCGAGCATTCTAGATTTATATCTTATGAGCTATCAATTTTTTTGTTTATAACAAAACCTATAAAGGAGAGATCTCTTGTCACACTTTGGTTCATCTGAACACAAAAGTTTACCACGAAACAAAAAATTCATAGAGATCCTTTCATTAAAGTTTCTCGCGGTAGGTGAAAAATAAATCTTCTGAATCAATCATGAAACAAAATCAAATTGCTGATGTTTTGGTGGTTAAAAAAGCTTAAAATGTGCATCATGAAACAATTCTAATGGGGAAGAACTGAAAAAAAGTTTTTATTTTGAATTGACTTGAAAACTTTAAAATTAGTTTTCTCATTTTTCGCAAGAACTAACGTCTACAAAAAGCATATATAATATAAACAACTTAGATGCAACTTCGAAAACAAAATGGGCAAACAAAAAGGATTACCAATTCTAAAGGAGTTTTGGGCAAAACACATCAATTAGAAATTGGGATAAAATTAATGAATAATAATCGATGATTATAATCGATTATAATTGTATCAGATAAGTAATCGAGTATCATCGATTAATGTATTAAAATTGATTACAATTTGATTTCAAACAGAGAGATAATAATCGATTAAAATTGATTAAAATCGACTTTTTTCTCAATTTCAGTAAGTCTGGTACTAAAATTGTTATTTAATCGATTAGAAACTGGATGCGGGAATTTACGAAATCAATCATTTAAAATTAGTGTTTTAATATTGTTTAAAATCAGTAATATGACAATTTTGACAAAAACGATCAAATGTACCGTAAAGTCCACCGCCATTAAATGATACCAATAAGAAATAATACCAAGAAATTAATCTGGCCAAAATAATAACCGAATAGCCAGCTTACCAGTACTCCGAACTCCACTTTCTGGCTCAAAATGTCAAAAATGTCCCCCACGACATCCTGGTTAGACAGAATATTCTGGTTCATCCTGTTCGCCTCCTCTGACTCCGTGTCAATCATAGACACCTCCCGGATGTAATCCAGCAAGGGGATGATGACATTGGCCTGCTCTTCCGAAACTTTTGAAGCTGTGAGGCGGCGGAGGACTGGTAGTCTATTGGATATTTCATCGAACAGCGCGACGCTCGACTCATTCACGACAACCTGGAATACTTCAGTTATTGTTATGCTTGTTTACCGAGCAGTTCCTTGCTTATCAAGTTTGAACCTTTTTAGCTTTTTGCTAGTTCTAAAAAAGTAAATGTTCTATACTATGCAACTAAATTTCAACTTATTTGAATTTTTTTAGGCAGCTGTTCATTGAAATTTTGCCAAAACGGAGTAATGTTAAGATTATTATGAAGCTATGACGCATTTCCAGTATGATTTGGCATTAACTCTACTTAGAGCGTGTATTTAAGCCTAACTCAGATCGCTGACCTGGGCGTTGATGGCTCGCTCGAAGATGAGTTCGTGCGCGGAATAGTAGCGAGTGAGGAGGTGCATCGACATCGTCACCATGTCGTCATAGTCGTAACGACTTAGATCCTGAACAGCGGAAAAACTCATTAACTTTTCGCTTTGGCATTGAAGAGAGGTTCATCAGAAATTTGTCGAATTACTTAGAAAACTGAAAAAGGAAAACTTTTGAAATGACACGATTTTCTGTACAATGATCCCAGATTTTTTTTGAGTATGTCATCGTCACATAATTGTAATATATATTAGAATACTCAATCGCAGGCACTTATTCAGAGCAACTAGGTTGTTTATCACAAAATGATCTTTATCCTACCAATAGTATCTCTCGCATGTTTGCTCCTCCATCCTTCAGCAGCGCTGTATCTGCAATCAGATTCCTCAGCGCTTGTCTCCCTTTGGACGCCGTGGCACTGTCACTCTGTATGTCGAACTCAGGACTCATCAAGGGAATCAGTTCCTTGTTTTTGCCCCCCTTCACCCCCTTCATGGCCGCGTGGGTCTGTTTGAACAGGAAGATAAAGAGAGACATGCGGTTGTTGAAGCGGATGTTCAGCACCAAGTCTAGAATCTCCATCGCCCTAAAATGCCAAATGCTTGAGATAATTCCTCCAGGATCTCGACCCTTTCCCACTCAAATTCTATTGCATTTTGGCCGACCAACAATTTTTTGAAAACGTCACTAATTTTTAAACGCCACTTTCAATGCCTTTTTTGCCTGTTTTTTTTTTTAAATTAACTAATATGCAAAAAAGCAAAAAGGTATTTGAAAGCGTTTGGGGAGAGCATCAATAACTTATTTCGAATAGAGGTCATCACTTTATTTAGCTTATTATATTCTGTTTGTATGAGTTCTAGAATCCGACAATAATAACTCACTGTTGTTTGGATTCAGCAATCGGGTTGTTCTCCTCGAATTGTCGGTATCTCTCGTCAGATCTGAACTTACTGATCACCTTCTCACGATCAGTAGCTGAAAATTTGAAAAGCACTAAACTCTAGAATCCGACCAGGAAAAGAAGTTTTATTGTGTTCTATAACCTTCCCAATGTTTGTTTAAAAAGCTCATTGTTAATATCCCAATGATAATAGTTTTTTCTGAAGTTGCCTGTAATGGTAATCACAAATCTTTCATGACTTGTGATTCGATGATGTCACCAAACTGCACACTGCTCCAAAAGATGTTTTGAATTTGTAAGGTGGGTAGCTCGGTAAATTGTTACCTTTGAAAATTACTTTTTTAAGGAAATCAATCTTGGTCAGTATAGGTCTGAAGGCTTAATACTGATGCTACGCGGAGAACGCTGATTTAAGATGGACTTCAATTAACAACAATCTAATCAGAGATAATTTATTTTTCATTATACTTGATTTCAACAACAGAAGCCAGTGCTGAGCAAGAACCACATTATATTCCTACCACACTCAGGGGCGGATCTAGGATTTTCTCGAGGGGGCGGATTTTCAAAAAAGTTTCGTTTTTTTAGGTCGACCGAAATGATTTTTTTAGGTCGTCCTGTTTTGACCAAAATTTTCTGCGCCACAGGCGCAAAAATTTTAAAAAAATAGTCCAAAAAAAGGCGTTTTTGGAAAAATTTAACAAAAAAATTACGTTTTTTTGGTGCGCGCTCCCCCCTCCAATTTAGTATATATTGGCGCCGAAGGCGTCTTTAGAAAAATTTCAGGGTCGAGCGGCCAAAAATTGAATTTCCTAAAAAGTACCAGAGGGGGGACCTTTTGGAGCGGCAGGGGGTCGAAACCCTGAGGGGGGGGGGGGCGTCGATTATTGCGAAAGAAAATCTGGATTTAGAGAGCTTGCACGGACCAGAGATTCCAGAAACGCAAATCCCCATTTTGGAACAAACAACATGTAGCGAGTTGGACACGGAAAGAGTCAACAGAGAGACGAGGAACAAAAACGCGATGAAACAGTACGAATCTGCCGAAGAAAAGCAGATCAGTGAAGAAAAGAGGAAACTAAATAGAATGAGACGAACGGCGGCGGATAAGAAACTGCGCTCTATTTAATTTCTATCCTTAGGGAGCGAAAGAAAAAGAGTCTTTTCACAGAAGAACCCGAGAGTCAAGATATTAGCAATAACCCTCTCAGAGTTCTGGACTTTGGTTGACGCAGCATTTAAAAAAACCGCCCAACACAACATTTGAAAGATACAAATTATCAAATCGGAAGCAGAAAGATCGTGAATCTTACGAACAATTCAGGGGAGCCCTGACAGATCTGGCTAGTATGTGTAACATCAGGGAATCCGACGAGGCAGATTGGATAAGAGACAAATTCATTGTAACATGAAAACTACAGATACCCAGAGGAAATTACTTTCAGCCACCATAAGCCCTTCGAAAGCACTTAACCAAGCATTGATTGACGAAAAAGGATATTTTAATCACCAAAAATTGACAAACAAGGATCGTCGACCAATGGGACAAATTTTAAATCTTTTAACAACCATAATCAGATCCAGAAAGAACCGAGCCTCAACATAGAACGGAGTAATTCATGAATGAAATGTGGGAACGCATGTACGAAAGGGCACTTGAATGTCTGCCCAGCGAGGGACATAATCTGTAAAAATTGTAATTATAAAGGACACTTCGCCAAATTATGTAAATCCCATAATAAGAGACCCACTGTAAACACCGTAATAAGAGACCCACTGTAAATACCGTAATGGATAATTATGTATATACCGAGAATTGTACATACGTCCCTCCGGAAAACTCGTGGGCAGAGAACCAAGAATCGCGTGATGTTATAAATGCTTAGAACGAGTACGGACAGAGCGACGACGACTATTTTTTGGTGTTGAGCGTGAGGACTATCTACGAAAAAAATGGACTCGAAACGAAGAAACTGCTGAATATAGGCATCGGCTGGGATATGGTTGTAGATATGAACATACCAGTAAATTCAGCAAATCCCGTAAGCTTTTTAAAACAAAACGTGTTACACGAGAACAAAATAAGATATCCCAACTTGAAAATTTACCCAGTGGAGAAGAGAATAAAAGACTTATATTGCGGATTCACTGACGACACGATCAATATCTTAGAAAAGATAATCGTTAGGACGCAATCCAATGGGTGGATCTGCGAAGAAACACCGTTCTTCATAACTGGCGGACATGAACGAAACATCTTGAGAAACGACAACCTACCCAAACTGGCTATAGAAGTGACGCAGAGGAAATGCTCCCAACCAATATGCATGGTCATCCAACCTACACTTGAGAATGAGTACAAAAACTTACCTTCTTTATCTGACAAGATTTTTAACGAGTTCAAAGAACTATTCACTAGAGTGGGGAAAAACCTAACGATCGAAAAATAACACATTTCCACTCACCTTTTAAACCAGTACAATCCAAACGGAGAAGAGTCCCGCTTCACTTACTCGCTGGAGTGAACGAAGAATTGAAAAGAATGGAGACAGAAGGCCATATAATAAAATTAGCGAAATGCAACGAAGATAGCTTTATCAGCCCGATTGTAATTACTCGAAAAAAGGATGCTTCGATCAAGCTGGCTTTAGTCTCTAAATTATTGAACGACCAAATTTTTTTTAAAAAGTACCAAATGCCGAACATCCACGAACTTATAGATAACATGGTCCTTCAAACCTCAGAGAAATCCAACGGGCGAGTTCGGTTTAACAATCTAGACCTGAAAATTGCGTATAGCCAACTCAAACTATGCGAACAAACGAGTAAGCAGTGTAGTTTTAGTATAGTAGGCGGCAAAACTACCGCAACGTATCGATTTTTAACGGGATTTTACGGACTGAGGGACATGCCAAACGAATTCCAACGGGTCATGGACTCACTGTTGAAAAAATCCGTTTCACAAATTGTTACATAGACGACATTCTGGTAGCTTCGAGGGGATCCTTAGAAGAACACAAAGCAATAGTGTATAAAATCTTATCAATCTTAGACAAAAACAATATGGCAGTTAAATGGGGGAAACGCGCATTTCTCAAATCAGAAATTGAATGGTTTGGCTTCAAAATTTCGGGCGATGGAGTACGACCATTGGTCGGTAAAGCAGACGCGATAAGAAACTTGCCAATCCCCAAAAATAATTCCGAACTACGCTCGTTCTTCGGTTCGATAAATCAGTATGTAACATTTGTTCCTAATTTATCGACTCTAAGCTCTCTACTTCGTCCTCTATTGAATAAAAAATCGGTTTACAAATGCGATAATGACCACTATATAGCGTTTGAAAAATTAAAAGCAGAAATTGTAAATATTACAGAAAACAGTCACTTTGATATAAAATAGAAGACAAGACTGAAAACAGACGCTTCACACAACAGACTAGGTGCGACCCTAGAACAACTACAAGGTGACCAATGGAAAACAATCGCGTTCGCATCTAGATTCTTGAATAGCCACGAATTGAAGTATTCCACCAATGAACTAGAGTTACTGGGAGTTGTCTGGGCATCAGAAATTACCTGTGTGGAACTGAATTCCAAATAGTAACAGACCGTAAAGCGTTACTATCAGCACTATCAGCAAACCACGGGAATAAAACGATGTATAGTCGATTGACCCGTTGGGTGAAAAGACTTTTACCATTTAATTTTAAAATATTGCATTTACCGGGAAAAAACATGGGCTTTACAGACCTTTTATCTAGACTTCCTTCGAGCAAAGCCCTCCCAATCTCCCACTATGACGATGAGTTTGTAGTCGCTTCAATCGATAAAAATCAGAAAATGCTATTGAATAGACCACATTCTAATTTTGCATCTATAAATACTGTAGATAGACCGGCGGTTGCTGTAAAAACTTACACTCTAGTTAATACAATCCTGTCGGGAACAAAAAATTAGAGCGACTTGATTGGTCAAAATTTTTTTAACAGCTCTTTAGTATTCTTCAATATCAAGGTTATTGCCGCTATCATATCTTGTATCGCTCGGTCGATAAAAATTGGTCATAATTATCATACTCGCACAGAAAATTGTACCTCAAATTGCCTACCCATTCATAACTCGAAATTCAATTTTAAAAGCATTACCTTTACGGACAAAGTCCTGTTATATTTTATACTTGAAAATAGACAATTTTTACCATCTTCTAAAAAACGGCTAGACTTTCCAATGAACAAATTTACTGAACCTCTATTAATTATCCCTGAAGAACAAAACATTGCTCTCAAATTCAGAGACGACCGGCTTTCACCCGACCACGCGAGCCTCGTAAGAAGATACAAGTCGGACTTAAATTTACCTAATTCCCCGATCCGCCCAGAAAAACACTGTTCAAAGAAACTGTTACAAATCATGACCAGGGAAGACAAAGTGCTGTGGGATTTGATCGAGACGATAAAGACAAATCGACCAATGGGCATTCTCGGAGCCTACAAGAAAATTTATGCCAAAGTTTTACACGTGAAGGACGATTTACTTTTTCTCGACAACAAACTAGTCGTTCCAGCCACTATCAGGGGAAATTTTAATTCTATGCTCCATGAGACTCATCCAGCACAATTTGGGATGAAATCACTCGCCGAATACTTGTGGTGGCCACACATTTATAGAGAAATTTACCACCACGGTAGAACGTGTAGTCAATGCGTGAAAGCTGTTAAGAACATTAAAGTTTTACTAGGTACCCAGATTATTTCAAAATTTTCGACTTTGACATTTGCGAATGAAGAAATCAATCTGGACTTTGCGGGTCCGTTATATGCGTTCTGGGGAAAGAATAAATACATGCTTCTTTGCATTGACCGCTTTTCAAAGTTCCCTTCGGCCAAAATCGTAAACAACACCTCCGCGAAAAACGTGATTTCCTTCTTAAACGATTACTGTCATAATCACGGGTTCCCAAGAAAAATCAGAGTCGACCATGGGTCGTGTTTTTATCCTCTGATTTTAAAAAATTCTGCAAAAAACTCAACATTGAAAATATTTACTGTACAGTCGGCGATCACAGTTCCAATGGGCTAGTCGAAAGATTAGTTTCCACGATCAAATCGAAATTACTGGCAATGTCCTTCGAATTACCTAAGCCTCCACTAAACGATTCGATCGAAAAATTATTTGGAATTAGAGTCTCGAAACAATCCACTATCGGCTGTACCCCTTTTGAAAAACCTTTTAATAGAACAGCGAACACTAGGTGGAAAAACCTTAAGTCCGATACTGATCATTTAGATAAAGGGAAAGTTATCATGTCCAAACAACGGGCCAGCAACTGGGAACTCCATGACAGGGCAAAGATGGGTACCTGGATGAGGAAAAGGACAGCCCTTCGGACCCAGAAGACAATCTGCCACTAGCTAGGACCGTCACTACCAATACAAACCCAGAGGACAACAGACAAGCTCTAGTATCTCTCTCAAAGAGAAAAGCAGTCATAGGAGGTAATCTATTTAGAAAGGTTACTAACAGGAAAAACAGGGATCCGTATTTTAACTTGGTTAAGAAAGATATCATTGACTCATCAGAACATACCATAACCTTCGCGAACGGTCACGTTTTACGCAAATCAGACCTGGCTATCAAAGGAAAAATACTCCCTGGCCCAAATAACATCATAGTGACCCAGACACCCACCGGGCACAAACTTCACCCTCATTCAAGTTTAGCTGGAAAAAGGAAGCTCTCACCCCCATAGGAATCAGTAACTGCATCCTCTGGGCAATCTGGACAAGGCACCTCAGGATCGAACAGAAACATATCATTGACAGGTGCACCGACCGTGGTTGAGGCTACTCAAGACTCCTCCCGAAATTCTTCAGGTTCTTCATCCTCATTAAACCTATATTCGTGGGACGGGATCATTGATGATTAGTTCGACGATGTGACCAATAATAACTTACAGCAGAGCCACCAATCCGAATCTAACCAGGGCTTAAGTGTTACAGGTACCGCCGACTCCCCACACTTGAGTTCACAATTGTCAGTACACACCGACCTTCGGGAGATCATCAACATCCCCGACTCGGCCGAGGCTGTCACAAGACAACCCTATACTGATCGATAGCATTCCGGAATCCACAGCCAACCCGACTATCTAACTACGGCAATCAAGACTACGCAGGAATGTGGGACCTACACAATTTTACGAAAATCGTCGCTTTATTGACGTGGCCCTGGAAAAAGTCGACACAGGGACGTCACCTTCTTCATATATCACCTCTCCCGGCAATTCAAGAACAACTTTCACGGTTTTCTCACCGTCTGATTTTATGAGACCATTAGCAGAGGCCCATCCCCGACAAACACTCATTGCGGAAATAACACTAACTTGGTCAACAAAGAATTCATGCCCTTCGGTCAGACCAGTAAATTCTCCAATTACGACCCTTTTTAATGAAAATTCATCGGGTTCGCATTCAGCTCACCAGACCTTTAAGGGTTCACTACACGAGTTAGACAACTGTAGCTAAACATCCTCGATAATCGATTCGGAAATGAAAGCAAAACTGGATGATATTGATGAACACTTTAACAGATTTTCATAAAAAATAAAAACTTTATCCATACCTTACCTTCCGGTTTTAGTAGCTATCTGTAGATACAATTGTACATTTTAATGTACATGTTGTTGATTACCGTTTAGCTTAGTTTTTGTTTAGTTAGTTGTTTTATTTTGTAAATTTGTAAACTCTATATATTCACCTTGTACATTGAACATTCTCTCTCGCTTGTGGATACTGTTTTGCTAGCTGTAATTTTACCTTCATGGCGCAGTTTGTGAAAATTTGTTCATTCTCGAAGGGGGAAAAGGGTGTATATAGAATTAGTTAGTTAGTATGCAGTTTTATTTTTTTCCCGGTGGGAATTGTTATGATTTGTTTTAATTGTTTTAAGTGACCTTCGGTTTTTAATTATTACCAGTTAACTAATTTAGATACGACCATCGGTCGATATGAGACAAAGTCAGTGGTCTTTTTTTAGAACGTATTAATTTACACAGTTCTTTTATTAGTTTTATTCTTTTAAGTTTATGTACACTAATTGTACATAGGTCTATAGCTTTAGAAAAATTTATTACGGCCCCACCCGTAGAAAGTTGTAGATCCGCCCTTTTTGAAATTAAGAGTAATCGAGTACCTTGAACATGGATAGTAAAAAATCAGAGACGTTTGTCTAGAAACTAAACAATTTTTTGAAATTACCTTTTTCAATCCTCTATTCAGGGGGTTGAAACAGAAAACGCGATCAAAAACTTCAAAAAAATCTCTATCTATGATCTTTATACCATTTTTGGGGATCTCGATAACACTAAGCATAGTGATATAATGCTCGTTTATGAGTTTATTAAGTTTTATTTTGATACTTTTTATCTTCGTAATTTCTGGTAGCCTGGAGTTAGCATTCAAAAAAATATTTGCTCATTTCAAGACTACATTGAAACTTGATTCATTGCTATTCAAAACTGTGGAGTTTTGTATAAGCACAAAATTTTGCTATTCGGTTACTGGAGTCCACAGTCAAAACTAATGACCATAAAAACACATTTGGTGGAAATATTTTACTTACTAATTTTTACTAAATTCCAAGCCATACGACCAAAATGTAAATATTAATTTAAGATATCGCTTAAGCTTTTGGTAACTTACCATTAAGTTTTTTGAGGTGTGCTTCTGGGTATGGCAGATCCCCACTGCCGTCCATGATGGAGATGAGGGCAAGCACCAGCTTCTGCAGGATCTTCTGATCAGAGTAGTAGCCAAATGCAACCAGGTACCACACCATACGCAGCACCTGGTACAAACTGTTTTTAGATAGAAGAAATGAACAAATTCATCAAAATTGTTCTTTCTCGGAATAAAGATGTGACGTGAGACCGTGAGAGACAAGTTAAACCCATTAGGAGCACATACTGTATGCTGCATAATAATCAGAGGCGAATATAAAGTTTTGGTAGTGGTGCGAAGGGAGAGATTCTTCGAACTTTCGACGAACTTTTCTTGTTCGACCAAAGTGTATTTCCGAGTCCACCCAAAACAGAAAATATACACCATTAAACATATTAGGATGATTTCATTTTGTAGCAGCATGTATGTTTAACCAAGTGATTATTTTTGAATTTTCGGTGACAGGACAAAGTATTCCATACGAAAGTATCCCATTACAAAATATCCCATACCAATATATCCCAATGGACACAATAGCCCATACCAATATAGCCCACGTCAATTAAAATATCTCATAGAGGATTAAAAATTAATTTATCATATAGATTACCAAATGGAGTAATGGAGTCATAATTGAGAAAATTTTGATAATGAAACACAACGCAAAGACACATCATTAAACACATAGCACCAATACAATGAACACCAATATGACAAAATTTGTCTACTGTAAATCACGAGCACAGCCATGAGTTTAACCCCGGTCGCGTAAAACTCAGATATTGTGAATTATGTCCAAGCTCTGGCTCATTTAACACCTTCATAGATTTCATTTTATCAAAATGTCGGCATAATTTTCTCAAATTGTCGGCATTTTGTTGCATTTTTAATTGATTTTCCAAAATCACAAAGTTTTTTGCTTTATAGCCATCGTGTTTGCTGAGAAAAACTAACCGTACCCTCTTAATTAAAAACTATGGGGGGGGGGGGGGTCAACGAAAAGAACGTCAGTAGACCAAATGGTCCGTTTTCAAACCACGCCTCTGAATTTAAAATGGAAACTCACCTGTCGCACCATCTGGTTGTATCCTACTTCGGATGCCACCTGATTCTGACTCTTGTCCAGGAACTTCTCGATCCAGAGCCGGATGCGGGCCACATTGTGCACAAATAGTTCCTCTGGTGACTGAATCAGTCCAAATTTTACAGTATTGTTAGTAGAAACTCTGAATGGACCTAGTCGCAACTCTAGTGGTAATAGTCTAATTGAAATTCCTTTTCTGCTGATAGCAAACTTGATAACAGAATTGTTGATGGCTTAGTCCATATAGTAAAAGTTATTTTTGAAACATCTCTTTAAAGTGTAGAGTTTATTTGTTACAATAAATAAGAGCAAGTATCGTTTACACATTTCTATACAGAAAAAAAATTAATTTTAAAATAACTGGAACCTGATCTAAACTACATTTTATGATTGGATAAATTAGATATTTTACCAATGTAAAGTATTTAATATTAACCAATCATGATCCATCTAACTAACAACCCACTTATTTGTAAGTGCTGAAGTTACTTGTAATTTCAGCACTAGAGAGATTTGAATTTAACTTAGAAATTAGTTGGACTCTCCCGAGCACTTCAGCAGCCGCAATAAACCAGTATACCCTAGATCTATTGAGCCTAGCAGAGACTAGTTAAACAACCTGAGACTAGATAGTATAAGAGTAAGATTAGGATCGGTATTAGACTAAGAAGTTGCACGAATCTATCCGGCCAAAAATAAGATAGCGTGACGAGCAGACGGTGTACCCTATCCGAAATTACTCTATGAGTTAACCAACTCGGTCATAACTCATCTGGTGCGACCATAAGTCTCGAACAAGACCTTAATAGCTTAGAATTAACCAAAATAGATTAGAAATTAGACAAAAACATTTACAAAATGTTATACGACAATAATTTAATCGAAATGTCTCTACGACTCAATAGATCAGAGCCAATATTCCGAACCATAACAGAACTACCCGGAATTGGAAGGAGACCTCGAACCAGAGACGACATACGACAAAGTAGAAACTTGCCATATAGCTATATGATAGTTAAGCAAAAACCAGAACAAACTTTTATATTTAGAATACTACTGGCAATGAATTTAGATTTTCATTTGCAAACATAAAACCTTGAAGTTAATCTTCAAAATCATTTCAGGCGCTAAACAAAATTATTAATATACAATAACGATTGATAAAAAGATCTAAGATCGTTTTCCTAAAACTCTGCAGTAATATACAAAACATGTTTGAAAAATATTTATTGAAAAATAAAAAATAAAAATTAGTAGCATGACAATAAATGGTTAGTAATCATAAATCATCCTGTTGTTCCAGCTTCATCACCTAAAACATAACAGCAATCATAAACCCACTAATATCATCAAAACACTAAATCTTTCCTTTACACACATTTAAAATTTTATTAAAACTTAAATTCACTTAATTTTAAAACCAGATCATCAAGGCTTATCCTTGGATCTTAAATCATTTTCTACTTAATTAAATTTCAAATTTGATCATCAAGGCTTATCCTTGGATCAAACAGAACAACTTTGTTCTCCCCCACCCACTTAATTAGTGTCTAACGACCTCAAACGTCGATTCACTACCCAACCCTTTCTAAAGACCTAAGACTAATAGAAATTTTTAAACAAAACTAATCATTCAAATTAGGATAAACAGTGAAGAACTTCGGTTATTCATCCTTCACTTGACCCCCCCTCTTACCAGACCCAGGATAAATCTTAGACTTAGTAAGTTTAAAATAGTATCTAACGAACTACTCGCGTTCTAATTATACCTGAACCTTGTGGATCGATTTACTATTCTCCAACCCTTGAACACAATCACTACCCCTAAGTAAGATTAAGTAAGTTAACACCTTAACTTATACTAGCCACGAGAAAGTAAAAAATCATTCTTCGGAATCGATATACTTTTCTCTCCAACCCTGAACAAATAGACCCAGGTTAAGCTAACCAAAAAATCGTAAGAACTAACAGTTTAGGAAAATAGAAGTCATTTAACAACCTTTTGCATCCGTCATCCTAAACCTTATGTCATTTAAAAACCTAGGAAATAAACAAACAATCGTTTTACACAATTGTGAAATAGATAACAAAAAATACGACCTTGTAATCACACCTCATACACAAACAGTTGGATACATTCGAACAAAACGACAAACACTAAAAAGAAAAATAATAACGAAACAAATACAAATAACACGAAAAAGATTTTCAAAAAATCGAAACGCATTTTCAGAATCAGAAACCAACAGTTTAGACGAACTTTACAAACTAAAAGAATCAATAGATAAAAATTGCCCACTTCACGATCAATTATATTTCTCTGACTCAGAAACAACTTCAAATTCATCAAAAAGAGGAAAAAGAAGAATAAAAAAGCAGTATAAACACAAACCAGTACATTTATACAATTGGAATCAACCAATTCGACACATTAATAATTACATATTAACAGTCATCGAACGAAAAAATGAGCTCAACGCACACCCCAAATGAAGAAAGTCCAGATGATGATGAAATCTTTCCTTTTATAGTAGATGCAACCACTGATAGAGGACAGCATATATTTTGCAAAAATTTACTATTAAATTTATTTGAACCCGGAATCAGTCCATGTAAAACAGAGTTCCCAGATGTAAAAATCAAAAGACAAATCATAGACCACTACTTAAAAGATATATGCAACATAACACAACAGTATGGAATCTACTCCATAGAATTCACCTCACCAAACCATAATAATAGAAAATATACAATCCAAACAGACGGTCTTGATTTAGAATTTTCAAAAGTTTTTTCAGAATATATAAAAAGCATCCAATATCATAACTCACAAAGAGCAAACTCCATATTCACCAATGAAGTTTTCGCAATAATATATAGTTATATTTCGATATTAGAAAACGAAATCCCAATAACAAATGTCTCACCGACAGAAACATCTAAACATTTAAGAGTACGACATGAAATCACACTACTCTCTAGTTATTTAAACATCATTAAAGAAAATTTCACGAAAGACGACGTTTCACAACATACAAAACACGATCTACAAAAAATTTTGGCATGGTTTATAATAGATTATTTCACACACAATATTGATTTAATTGCACAAGCAAGAAAAAATTTTAGACCCCAAAACTCGAACGATGATACCGCTATCACAGAACAATCAGATTATGTTTGGGACCCCGAATGGTCTCATCCCGCATTTATAAGCTTCCCACAATCAATCTCAAGTCAAGCAATAAGTACGATATCTTACATAAGAGATTATGTAAAAGTAATACCATTAACCATTGATGCAACACCATTAAACTATAATACATTTTTGCCCGATACACAAAATAATAGTTTAAACTCTACAGTTATACACAATGAAAACCTCAATGGAACTAGGAATCTTACTCAACAAGATATCCAGACACCATCACACTTCATAAATGAAGAAATTGTACACACAACAACTACACAACAAAGTATTTCACCAATACGCCCAAATTTAACAACACCAAGAAATACAAATCCTTCACAAACACAGGTAACCTTACAATCAACCGTTAAACCCTCGGTTGCCCCTAAATATTCACATATGGATTACCAAACATACAGACCCATGACAATACCATCAAAAACACGCAAAACATTCACTAGAAACAACTTTGCAGACCATAATTATAATTATACACATCCATCAAAAACATATAACCAACCACAAAGAAATTTTAACCAATATACAAGATCTCGAAATTGGGATAACCCAATGACCCAACCAAATTCAATAAATTTCCGAACAAATCCTCCACAGGATCAAGGTGAAAATTACCCATTTTTTCAACAAAATAAAAATAAAAAACAGACATCTTATCAAATGGATTATTTATCCTCAGATGATGATTTCTTACAACCAGATATATTTGCACCAAATACTCAAGAATATCGTAGACAAGGAATACAGAGAACACGTACAAATCATAGAAATTTTTCTCCACAACCAATAGATGCACAACATCAACAACCAATTCAACAACAAAATCTAAATAATACACAATCTTTTCAACCAATTCAACAACAAAATCCAATGACTGCACACTCGTATCAAGCATCACAAATGCAAAATGAAATACCACTCCCATATTATCTCCAACAACATGAAATAACAAGAAACCAACTTTCAAATTTTTCTCAAATGCCAAATGCAGCAGAATCATTACAAATGACAATGAATCCATACCTTATGGGTGGATCATCAATAACATCAAACAAACCTTTAATGGTTTTCACAGGAACAGACCCTGAATACTCTGTAGAAGATTATTTAAATGCAGTAACAGCAAACCTGATTTTAAATATTGGACCTGAACCAATTAATACGCCACTACATCAAAACTGGATACATCGACGCACAGCGTTAATACAAACAACCTTAGATGGCGCAGCCCAAAAATGGTTTTCAGTACTACCTCTAGAAATAAAATCAAACTGGAAAAGGTTTACACAGGAATTTTCCAAAATGTTTGACTGCGAAAGAAACAAACAACAACAAAGAGTTTTATGTAATGAAATTCGCAGATTACCAAACGAAACCATCAAGCAAATAGCAGTACGAATCGAAACACTAGTTCGAAAAGCATATTCATTAAATACACACGACTATAAAAACACAAAGATGACAGAAATCTTAATGATGACCTTAACACCACAATTAAGGAAAATAGCAATAAAAAAGAGAGCATCCCATCCTTCTTCAATTCGAGAACCCGATTTAGATTTTCGAAAACTAGTAGACAAATTAGAACAAGCAGAAATCACGATGAAACTAGAAGAAACGGAAAATCTGAAATTACAATACGTTAATAGAATTGAAACGACTCCCACTAATATTAATAATATACAGGAATCAGAGACAGACCTCGTTGAAAAAATCACTGAAATACTCAATATTTACGAAAAGAACCCAAACTTTAAAGGCAAACCATCTTTCAAAAAATGGTGTAATTATTGCCGACGATACGGACATAGTATTTCCGAATGTAGACAAAAACAGCAAGATAATCAAAATAAACCTCAAAAATATAAAGAACCAAATAAATCATTCTATCAATACATGAAAAAAGATCAAAATCTACCAAACAAAACAGTCCACAGCAACAACAGTTCAGGAAAACCACTCCCGAACAATACAAATTATACAAGAAATCAATCACCATATAACTCAAGTTATAGAGGAAGATCACCAGAACGAAGAAACACGTATAATTCATCACAAAATCACTACAATAGACCAAATAGTCGAAATAACTACTCCAGATCAAATTCAAATACACAACGATTTGTTTCTAGATCTAATTCCCAATCAAGAAATAACTACTATCCAAACAACCAATCACGAAATTCATCATACAATAGGAATAGAAACTACTCCTATAATCGAAATAGAAGTTATTCAAACAACCGAAACCAGAATTACCCGAACAATCGATCAAGGAATAACTCATATAATAGATCGAACTATAACAGACCAAACAATAATTACCAAAACAGATCGCGAAATAATTCACAAAATCGACACTCAAGTTATAATAATCATTATAGAAATTATTCCCAATCACCACACCGGAATAATAATAACTATAATAATTCTAATAATCGCCACAGAAGTAGTACACCTAAACACCAAAGACAAATCAATCAAGTACAATCTAATCCAGAAACAACATCAGACCCTCCAGGTATTGATGACACAGTAACTGATACGTTACAACTCAATCAAATAAACTGTACATCATCAGATTCAGAAAGTGATACAGAAAACACTCTTTCTATCAATATGATAAAAGTCGAAAATGACTATGAATCTGTCATATATGAACAACCCTTTTCATCACACATATATGAAAATCAATCAGAATTTCTTCAAAATTATTACACTACACCCATAAATTCCACACCAACGACGCAAGAAACAAATGAGATTAACACTACAAATCAAACCAATAAAAATACCAAAACAAAATGCTTGAATACAAACCACATTTATCAAAATATACAAAAAGAACAACCCAAAGAAAAAATTTGGACAATACCATTTCTCTTAGAAAGCCCAAGAAATAAAGAATTTCAATCACCAGACCTTGAAATAGATTTTTTAATTGATTCAGGAGCAGAATCAAACATAATAAACATCCCCACATGGAATGAAATAAAAACTTTACACCCAAAGCTAACACCTCTTGAAACCTCCAGTAAGTTAGCAACAGCACAAGGATCAACATTGATAAACTACGGAAAAATCCAATTATTTCTCCTCCCCACCAGAACAATGGAGCAAAGCAAAATTTTAAATAAGCCATTTAAACAAATATTCCATATCACTGATATTAAATATAATATCATTGGAATACCATTTATTTCGAAGTATATACCAACAATTAACATACTAAATAGTAAAATATTAATCAAAGATAAATATACAAAAACAAAAGAAACATCCTTAACATTTTTTCAAAGATTAAATAAACAACCACCATTCTTTTCAAAATTCTACCCGATATTTAACCAACAAATAAAACACCTAAAACCACTATCAGGAAATATCTATAATTTTTCAATCAAACAAGTTCACCAATATGATAAAGAACAAAACAAACAAAAATTTTATATGTCAGAATTTGAATTCAAACCTATTCACAAATTTTTCAAAATCACAATCTCATCCATAAAATATTTGAAAAATTCGAATTCCGATATCATTTCCTTACATGTCTATAACAACACACCTTACCAAGTAACATTACCTTTAGGACTTTTAGGATATTGTGAAACCAACGCTACAATATCACCAATACACGAAAAAGCCTATCGCGTAAATAATATACTCCAATTACTAGATATTTGCCAATCTACAATTCTTAATGAAGAATTATCTATAAATAATATAATAAGTAACGAAAACAGAAATACGGATTATTTCACAAAAACTCCATATTTCAAACCTACATTCAACATAAGTAACTACACAGAGGACCAACAAAAATTTTTAACAATGTTTAATTTCCAACATTCACAAATAACACAAGACGAATTCGAAAAATTAGCCAAACAGCTAATTAAATATTCATCAGTCTATGCAACATCAAAATTCGATGTTGGAAAAATCAGTTCATCACTACATCTCCCGTTAAAACCAGACGCAGTTTTCAAAAAACAGAGAGCAAGTAAAGTACCAATTCACTTACATGATAAAGTGAACAGATTACTCGATATTCTAGAACAATACAACATTATATCACCAGTTAATAAAGAAGAACAACCAAAAGGGAACACATTCATCAACCCCGTTATCATTCTAGCTAAAGGAGAATCATTAAAAATCGTTCTCGATGCTAGATACCTCAATTCACTTATAGATGAATCAAAATGTAATTGGCCCATTGAACCAATACAAGTTATTTTAACAAAAATAAACGGCAAA
The DNA here is from genome assembly GCF_963678635.1 of Symsagittifera roscoffensis. Taxonomy (NCBI): domain Eukaryota; kingdom Metazoa; phylum Xenacoelomorpha; order Acoela; family Convolutidae; genus Symsagittifera; species Symsagittifera roscoffensis. Next base: position 57,429,521 of record NC_087063.1, on the reverse strand, counting down.
TACTTTACAACCGCCGATATGAATAGTGCATACAATCAAATGCCACTAGATGAACAATCACGACGTTTAACACAATTTGTTATCGGAAACCAACAATATGAATTCAACCGCTTATTCTATGGAATATCCATAGGACCAGCAGCATTTTCAGCTTTTATGAGCAAAATTTTTAGACCACTAATACTCAAGAAAAACGCAATCACCTATTTAGACGATGTTTTTATGCAATCACAAACAAAAGACGAGATGTTCAATGTTTTAGAAAAATATCACCAAATACTTCAGAACGAAAATCTGAAGGCCGCCCCCGATAAATCACACTTCTTTTTGACAAGAGTTAAATTCTTAGGACATAATATAGAAAGAAAAACAATCACTCCATTGAAATCACGCATTGACGCTATTCAAAAACTTCAACCACCAACAAATAAAAAGAAAATCCAAGAATTTCTTGGAATGTTAAACTTTTTAAGTAAATATGTTTATAAAATGCAATTATATCTACGACCATTTTATAACATCCTTAGACAACAAAATAATTTTGAATGGAACACAGAACATCAAACACGATTTGAAGAAATAAAGAAACTTTTAACTGAACAAATTTCAAACACAATTCCAGACCCTAATCAACCATTTTATGCAATGTGCGATGCTTCGAACTTTGGCATCGGTGCAGCACTATTACAATCACATAATGGTACAAATAAAATGAACCTCATATCAGCAAATTCTCGATTATTCACTCAAGCAGAGCTACGACTCTCAACCCTAATGAGAGAATGTACAGCCATAATATATACACTAACAGAATATGAATTTCTGATACTTGGATCAAAACATCCCACAGTTTTATTCACAGACCATAAACCAATCATCTTTCTTTTTACACAAAAGTCTAATCCAAACCACCGAGTTTATAGATTTCAACTCATTTTAATGAAATTCCCAAACTTACATATAGTTTGGACCGCAGGAAAAAATCTTGCATTACCAGACACCTTAAGTCGAAATACACCACCTGAATTACTTACACGAAAAACAACAGTTGAAATACCCAAAAACATAAAATTCTACCTTGCAGAAAACGAAACATCATCCCGATTGGAATGCAAATATGCAGTAAAAACTGACGTTGAACAATCACAAATAAATAATTTACAACATTTCCCACTTTATTTAGATTGTCAAAATAATCATTATGAATTGATCTACTTGGAACATCAACTTTCAAACCAATCCCATATTCTCAATGGATAAAAAATAACACCCAACAAAAACGAACAAAACAACACCCGCCTAAGAAAGACCATTTTCCACTAATTGAAAAAGAAGATTTAACTGATAAAATAAGTTTATCAGGACCACAAACAAATGATTCAAAATACACAATAAATCAAGTTTTTGACCTTCACGACCCACTTGACACAATACCCTTATCTAAATTAGAAATCGAAAACATTTTTCTCCCCCCAACAGAAACAATTACAATTTCAACACTGAAACAATATCAAAATCTTGACCCGATAATTAGACAACTAAAATCATGGCACAAATATAAAACTAAACCTGTCAAGGCAGATTCAACCATTTTAGGAAACAAAACACTCCTCCGATACTTTCGCAAATTTAACAACACAACAATTAACGAAAATACAGACCTTTTAGAGTATAACCTGAATGAATCTACAGTTCCATGTCTCCCTTTAAGTATGATTCTTATAGCTTTTAATATTTCACATACACAAAATATTAAAGGACACTCTGGATCAGAAAAAACATATTCAAATTTTATACAAAATTTTTACTTCCCAAATGCACCAATTTGGATAAAAGTACTATGCAACGATTGTATAGTTTGTCAACTAAATAAACCTTACCCAAATCAAAAACAAATAGCACAAAAACAAGATTTTAAAGGACAAAGTTTGTACTTTAACCATAGTATCTCATTTGATACCAAAGGACCAATTTCACCCTCATCAGAAGGAAACTCCTACATTATGGTAATTGTTGACGCATTTACACATTATGTAGCACTTAACCCAGTACCACATTGTAACGCTTATTACGCTTACACAACACTCTATGAACACTGGATAGCAAAATTCGGACTACCAGAAATTTTAGTCACAGACAACGGTACAGAATTCATAAATAATGAAATTATCACACTATGTCATTTATACAACATTAAACACAAACCACGTACATCTCACGCACCTTGGACAAACGGCTTAGTCGAAGGTATGAACCGTTCATTACAAGAATATCTTAGATGTATCATCAACAGAAATGATACAAAATATACCGAATGGTCAGCAGATGTAAAATTATTTCCCTTAGCGTATAATTCACAAATTACGACAACTTTAGGAATGTCACCATACGAAATGGTTTTTAACCAAAAGCCACGCAAACCAATAATGTTTACAGCAAATTCTCATAAAAACGCACAAGGTTATTGTCAACCAAATAAAGACTCAATTTGTTATAACCTACCTTTACATACACACGATGAAGATCATTTTCATCACCCACAAATTCTTAAACTAGCCTCCGGTACACACACCGAATGGATTCTAAATAGAGATAAAAAACACAATGAAATTTATCAAAAAATAACAAAAAAGTTATTACAAAGACAAAACATTAATGAACAAATCAATTCACGTTTTACACCAGCCTCCGAATTAAAAATTGGAACATTTGTTTTAATACCTAATTTTAATACTCAAAAAGGAATTTCTAAAAAATTACAACCCCTTCGAAAAGGACCATACCAAATAATTGCAAAACCCACTGATGTCACATATAAAATTACCGACTCAAACAAAAAAGAAATCGTTCAACATCGAAACAACCTATTACCTTATTACCCAAAAGAATACGCACTCCGCGAATTAACTCAATTATATTCTTTCACAGGATTAAAAATCATTCAAAATGAACCACATCTGAAAAACACAGAACAAAATGATAACCCCACCGAAAATCAAAACACAAAACCAATCGCCACCAAAAACAATACACAAAACCATAAAGAATCCCCTAAACAAAGAAAAAATAGAAAAATGACCGAACAAATAATACCCCAAGAACAAATCGACAAATCAGAAAATAGAAAAACAACAAGACTCCGAAATCAACCACGTAAAAACTATAAATTATTCATCCCCCAATCTAAAATTTTAAAGAAAGTGGAATTTCAAAAGTAATTTTAACATTATACTTCACTATCTTGAAACCTTCGAAACATTTTTCATTTACATTTTTCAAAATAACATGCTGACAAGTACGCAATAATTCTAGTTCAAAATAGACCAATAGGATTCATCCAATCCGTCACCTTCTCTAACTCAAACTAAGACCAATTAGACGAATCATATAGAACTCCAGGCACATCTATAACTATAACTTTACGACCTCCAGGTCAAAAATAAGCAAACCACTCCAACTTGACAACTAAAATAAATATCACCATAATACCGTACCCCTCCCTTATCTAATAACCCAAAGATCAACAATATTTCCCCAACTCAGACCACGAATACCCCCAAAACAAATTTGTTAACTTAGCCTAAAGTAGCAAAATGAACATTTTAATTAGCCTAAAGTATAAAAATCTCAAAAATACCCCAGATCATTTGACAAATGAAAATAAAGACAAAGAAGACCTCCCGATCACCATAAAAATTGCCCCCAACAATTTTTTACAAAACTCAACCCACTTGTCAAAAAACTAATAAATAATCCGACCACACTAGAAAATCGCCTCGAACAGCAAAAAATATTCGACCAAGAGATCATTTCTTAAATGCTCTTCTCTCAATCAGTTACTCAAATATTCATAAATTTTAAACATTTTTTTACAATACTTGAAACCTTTATAATATTTCTTTTTGATATACTTGAATCTTTTCTAATAATCCTAATCATTTTTTGTAACATTTTTTTTAATTTTCTACACTATACTCGAACTATTCCTCCAACTTTCCAAAACCCTTGATTATATCCACAGGTACGATTCATATAACTTGTCTAAATGATACGAACAATTTTCAGTAGAACTGATATTTTTTTATTGTTTGTAATTTTCATAGCATTCTTATCATCCCTCATTTTGACCATATGTAAATGTTTAAAGAAAGCAATCCTCACATTTGCCCTAGCAACAATCCTTCTAATTCTTTTTTTGGAAGAATATTATAATAAACACAAAATTTCTCACTAAAGTAATAATTCAAAAAACTATCAAAAATTGCTACCCAACAGTCACAAAGTCAGTCTTCACCGACATCATCCCAAGATAACCCAACACCATCTTCAATTACTCAAAATCCTCAAACATCTACACGAATTTCTTTTCAAGACAATCCATACACTTTTGAAGAACGACACGCTCGTTTATCAGAACCACTAGAACCAGTTCAACGACAAGCACCTCTAAGCGAACCAACATATAACCTATACCCAACACTACCACAAGAACTAAGTAGAATAAGAAATCCTAGTCAAAACCAAAATACAGTCGAAATAAATAGACAAATTATACATCCTCGACGAAACAGAAATTTTCAAACTCCCCGAGTTCATTTTGATATACCTCAATCCCCATCACAAAACACTCCAGAAAACCCCATTGGTATATTACCAGAAACCCCTACGCTTCTTTCACAACGTAGCACCTCAAGCCTACCATCAGATTACTTAGGTTCAACACCAACATCTGAGCAAATACGTGAAAATCCTTTCAACCCCACAAACCAAACATCACGATTTCCATATTGGACTACACATTCATTTACACAAGGTGAACCAAATTTAGTCAATGACCCAATAGATATTTCTACGGATACAACAACATCCTCATCACTACCAGAAACATTATCACTACCATCAACACCATCAATAAGCCAGATTTCACCACCACCTTTTAACTTAAATTTTCCAAATAATCTCGACGCCAGATATCGAGAACAATCATCAATAAATATTCCTTTAAGACTAGATTGGAATACATTTACAGCACCTCCACCATTATTTGGACAACATCAAGAAAGTAACCGCCTTCATAACTGGGCACTTAATAGATTACAATATCGCCAAGATATTCACAACGATATCCGTGATCACAATATTCAAATACTCCAACAAAACAGTTTACAATTAAAGTTTGAAATCACAGTTAAGTTAAACAATATTACCCAACATCCCTACCCATTAAACCCACCTAACATAACAGCTCAATCACTACCACCACCGTTTATAACTACTGAAGTAATATACAAATACGACAGATATACAAAAAACACAATTGGCTACATTACATTTTATAATCCATACTCAGGATTATCATACACATGTATATTCTAAAATTATTAATTTTTCTCCAACTCCTTTTTCTAGTAATCTCAAATCAAAACATAAACCCTTCCCCTCGTACAGGACCACAAGATTTATTAGTAACACATTACGATTGTGAAGAAAATGAACAAAAAACACTACATAAATATGCAATAAATCAAGTATCACAATGTGAAACAGAACCACAAGCTATAGAAACCACAAATGTAATAGCAACACTCTATTCAAAAGCCCGAGCAACAACAGTTACAGGTTATAAATTCACAGCAACATTTTCCGAAAAGAAAGTACATTGTTCACAAGTCTCGAACGGAAACAAAAACCGACTTGACCATGAATCATTCTATCAGAGTAATATAGAACGTCTTTTACATCTCAATCCCGACGATTGTAAAAATGAATTACTTAGACTAAACATCACACAAAATAAAAACTCCGAAAGAAGGTTAGTTAACTTTCAAGTTTTTTCAGACTCTGTACATCAATCACAACTTGAAAGACACCAAGGACATATAAAACTAGACGAAAAATACCCATATAACGGCGCACACCGACGATTAACCTATGACCTACACGATAAACATTGGATACCACACATTGGTATAAATGACCCATCAAACTGCAAAGCAGACACAAAAAATAAAGGATACCAAGAAATAATGTTTTTCGATTGGAAAATACAACTCGAAAAAATACAACTAACACGAGATTTATCAGATAATACAATGATCTATCAAGGAATCCGATTACCTTGTAAAAATGATCAAGGTTATTGCGACCCTACAACGAGAACACAAGCAACAATTGTTTGGTTCCCCGAAGACACATGTACAACATTTCAAGTAGCAAAAATACACGCTCGTATGATAAAATTTCACGAAAAATATTTTATACAATCAATTCCATATGAACAAGTCCATCCATCACGAAAACTAAGTTCTAATTTTAGAAACATAGACAATATAGAAAATAAATTGACACGTTTTCAAATATATCAAGAAACAGAACTTGCATGTAAATACAGAAACCCACTTCACAAAACACAATACTCCGAGATATTAGTTGAATACGAAAAAGGATTCGACATGACCACTGGAAAAGTAAAAATCGACCCATATGCCACAGGTCATCCTCCAAACGAAGGAACATCCTATATACCAGTTAATTTTGAAAAAAGCAACGGACAACCTGGTGGACATCTAAAACCCCATGACACCAGAAGCACACGCTTACAAGAATTATCACTAATGAATACTACATATTTCGGTAATATCCACTATGATATTCATTTAGATATGAAACTAGATTATACAATTAGCCGAATTTTTCAAGAAATGTCACTCTCAGAATTAGAAACACTACACCAACTATGCGAATTAGAACGAACACAAATATTACAATCACTTGCACTAGCAGTATTAAAAATACCCTATGCAGGATACTTATTATCTGGAAATAGATCAAATTTTTTAGACTATGAAGGAAACATCTTATGGTTTTATACTTGTACTAAAAAAGTATCACCACTATACGTTTTTGAAGATAAACGATGTTATAAAAGAATCCCTATCTTTTATAAGAATAAAGTACATTTCGTGGATACACTTTCACGAAGAACCTATTTCTGGGATACCGCAGTCCCATGTGGATCAGAAAACAGCCACAATGTAGTACAACTAAACCCTGATGAAAATAAATATTATCTTCTCACTCCATATCCCACATTAATGCAATCACTCAAAAAATTTTCACCAGAAAGCATTCGCGCTATTGCTCGAAACCCAAATATAGACTTACAATCAATAGGAATCTATTCAAAATCAGATATTCAACATCACATTAGAACACAACAATTCCAAGAATTATTAACACAAATGGACACTATACAAAGACAATCAATAGACCAAAATTTACGCAAACTTGCAGAAACCGCAGGATTTGCCGATATCTACACGCAAGACTATAGCGGATATTTTAAAGACATTAAAGATTATATATATCTAAACGGTGAAAAATACCGTCCCCAAGATATATCACCAATTAACATTTTTAGCTTTGTTACACTCAAAAATGAGATCCTCGATTTTCTAGGATGGCCCTACTACATCTTAGAAAAATTGACTATTTTATACGCAATGTTTAACTTTATTGGATTTCTTTTCTCACTTTTAAAAGGAATCTACAACACATGTGCTATACACACACAAGTCAATCGACAAGCAAGTGTAGCACGCATACTATTTGCAGGATTTTTTGGAATCTTTTCTACATCTATAAACAAAATTCTTTTAGACGCACAAATAAAAGAATATAACACAAAAATAGCAACACGACAAAATACATACGACGAAGAACATAACAATGTAGACATAACGCCAACGGCACCACAATTACCACCCCTACCAAATAACCATCCACTATCCCTAGTCCCACGAAATTTTCGAAATTTAGCCATCACACATAATCCAAATTTTCGACTCACCACATCACAAAGTCCCATCCAACATATAATGACACACCAGTCACAAGATGATAATACTTATGAACAAATTATTGAACAACCCCATACCACCGCTTTTCAGTCTCAAAATAATCATTTTTTTAGCCCACGATGAGCCGCCAACTTGGATCACTACACCGATCAAATTCCCACCCAACCAATCTTACCTCTACAATCCCAATAATACCACTTTTTGCTTTTCCGCCACCCGATTTTCCATCTAGTAATGTAACATCAGGCATGAATTCCGACACTAATTCACACATCTCAGTTTTATATTCCATCTCACAACTCAATAACCCGAATATTGAAACCCCCGATGAATTTGCCGACTCAGAACCATCCCCATCCAATAATTTTCATAACTCTTCTAATTTTTCTCAACCCCCTTTTCAACCCATATTATCCAATAACCCTGACCCCATTACTCCCACACCCTCTTATGCTTCCCAAGTTACCCCAACCTACTCCTCATACCATTCTGACCAATCATCTCATTCTCCAGATACCCCCCGAATCTCCCCAGAGCTAGATAATTTTATTACCCTTCAACAACAACCCTACCACCTCCATACCCCAACCATAAACCAAATCTCCTCCACTATAAATTCATCCAACCCCCCTACCCCTACACCCTCTTCAAATTATACTGAATCATTAGCACCATCATCCACATCAACTGAATCTTCACTCAACACTAATAGAGCTTACCGCACTTTTAAAAGAAAGTTCCCCAACCATCCTTTCCCAGCAAAACCAGGAACAGCCCGTGAATACATCAACCACCCCAAGCACACTAACACAAAAGAATTTTTAGCCATCACCTTACCCTCATTCCCACAATACACCTTAAACACCCCCCATGACACTAACGAAACACGCAACTTTGTAGATGAATACGTTTTAATGCCCACTCTCTCTTGGACCTCATATTATCATTTCACTAACCCTCTTTGCTTACCTTTATCTAACACTCACATCGATATAGAGCGAAATACGGACATGCTATATCGACTCACTACACCACTAACCGCTAGACAATTTACTTACGTTGGATATAAAAAATCACTAAAAACACACACTGCACCTAGAGCTAACGAATATACACTCGAATACTATGATCACAACATCATCAGAGCTAACCAAGATCAATTCTTAGACGACGATCGCTTCGCTAATCCACAAATTACCGAGAAATTTTTCATCAAGACACCATATATATTTACACTAAACATCTTCGACCGAAAGTTTGATCACATTATTTCAGAAGCACTAACAGACACACAAGCATACGAAAGTTTTAAAGAACGCTTCCAAATATTTTCACTAACCTTTCATTTTCTTGCACCACACGAAAGAGATCTGCACTGCTCACACGATATTATGTTGCGCACTAAACAAACCCACACATATAGTTATTATCGCTTCATCCAAAATCACTTTGACCTACACACACCCTCTAGACAACCACACCATCGTTTTCAATTCATTAATTCCAAATACACTTCACCATTTTTCCTAAATTTCACATATTGTATTAAAGACACTAACCTCCATGGTATTCTTCGTAATTATGACCCCATAACCCAAATGTACATCTTCTGTCCCATCACCAAGACCTTCAACGCCGAAGAATCCCGACCCTTCCTTATCCCGCACGAGTTTGTACAACCCATAGAAATCCCAATTTTAGAATTCATCCACAACACTAAATTCAATCACAAATTATATAATCTAATCCAAAACACACCTTATGAGTTTGCAGTTGGCACTGAAGAACTAACCACCATTAAGGCACTTCAATTGCTTTGGCCACTGCTTCAGACTAAAAATATCATCCGCATCTTAGCTAAACTACTAACAACTTCAGAACTAATTCACGACATTTTCCCCCACGGTTTTTTCCCCGACGACTAACAGGTAAGTATGAATTAAATGAATATTACTAACTAATTAAAATATTAAAAAACTCACCATACTTTATCCATGTTTTCTTTAGATTTTTAGCCTTCATCCGACAATCACCTACAAAAACCACAAAAGACAAAAAAAATCGCAAATTTCATCAAACAATTTTAAAAATTCTATTAATCAGTTACACTTATACATTTATAAATTTAATATCAATGCAGTAAATTCATTTATAAAATTTCCCCCACAAGCAGTAAATCTAATTATGATGAAAATTTGTAACTTAAAAAATTCCCCCATAACTAGCAGTAAATTTCCAAATTCTATGCAGAAATTTAATAAAATGCAAATGCAGTACTAACCTTTTGGTATTTTCATTCATTCGCACAGAAATTCTATCCACACTCGCACAGCTCGCCCACGAAGAATTGTTTAAAATAATGAATTTCAGTTTCAAGTTTTCACACTCAACAACTCTAACACACGATAACAAGTTTCAATATTTCCTTTAACCCGGTTGGAAAGGAATTATATACTAAACAAAACTAACCAATGCAGCTTACTAAACACCACAACACAAAGCATAACAGCATGACTAAGAAAAGGAAACCAACGGTACCCAAACCGGATTAACCCAGTTTAAAACTGGATAATTTATTCTTTTGAAGACTATTATAAAGTCTAAGAAAGAAATAATAAAACACAAAAAAGTCGAAAGACAAACCCATACCACGAACAATTTGCTTTTTGAAAAAAGGACACAACCAACAAAACATAAGAAAAACCACAACAAACCCAACATAAAACGTTGTCACATAACAGGACCCCTCACAAAAACCGCATGAAATCATACTCCCACTCCTGGCCTAACCCACCAGGAAGGACGTCCTGAGCATGCTCTATAGCCGGCCTAACCCACCGCGCTACATCCACGCTTTGTGACCACACCTCTATTTTTAATAAGAGCTACTCAAGTGTGAGTAACTCTTCAAAATAACCGAACTAAAACAAAAAGCTTTTGTGAAAACAACTAACAAAAATCATAATTAAAAAATATTAAACTAATAAATGTTTTATAAAATGTAAATTACATTGTGCAATACATAGATCAGAATACAACACCAAGGACGAACATCTAAAGACAAAACGACCCCACTACACTCGAGAGAGAATGACCAACCACAATCGATATGCCACTCACAATCACAACTCAAAGGATTTAGAGTACGACTTGACTTCGCAGAAAAGGACTTCATTGAACTAGACCAATGACCACCTCGATGTTCAAGTATACGTACAGATCCGAGTAACCAGGCATCCCCTCCACGCACAATCTCCACGCCATTCCCAAACTAGATCAGACACAAAAGAAGTTCTCCACGCAGAACAGAAAAACCTGACATAGCAAACCATTCTGAAATCAGATTTGAGTTTGTTGCAAAGACTTAGTCGTTGTCACTAGAAGACACAACGTCTTACGTCTCTAACTCCAGCTTCCTGGAACTTCTTTAACAAAGAGGAAACAGAAGAAATATGATGTTCGCCAAAAACCAACGTCCATCATCCATCCTTCGAATTGCAGAAGAACTATTCTAAAAAACTCTGTAAAACCCGGATGGGTGGAACCTGATCTAAACTACATTTTATGATTGGATAAATTAGATATTTTACCAATGTAAAGTATTTAATATTAACCAATCATGATCCATCTAACTAACAACCCACTTATTTGTAAGTGCTGAAGTTACTTGTAATTTCAGCACTAGAGAGATTTGAATTTAACTTAGAAATTAGTTGGACTCTCCCGAGCACTTCAGCAGCCGCAATAAACCAGTATACCCTAGATCTATTGAGCCTAGCAGAGACTAGTTAAACAACCTGAGACTAGATAGTATAAGAGTAAGATTAGGATCGGTATTAGACTAAGAAGTTGCACGAATCTATCCGGCCGAAAATAAGATAGCGTGACGAGCAGACGGTGTACCCTATCCGAAATTACTCTATGAGTTAACCAACTCGGTCATAACTCATAACAGTATTTACCCTGTTACTGTCAACAGAGTCAATTGACACTGCGTCTGCGTCTTCCGACTCACTCAATGGCCTCTCTTGGACCCTGGCAGCATCCCTGGCTGTTTTTGGCCTCTTCAGACCCTCCAGTTCGGAGTAGACGAACGTCAGTTGCACCCGATCCACCACGGAGTAGTTCTCCCCGAAGTCCACGAACAACACTGCCAAGAGTTTAATCTTTCATAATAAACATTTTCAATGATTGATTTCGGGGCAGCTGAAACCTTAAAGATCTTTGCCATTAAATTATAATTTCAAGAACTAGTTATACTCAAATTTGTTAATGAGCGAAAAAAAACTGGGCGGAAAACCAACTTTCGGATCCATTTGCTATAAGTTGGTTTTACTTTTCTCGAACTGAAATAATTTTTTCAAAATTCTATTTTGGAATCCGAGTAAAGACCAATAAGACTTAGATATTATACAACACAAGAAAAAACCAACGCTACGTCATAGTTTCTTCCAGTCACTTCGTGTCGTAGTCGAAACAAGAACTGAAGGACTGAAGACGTTTCAAAAATTTTCAGGTGATAAAGTCGTTGGTTTCAGTATAGTATGCTTAAATCCTCCTCACCTATGATGATGGAACAGTACTTGGCCCTGAGGTCAGGCGGAAGTCTCTCGTCACTCATGCACATGAATGCCTCCTCCCACGTCAGGTAGTCCAGAGTGGTGGTGATGATCTTGTTGCAGTACTCATTCCTGCCCTACAATTAAATCGGTGTGGTACGAACAGTTTGCGCCGAGTTGCTCAGTCTCTAATATCGAAAATCGTTGAATTTGAAAAAACAAAAAAGACGACGGTTACATGCTCAAAAATAGGAGCAAATATAAATTATAAGTCGTATGAGGGACGTTCGGGACCTCGCTGCCCCTGTTTAACAGTTTTTGGCCCACTATCCCAATTTTCTCTGCTCATTTTGAATTGAGAGTGCGAGCCAAAAAACGATGCAGTAGCAACGGCTAAGCTATCTAAAATTTTCCCAAAACTGCAATTTGCCCCCCTATGGCATAAAAATTTATTAAAAAATCCTTTTTATTGTTTTAATAGCCCTGTGGAAAAAAAAACTTGCCAAACCTGTTTTCAATCACAATTAACCACTGCCTCAAAATTTTTTAAGTTAATTTTGCGGTTGGTTTCTGTGTGGTATAAATAAAACTCAAAAATATTCAAAGATTTTTTTAGCAGTGATGGTTTAACTGAGCACCGAGCAAATGGGGCACGTACGAAGGACAGCTTTTCGAACAAGTCCAACTGGTGAGTGAGAAACATGAGCCTCTCCGTGTCTCCTTCGTTGATCATCTCAATCAGTGACTTCCATGAGGCGCCATTGTTGGTGGAGACATAAGTCATGCTCTTGTCATGGCTCTGCTTCTTAGTTCTCCGGTTCAGACGGGCTCCCGTCTCAGTCAGGAAACAACAGGACTAAAAACAACCGTATGAACCTCATGGAAATACTGAATTATTATCGCATCTGGAATCTGATTAAAAATCATCTAAAACTACGCATAGCTGCCCCCGCTTGTTGTTTTAAAGACCATGACAGCCAAAACATGAAGCAGCAAAAATGAAAATCTACACAAGCTAGCTTTTATATGAAAAAACTACTAGCTAGTAACTAATAAGCATCGTTGGTGTAGGGGTATCATTTAAGATTCCATTCTGAAGACATCCCGGTTCGAGTCCCGTACGATACATGGTTCTTTTATTTCTTTCCCAACTAATCTAAGTATAGATATAGTCTTGAGAGAGCTCGAAAAAGCAATTTGAATCTTTTGAAAACGGCGACAAAATTTCATTAAAAAAGTTCTCACCCCCTAACCTCACCGTTAATCTTAAATGCGCTTGGACACAATGGGATTTTCTTGAAGTGGTAATATTCAGCAGTTTGTAGAAATCTGGGTTCTTTTCCAGTTTCTCACAATATCCCATAAAATTACACATTAATTTTGTTTAAAAATTGTTTGTTCACACAGCTATTTGCATGTAGGAAATGTTGTGGGTCTTACCCGCATCCAAGTTTAGGTGTAAATAATCGATTATAACGGATTATTATGATGATTTTTTGACAATTATAATTGATTACTTTTACCAAAATTAGGTGTTTAAAGGATTTATAAATGATTATCGACGTGATAATTTCCAAGAGATTATAAAATCTTATAATCGATTATAAATGATTATAGTTCCTACAAAGAGCACTTAGAATCATTTATAATCGATTATAATGCATTTTTGTGCAAAACTAATGAAATAGAAATTTGAGTAAAAATAATGGATCACAATCGAATATAATTTATTATAATTGTATCGAAAAATTGACGAAATGACAATCGATTATAATGGATTATAATTAAAAAAGAGAGATTATAATCAATTATTAATTGATTTAAATCGATTGTTTCTCAACTTTAGTAAGACTGCTACTAAAATAGTAATTTAATCGATTATTAACGCTTGAAACTGGATACTGGTATGCACTAAACGGCCCAATTTCATTATTTTCATATCTCTAGGATTGAAATTAATGTGGTTGAGTTTGATTGGCTATTTAGCCATTCAAGCTTCATTCAAGCAGATGAAATTATTTGCCGAAAAGATTTTAAAAAATGGATTTTTGTTTTGTCAAACCATTTTACTGCATTTTTTTTCTGAACAAGGTTTCACAAGTGACTCAAAATTAATTGGATTATTTTAAAAATTTATGGTTTTGGCAGATTTTACAGCAGCGGATTAAGTTCAGATATTTTGACTTTTGGTCGCGATAGTCTGAATGTTAGTTGCGGTAAATTCTGAAATTGAGTCTCATTTATTTGGATAGAAAACATGAGGACTTCAAAGCTATGATCTCAATCGAAAGTTGAAAAAATTATCGATATTTGATTAAAAAAATCGATATTTGGAAAAAACGTAGTTTCTAAGGATGCAAAATCAAATTTCGCAAGCTCTAAGTTTCACAAAAATAGAAAAGCACACAAATGAGGGGAAAAAACTCAATTAGAAAAATGAAACTTTGCGTTAAGCAACCCCTTGATCTATCAAAAAATTTATGCAGAAACCACTAAAAGGCTAACATATATTAATTGCAGCACTCATCCATAATATCACGCAGGCAAAATTTAAAAAAAAAGGCAAAAAAATGCGTTTTTAGGCACTTTTTGGAAAATTTTGACCAACGAATTCAGTTTTTTTGGCGCCCTTAGAAAACTTTTAGGGTCCGTCGCCAAAAATAGTTCTCCCAAGATAGTATAAAGGGTCAACAGGGGTTTGAATCCCTGAAAAAAGGGGAAGGGGCGTCCGCTCCCCCCCCCCTGCTCCCTTAAATTTGCTGGTATATATATATATATATATATATATATATATATATATATATATATATATATATATATATATATATGTGTGTGTGTGTGTGTGTGTGTGTTTTGGTCGCAGTAATCCGGTCGCGTTTAAATTTTACTTGGTCGCGCTAGTTGCATTTAATTTTTTCTCTCTCCCTCCTCCACCGGTAGCAGACGATTTTCTTTGGTCCGTAAAGTCTAATACTGATTTACAAACTTACAAACATACAAACTTTACTAACGGGCCATAAAATACCACCCATTTAACCATTACTTGATCACCTCATCATCTCATTACTTTCACCTCATATTCTGTGCTAGTTGCGCATCAACCGGTCGTCTTTGCCTTATTCTATCAATTTCGTTAAAAAATTGACTGACGAAAACTTAAAAGTGCTGCTATGTTTTCGAATCATCTTTTCACAACGCATACTGAATTTACTTAAAGATTTATCTCTTTGCATGCGAATTTCCTTTTTACGAGAAAAATTTTGTCCTGCTGTAATCCTAAGATTTTATATTTTTTAGCACAGGCAAAAAGAAGTATTTTCGAATGTTATTTTTTAAGGTTTAAAACTAGTAAGAAACGATGAGAAAACTTGAAATTTGAAAATATGTTTAATCAAGTTTGATTCTTCCTTGGTAAATTTTGTACTAATTGGCATTCAGACCAGCTAACCTCATAAACTTTTACGTACATGGCCTTTAAGCCGCCATAGATTTTGAGTATCCATTGTCTTTGTCGTAAATGTTATGGTACAAAAACAAAACCATTTTTTTTTGGTTTTCCGATACAATGTTAGAGTAACAACCATGCTATTTTTTTGGTGGGGGGGGGGCTTAATTGATGCTATAAATTAAATTGAATTTCGTTTATTGTCACTTTAAAACATTCGCGTGTTTTTTAGCGCTACATTTCTTACCTCTAATGAATGAGATACAAATATTCTATAAAAGCAACGACGAACGACCTAATATACAAAAGTATGATCTCTGGAAATAATCTGTTCATCATGGGATTCCTTTTGTGCTTCACTATGCGAGTTGAGGTCATGTGGAAGTTGTGGTGAAGTGGTTACGTCTCCGCATCTCAATCAAAAGACCGGGTGGTTAAGGCCCATAATGAGCCGTGCTCGTTGCTCGTGGGTGAGGCAACAATACCAACCCGGAAAAATAGCCAAAAACTGCATGTGTTTTATAAGCAGGGGAGACACCGCAGAAGATCTGAACAGCTCGTAATTTTGTCCTCTCTCTCTTATGGCTCAATTGCTTTAAACTCTCTTAAAACTTCAGAGGGTTACGCGACATGTGAATCTTGTCGCACAGTCAATTACCTGATTGGTTTCGAGGGTCTCGACTAGCCATTTTTTGCAGATGTAGTTCTGGTTGTCTGAAATGGCCACGCCGTCACACACGCACAACACATTGAGCAAATCCAAATATCTGTAGTTCTGAAGCAAAAAATTTTTACATATAGAAATGGAACTTAGATCGATAGAAAATCATGTAAAAAGAAGTAAAAAAAATTGGGGCCGCTTAAGATTTAGTAAGATTTAAATATTTTCGTGACGTAAGGCTGATGTTCAAGAGAAAATTCCGTTAACCTAAGCCGATCGTTGAAACTATCCGAGCTTTCCTGAAATACACAAAAAATCTATCAGTTTTTCAGTCAGGTGAAGTTTTGAGCTAGGCACACAAGTTTCAATTCTTAGTACGATTTTCGACATGCAAATGATTTCCCTCGAAGATATTGTAGTCAGCTCCAAAGGCACATCTGAAGAAATTTTTAATGAATGGCTACCAATTCGAAGATTTAATGATGTAATCAGCCTCACCTGGTTTTTAAAGAGTAGCTGTATAAATGCGTCGATGTGATGGCTCTGCATCCTCTCTACTATCTGTCGGTTGTCTCTGATCAATTCAGTCACCATTGTGGTCGCCTCAATCCCAACCTCACCCTGCATATTCAATAAACAAATTTTTATGCCCTAAGATATGGAGGTAAGAAAAAAGCCCAGAAAAAAACTCTCTTGGAATCCGAACTGATTTTCTGATTACACCTCTAGTTTGGAATTAATTTTATTGTTTCAAGGTCTTACGATTCTCAATTTTACCCACAACACCAAACTTCGGCCAGCCAAAATAACTACGTTGAAACTAGTATAAGAAAAAATAATTCAGGAAAAAGTAGAACTAAGCACATTCAAAATTCAATGTGAGTTTTCAGCTACCACCTTTGAACGTCTGTTTTTTTTTCTAGAATGTTCTTCATTCTTTCTTGTACTAACAGGGAAGCTGATCTGAGTGAGGAAGAACTCCATGTGTCCTGCAATGTACAACTCGTTCTTCCTGCTGTCCCCCAGAAGGTATGTGAAGAGGACTTCGTAGCACCTGACGAAGATACGGGTGAGGAAGTGGTGGTCGGCAGCATTGGCCAGGTCCAGTCGCAACATCGCAATTATCAACTCCACAACCTGCACATCACAAAAGTGAGCTCAAATTTAGGAGGAGACAATTACAGCCAAGCATAATATAGTTCAACTAAAGAAAAAAGAAATCAGATTCCTTGTCCAATGTCCAAAAAATCCTTCCTAGGAAAAAGCCGAAGTGTTTTGACATAATTACAGTAATCCGTGTTCGCATGCCAACGATGATACGATAGCACCCACACAAAAATTAAAACAAAAACTATTGTTATTTAAAAAGCTCAAAAACGGCTGTTCAAGCAAACGTTTGTAAAATAATTTTGGTCGGTTGCAGGGGCGGATCTAGGATTTTCTCGAGAGGGGGGGGGGCGGGTTTTCGAAAACTTTTCCAAAATTTTGACGACCTTTTTTTTTTTTTTAGGTCGACCAAATTGATTTTTCGAGCTCTCCCAAAGCACTGAATCCGCCCCTGGTCGGTTGGCCGACCTGGACTTTCAGAGTATTGAGAATAAGTTTGTAATCTCTGTAAATTACCATCAAGTTCCGCAGCAGTTTCTGTCTGTATTTTTTTATAATACCATGCTCAAACATGGACTCCGTTAGACTGTCCAGCAGACTACACACTCTGACACACGCCTCCTCGTTCAACTGCACCCCACCTGACTTATCGCTCTTTTCCTGCACGAACTTCTGCAGTAGGGGGACACAGCCGGCCACGAAATTGAACGCCCTTTGCAGATCTTCTGACACCTGGAATCGTACTAATCATGTAATTTAGTTTCGGACTCAAAAATACATACAAGAGTGGCTTCTCTATTTTCTCTAAAAGAGGGCATGGTGTCAACTATTAAGTTCTGGTTTTTGTGTTCCAGGCATATGTGTTAGACTGATGTGTTACCACTTGGAGTGTGAACGCGTCATCATACTGCATGCTCTCACTTGTTCCCAACATCTTGCACTGGGCATCGTCCCACTCCAGGTCAGACATGCTGCTCTTACCTCCTTTCCCTCTTTTCCCGCCTCGCGACACAGCAGCGCCACGCCCCTTCTTCATGAAATCGTCTGAAATTGTTTTGAAAATGTAAATCAGCAATGACTCAGAAAGTTTCGCATTGCAACTTACTTGACATAGCATGCATCCACAATCCAGTCACCACATGCTCGAATCTGGCATAGGAGTCCCCATCTAGATAGAGATCCTCTCCGATAACTGGAGTCACTCGCCACACTGTATTGGGATCCTTTCCGCTCCTGGTCATGAAGAAACTGCGGTCGGGTGCAATTGTGAGATACTTGCGGGTGACCATGTTGCGGAAGCGAAGCTGGCTCTCCCACTTGATTGGATCACCTAAAAAAACCGAAAACAATAATTGTCTTTCGATTTTGTATTTTTGTTTTCCATTTTCAATTTTCCAAGTTGTTGAGGTAATAGGTCAAAAAAATAGAGAACTGTTTTGTAGAATTAGTTCAGAATAAAAAGTTTGAAGAACAGGATCAATACATACCTCGCAGTGGTCCCTCCTCCAGCTCTAGTTGCCAGTAGGTGATGGCACTAGATGATGGGGACATGGTCTTAGGAGCGGAGGGGTCTATCTCTCGCACCCTAAGGTGTACTGAAACGACATGAGCATAAGCTGCAGTTCAGATCAATTTAGAATGTGTTGATTAACGTTTCGTTTGATAGAGCATCTTAGAGACAAGATAGTTAATGCTCGTCAGTTGAGGAGGCCAATTTGTCACTCAAAACAGCGATATGCCGCATAATATTCAGAAAAACTATCTAAAATTTTCAGTCCATTTCAAAAACAAATGATATTAAACCGCATTTGCGCGGCGTGAACATACTTCCTTGGGTGTCTGACCAATCAAATAGTCCCTCAGCAACAACGTATGCTTCCAGCTCCTTATGAAACAATCGCACAATGGAACCACCCTGAAAACCAAACCAAAGATAAGGAAACTTTATAAGGTCCTCGCTTTTTGCCTTTTTTCACTAATAGATGTGGATATCAAGTGATTTTGCCTACCACCAAATATTTGTGCCGTGAGTCGTCTGCCTTTGAGAACTGGTAAATCTTCAGACCCGATTGCCGTACTGACAAGTTGACTTCCATTCTAGAGTAATAACACTTGTCCAATCAAAAAAAATGTTTTCCATAAGCTTTTGGCTCTGAAATTATTTTAAAATATATTGAAGAAGCACATTAAATTTAATGATCTTTATGCCATTAGCTTAGAAAACTACCTACTTTCTAAATCGAAAAAAAAAATTGATAGATGAAGTTTCGACCTCTGTTTTATTGTGAGGCATGTAACTTGAGCGAACTCACTTTCCGGCCTCGGGGCTGATGAGTCGTTTGAGGGGAAGGGCGCTGACTTTGAGATACTGGCCTAAGCTCTTCACGCTCTCAAGCACCACTTGGTCGTCATAGCGCACCTAAAATTGGGGAAAAAATTCGCCAGCAATACTTTCCAAGAACCATTTCGTTTTTGCGAAAAAATACCTACACATTTTGAAAAATAGTCCTTATTTTTGCACTATTCGAACCACCCAAAAAATTCGAAGCACCTTCAGCGCCAACAGGGGCGGATCTAGGATTTTCTCGAGGGGGGGGGGGGGATTTTCAAAAAAAGTTCGAAAATTTTGACGACCTTTTTTTAAGCTGACCAATTTGATTTTCCGAGCTCTCCTAAAGCACTAAAAAGACTGTTTTGGCCAAATTTTCTGCGCTGCAGGCAAATTTTTGAAAAAACAGGTCAAAAAAGCCCTTTTTGGGCTTTTTTGAAAAATGTTGACAAAAAAATCGCGTTTTTTGGCGCGCGCTCCACCTCAAAAAATAGTATATATTGGCGTCAAAGGCGCCTTTAGAAAAACTTTAGGGTCGGTCGGCCAAAAATGGATTTCTTAAAAAGCACCAAAGGGGGGACCCTTTGGGTCGGCAGGTGGTCGAATCCCTGAGGAAGAGCGATTGTTGCTATCGCGCGATTGACCTTTTTTTAAAAACTGCGCAATACTCTCTGGAACATGACTTTGTGTTCGCGAACTGCGGCTGCATAAAACATACTGTCTCTGTTACTAATCGTAAATATTTCTGAAAAAAAACTAAAAATTGTAATAATGTTTTAAAGTGGGTTTCGCTCGCAACAACACTTACCACATCTCCCTCCGACTTCACTTTGTATCTGGGCATGATTTTGAAGTGTGCGCTTTTAGCACTGTGAGGCAGCAACTCCACCATCATGTCGCTCGAGGATGTCCTCGAAGTCTTGTTCGTGTTCACGTGGATGAACCGGTGGGAGAACTGGTGCTCCAGCTGGATCGTGGCCCCATATGTCAGTGCTTTGCCCTGCAGACGTTTCTGTTCGGCTACGTTGCCTTCTCTCTCAGCCTGAGCTGCAATCTGCAGAAGACAAAAATGTATTGTCGAGAAAATTTAAGTAGCGTCTCGGGCTAAGCAGTCAGCGAAAAAGAGTTGAAAAGACATTTTTTTTTGCATATAATCTGTTTCAACTTTTTTTTGCAAATCAGACCATGCTTTATCTAAAACAAAGGTGAATTCCCATAGGTTCCAATATTCATAGGTACCAAAATAAAAAATCAGTCGCATAAGTTCCAAAATTTATCTTCTTGAATTCTGATTGGTTGAAATTTGAGCCAACGAATTTATGGATTGATTGTTTACTGTTCAAATAGTACAAACTCAAGCTGCAGAATAGTGACCGCCGCAGCCGCGCCAACGTGTTGCGAGCTTGCCATGGACACTATACGAAATTTAGAGCCGATGTGGAAATTATGCGACCTTTTTTTTATTTTGGATCCTATGGGACTGATTTTATGTTTTGGAACCTATGAATACGCATCAAAAGAAAATGATCAGAAAAGAAACGTTTCTAGGTGTTCATTGAATTTAGAGTCTCCAGATTATTTTATGGATGGATATGACTCACCTCCGCTTCATTGAGTTTCGCCTTCAGAGCTACGTTGTCAACATCGATCCTGAAACAAGAAATTTAAAAGTTTTCACTTTTTCCCAGAAATATCAATCTTTGAGTGGTATCAGCAACACAATAGGTCCGGAGAAATCGCAAAAATCTAAATGCAATCAAATAAAACCAGGCCATTAGTGTTAATATTGACCGAATATATTATAAGCAGATGAATGAAATTAATGCCGGATCGAAGGCGGATTGGAACAAATTTAATAATTTTTATGATACCAATTTACAAAAAAAATGGAAGAACAAAAAACTAAATTTGTTATACCTGCACCTATTATATCTGCATCTAGTATATTTAATGTAATATAATTTTCTGTTAATTTTGACTTCGAACTTGTGAGAAAGGCATTTAGCCAATAGGAACGGCTAGCGATTTTGATTGGTTCAAATTTTTCCAGCATTCGCTCCATCCAGCATGAGAACCCTCCCCCTCAAATCTGATTGGCTGAAAATTATTACTTTTAACCAAGTGAGCTTTCTCCCCCCTAAATTGATTTACGGGAAGAGATTGTTTACTTGGTCCACACAATACAAGAATACTTGACTACAATCTTTTTGTGCTTTTCATATATTTAGCTTAGTGTGCATTTACTTGGTAATTTATGTGAAGTTTGACAAAGATCATAAGACTTCTGAATTAAATGATTAGAGGTAACTTCCCTGAATTGCTTACTTACCTCTTTCTAAAATAAAACACTTTTTAAGTGAACCGTTTAATGGAAGTGATGATTCGAGATAGAGAAATGGTTAAATTGGGATGCAAACACAGACCTGATCTGTTCTTGTAGCTTACGGAGCTGCTTGTCAAGCTTGTATCTGTTGGCCACGCATATTTTGAACACGGCCACTGAGAAAGACAAGCGCAACATTCAATTTCATTACGAGAACAACTAATTGTTTGAATGATTGTAAAGCAGAATGGCTTTAATCGTTACCATGTGGATCTGGTAAATTAGGGTAGATTTGATCGGGGTCTCTGCTCACTGCCAGAGTGTTGAACTGGATTCTGAAAAATATTTTAAAAGAATTGGACCTCCAAAAAAGTCTTCATGAAACGTCCCAGTAGTTTTATGAAACATCCCAGTAGTGGTCGGTGATTCAGCTTTTAAAAATCAAAAAACTTGTCTCAGTGTCACAAACGACTGGTCTGTAAGTTTTTGTTCCTATTTTCGAAGAAATAAGTGAAAACAAAATTTGTTCGTGTTAGTTTTTATGCGAATTTTTAATTAGCCATTTTGAACGAAACTTTTTATAGCATAAAGTCTTTTTATAGACAGATATTGACGCCTTGAGCTCAAACTTATACAAGACTGCTCGTATCAGGGCGAAGCCCTGAATGTTCCGACTGCTTTTGAATTATTATGGAGCAGCAGTAAAAACCCGGGTTGACCTCCATACACCGAAAATGCTTATCATACAATTCCATACATCAAGTGTGTGGGAAAATGCTTGTCATACAATTTTCATACAATTTCTAAAAATGGTTGAAAACTGGTATTAACTCATTTCTGTGGCTGTTTGATTCTAATAAAACAATCTGGTGATAAAAAACTGAGGTTTTCGTTTTTGAAAAAAATGCTTATCATACAATTCCCATATATGGAAATTGTATGACTGGCATTTTTTTTGGTGGCGACACAAAAAATTTTTCAAGTAGTTTTGAAAATTTAGCCCAAAAAATTGTTTGTTTTTTTTTCAACCGCAAATCGATTTTCTTACGCAAACAAACAATTTTCGAAAAAAAATTTTGCATGCAAAATTTAATATTTTGTGTGCATAACGTAGTCCTGGGTACGACAAAATTGGCTTAATTTTTTCTTTTCACTTAATTTTTTTTTCAAAAACGCTGAAAATTCCTCTTTCTTTTGTATGGGGTGTTAATGTACGCCTTGATCAATGTCTGATAATTTGAAAATTCAAAAATTTAATATAATCATCATTAAAAAATTTTGCCAAAAAATAAAAGTTTGTTACTTTTGTTATATCAATTGTGAAAGACAGCCAAATTCAGGTCGTTTTCTATGCATTGTAAATGCAAGACCGTCCAACCTTTGGTGTTTTGAGTAACCAAGGTTTTTGTCACTTGTGTTCGGTTGCAACTACAACCGAAAATTTTTCAGAAACTAAATTTAGAAAGAAAAACTCAAAATTTTTTGTTTATGGGAAAACATCTATCATACAATTTTCATATATGGAAAAATGCTTATCATAAAGTTTTCATACAATTTTTTGTACGTATGGAATTGTATGAAATTGTATGACAAGAAGTTTCTCATATATGGAAATTGTATGATAAGAAGTTTTGGTCAACCCGGGAACATAAAAACATTATATGAAATAAAATAAAATGAATTTTTTTTCTAAATTTTGAAATTTTTTTTCTGAAAATCATCCCCCCACACGCCATATAAAGTACAAAAAGATAGTTTTCGTTCCTCGTAACACATCAATTATGGCAAATAAGCTTCGTTCAACCAATTTGGAACAATTTATAAGACGGATTAAATCTCCGCTTACGCATTAATAGCGCGAATTATATCGCGCGTTAATTGTCCCAAATTGGTCAAAATGGCCAAAATGGCAATCTTTAAACCCTCATAACTTTACGAAAAATGATCACAGGTGAAATATCTTTTCAAATTTAAGCTCAGGACAACAATAGCTTTCGAATGATATAAAAAAATTCCGTCAAAAATGGCTAGTTAAAAAGTCGGAATTTGTCTGAAGAAAAAAAAACCCACCCCGAGCTCAAGTATTCCGTTACTTTCGTATCGAAAGTCGGAACAATAAACAGAAAACATTTTACCAGTGAACAATTCTCAAAAAGTAAGGGGGTTCCAAAATTGCCAATTTGGCTAAGTTGGGACCATTACGGGCGAGATATTTCGTGCTATTAACGCTTAAGCGACTTGTTAATTCGCTAATAAACCATTCGAAATTGAATAGAGGCGAATTTTTTGGAGTAATTATTACATAACTCAACGCTAAAAACAACAATTTTCATTTTTTTTTGAAGTTTCATAAAATAGTTTCGATTGATGTTTTTGAAAAATTATTTCAAAAACTTTGACGGGCAGTCGGAACATCCGGTGATTCGCCCCGATATGGACAGTCTTGTTGTTTCGACTTTCGATACAAAAGTAACGGAATATTTGTGCTCGCGGTGGGTTTTTTTTCTTCAGACAAATTTCGACTTTTTAGCTAGCCATTTTTGACGGAATTTTTTACATCATTCAAAAGGTATTGTTGTCCTGAGCTTAAATTTGAAAAGATACTTCACCTGAGATCATTTTTCGTAAAGTTATGAGGGTTTAAAGATTGCCATTTTGACCAATTTGGGACAATTAAAGCGCGATATAATTCGCGTTATTAACGCGTAAGCGGAGATTTAATCCGTCTTATAAATCGTTCCAAATTGATTGAACGAAGCTAATTTGCCATAACTGATTTGTTACAAGGAACGAAATCTATCTTTTTATACTTTATATGGCTGGTGGGGGGATGATTTTTATAAAAATTTTCAAATTTTAGAAAAAAAAATTCATTTTATTTTAAATCATTCAATTTTTTTTATGTTATTACTGCTGCTCCATAAACCTTAAAAGGCAGTCGGAACATTCAGGGCTTCGCCCTGATACGAGCAGTCTTGTTATCTTTAGTATGTTGCTTTTATTGATAGATTTCAGTATCAAATGAATCGAAACCTTAACAGAACATCGATTGTCCTGAAATAAGTGGTAGATAACTTAACTAATACGATTCACATTATTTCCAACTGTGATTTTCGAAAGGTTCTGGAGGAAAAATTTATCAGAATTATTTATCAGAGTTTTATCTCTCTTTCCTTGATTTGATTGTGATCAATAATTGTTTCATTACAGTAGATCTTAGAAAAAACTGATGATTAGTAAAAAATTAAAAATATCTGTGTGAGTAGATAATAGTGGGTAATCGGAACACTCAGGTTTTCACTCTGATACAATTACTTTTGCCATGAACAACTTTCATAGCAAAACTATTATTTCAACTATATAATCACCATCAACCAAATTTAGTATTAGAGTAATTTTTAGCAAGAAATTTCAAGTTCACTCTGACATATTGCTACTCTTGATTTAAAAAAAATATTATTGTAGGAGAAAACATTAAAAAAAACTCTTTGTGGAATAGCTTGGCTCTTTCTTGAAAGGTGATAATACTGATACGTTGCAATACTTATATTTCAAAACGTTGAAGACGAAATTTTTGGTGATAACTATAATTTTGATTGCCGAAGTTTCACTGAACTTAAAAAACCACCCCAAGCATAAGCCTTCCGCATTTCTTCAAAAATCAGAATAACAATACTACTCGCCTATGAGGCAAAGCCCTGAAACTTTCGATTGTGCTCCTCAAATGGTATCAGATTGTATTCAGTAAAAAAATCTTGATAAACACAAAATTTTGGACTGTCAATATTTAAAACAAAAAGCTAAAATCTGGTCAAAATCAGCTTACCACATTTTGTTTTGGAACAATTACGACCGTAGGATATCGCGCAACGCATAAATAATAAGCGCATTGAAACTATTAATGCATTACTTGGGCAACCAACCAGGGGCGGATTTAGGGGGGGGGGGGGCGGGGGGGTTTGGGGCGGACGCTTCTTCCCTCAGGGTTTCTACCCCTGCCGACCCAAAGGGTCCTACTTTTGGTACTTTTTAAGAAATCCATTTTTGGCCGACCGACCCTAAAATTTTTCTGAAGGTGCTTTGGGCACCAACACATACTAACTTTGAAGGGGAGCGTGCGCCAAAAAAAACGCTATTTTTTGTCAAAATTTTCCAAAAAGTGCCTAAAAAGTTTGGCCAAAACAGCGTCTTTTTAGTGCTTTAGGAGAGCTCGGGAAATCAATTTGGTCGACCTAAAAAAAGGTCGACAAAGTTTTCGAAAAATGTTTGAATTGTCCGCCTCTCGAGAAAATCCTAGATCCGCCCCTGCATCCAACTGCGTTTATGTTCGTGAAAAGCACACCTGATGGCAATCCAAACTTCGCGAATTGATCCATACGATCCCCAAATTTTCTTTGTAAAAAATTGTCTGAACTAAGAAAAAAAGGCACAAACACATCAAAAGTAGAAAGATTTAACCAATCAATCCTGGACTTATTAGCATTCCCTATCTTCAAAAATCTGATTGAGTTTCTAGAAAAGTGAGAATGCTCGATCATATTTTTGCCGACAGTTTTTCCACAAATAATCTACCTTGTTTGAATGAAAAATTCAATTCTTACCCCGCCTGTCTGTTGTAAAGATATCCAAGAGCTTCTGGTGCGTAGAAACACACATGATCCCCAATAGTCACCGGTGCCTGGGTTATGACGTCAGCTGTTGCGCCACTTCCAGACGCTGGAGGGCTACTGACTCCAGACATGTCAGAAATTTGTAATTTTTACACGTTGAGCTTTAAAAATTCATTGGTCAACAAAACGTAACTGCTTGTTACTCAACTGAAGAATAATGTTATAAAATTAGAAAATAGCTGTGAGAGCGTCGTGTAGACAAAATTTGAACATTCAGATAATAATAAAAAGTCTTGGCTACATTTTTAGCTGAACTTCTTGTTCAAAAATTGAAAGCTTTTGTTCATTGTCTTGCATTTGATTGATAAACTTTATCAACTTGTTCATTACGTTGGCGTTTTCTTTCTTTGTTCAGTAATTATTTTTGAATAAGAAAATCTTAAATACAGAAAGTCTTAAGACTTTGAATATCAAATTTATCCCAATCTTCATTATACTGCAAAATCTCAATTCCATATGAAAAATGTTTGTTTAAAAAGCGCTAATCATGATTTTAACGCGCTAATCAAGTCTAATCATGCTTTTAACGAATGATGCATTCGAAGATTTAAATGGTACAACAATTTATAAATCAATCTATATACTTTGACAGCTATAATTGTTAAAACCAAATACAAATTTTTAGCCTCAAGCTTTTTAGGCAATTTTTGAAAATTTTTTACAAAAATTTATTTAGCAACCGTTGTATCGACCAATATATAAAGTGTTTTGAAAACACATTTTTTATGAAGCCTCCCTCAGTTCACGAATATTTAGGTTATTGAAGCCTTAGGAAGCAGAAAACTGCCGAATTCCGACGATTCATTTTGCTAGGTTGGATAGTTTTATGTTCAGGCATATAGATCTACTTAACAATTGCCCCCTCCCCCTCTTGATAAAGGGGGGCAATTGTTAAGTAGATTAAAATAACGCATTTTCGACCAATCAGGAGGCAGCAAAATTTAAACTTTTTTTTGAAAATTATCTCCCTACATGCCATATAAAGTACAAAAGGATAGATTTCGCTCCTTTTAACAAACCTATTATGGCAAATAAGCCTTTTTTAAACTAATTTGGAACGATCTCTAAGATGGATTAACTATCAGCTTACGCGTTAATAGCGCGAAATATATCGCGCGTTAATTGTCCCCAATTGCCCAAAATGGCAATCTTTAAACCCCCTTAACTTTACAAAATTGATCACATGTGAAAAAAACTTTTCAAATATGAGCTCAGGACAACAATACCTTTCGAATGATATAAAAAAAATTTCCGTCTAAAATGGCTAGTTAAAAAGTCGAAATTTGTCTGAAGAAAAAAAAACCCACCCTGAGCACAAATATTCCGTTACTTTCGTATTGAAAGTCGGAAAAACAAGACTGCTCGTATCAGCGCGAAGCCCTGAATGTTCCGACTGCCTTTTAAGGTCTATGGAGCAGTAATAACATGTAAAATTTATATGTAAAAAAGTAAAATTATTTTTTTTTCTGAAGAAATTTTGATTTTTGTGAAAACATCCCCCCACGCGCCATATTAAGTACGAAGTGATAGATTTTGCTGCTAATAACAAATCAATTATGGCAAATAAGCTTCCTTGAACCAATTTGGAACAATTTCTAAGACGGATTAAATCTCACTTACGCGTTAATAGCGCGAAATATATCGCGCGTTAATTTTCCCAAATTGGCCAAAATGGTAATCTTTAAACCCTCATAACTTTACGAAAAATCATCACAGGTCAAAGATCTTTTCAAATTTAAGCTCAGGACAACAATTGCTTTCGAATTCCGTCAAAATTGGCTAGTTTAAAAGTCGAAATTTGTCTGAAGAAAAAATACCCACCCCGAGCACAAATATTCCGTTACTTTCGTATCGAAAGTCGGAACAATGATCCATTTTGAGGGCAAAATTTAGGCCCCAGACTGCAAAAAGTTGCAAAGTCGACATTTGTCTACATCATTTTTGTCTAAAACTAATCCAAAGCAACAAGTTTAATTTCCAGTTTTGTTCCTTTGGTCTGGCCATCAAAACTGGACATCCATTACTAGCTATTTTCCCGAACTTGTTTCCCTTGTGACAAAACCGCGGGCTCCGCTGAAATCTTGTAACGAGTCTACAAAATGATAACTGATCACTTTAAATTTTGTGTAGTGGAATCCCTCTATGAGTATTAAAATGCACTTACAAATATTCAGCATTCGGTAGTTGTGCTTAAACTTGCATAAGTAAGAAGCTTTGCATACTTTGTGCAAAAAATGTTTTCCTTTCCAATGTCAAACTGGGTCTCTCTACAAATAAAAAACCAAAGGGTCTCTGTGTCATAGTCGCTCCGTCATTTTAGTCTCAAAAAACCTGGTACTAATTAAAAATGATATCATTTTGCATTTTGAACTCATTTGTCTAAAGGAAAAACCACGCTGAGCACAAATATTTCTTCCCTTTCTCTTAGAGTCGGAAAAAAAAAAATTTCAACTTTTCTTTATATTTCATCCGTTTATGCTTACAGTTTTGTGGTGCCTTGATTTTATTTATTGTTGTTCCGACTTTCGATACGAAAGTAGCGGAATGTTTGTGCTCGGGGTGGGTTTTTTTTTCTTCAGACAAATTTCGACTTTTTAACTAGCCATTTTTGATGAAATTTTTTGATATCAATCGAAAGCTATTGTTGTTCTGAGCTATATTTTGAATTTTTTTTTATATGTGATCATTTTTTGTTAAGCAAGAGGATTTAAAGATTGCCATTTTGCCCAATTTGGGACAATTAACGCGCGATATATTTGGCGCTGTTAACGCGTAAGCGGAGATTGAGTCCGTCTGAAAAATTGTTTCAAAGTCGTTGAAAGAAGCTCATTTGTCATAATTGATTTCTTACAAGGAGCAAAATTTATTCTTTTGTGCTTTATATGGCGTGTGGGGGATGATTTTTATAGAAAAATATTCAACTTTTAGAAAAAAAAAATCGTTTTTTTATTACATTTAATTTGCTTATGATATTTATGTTATTACTGCTCCATTAAACTTAAAAGACAGGCGGAACATTCAGGGCTTTGCCCTGGTACGAGCAGTCTTGTTGTTCCGACTTTCGATACGAAAGTAACGGAATATTTGTGCTCGGGAGGGTTTTTTTTCTTCAGACAAATTAACTAGCCATTTTTAACTAGCACTTTTTGACGGAATTTTTTATATCATTCAAAAAGTATTGTTGTCCTGAGCTCAAATTTGAAAAGATATTTCACCTGTGATCATTTTTGGTAAAGTTACGGGGGTTTAAAGATTGCCATTTTGGCCAATTTGGGACAATTAACGCGCGATATTTCGGAACTTTGTTGAGCGGCGTAAGAGGCTTCCTGTGATATAATTTTTGTATCAATTAACAAAGTAGTTTCAGCGTAATTTTTGATTAATTGAAAAAAGCCAAATTGACCCATTTTTGGGGTAAAATGTTTGTTAAGAATTTCGGAGAAAAAATGGCACCATTTTAATTCTGGTGAAATTCTAAGAAACTTTTGTTCCCTTCACTTTTTGTCTAATCTTAACCCAATTTGAGAAAAACGCGTTTGAAAATTCAAGTTATGTTCGTTTTGTCCGGATAATTTAAATCAGCACTGTACTGCGTTCAATATTTTACAAAGAAGTTTTAAAGTTATTACAACTCTCTCGATGAATTTGTTTTAAATTAGAACAAGTCAATATTTTTAGAATAAAATTTACAAAGCTTTCTGTGCAAAATATATTTGTCTGAATTTTCATTGGAGTCGAAAATTGATATAGAAAATATTTATGTTTTTGGTTCATTTTACTGGTTCAATAGTTCTCATTTGTTCAATTCATTCGAATTGGAACAGTATCTATTCTCCTTTTTTCTGCAAAAATCAATCGTCCACAATTTTGAAAAATGAAATCAACGTCGTAGAATATAAGGGGCAGTCGAATCGATCGAGTTTTTCCCCCTGTTGAGAGTAGTTGTTCATCGTTCCAACATTCAAAGAATGTGATAGAAAAATTGTGCTCCGGTTGGTTTGTTTTCCTGACAAATTTTGAACGTACTTAACAATTTTATCTTGATTTTGTTGTGCAGTCGGAAAGATGTTGATGCCCAGGGCTCAAAATAAACCAAGGCTCAAAAGATATTAACCGGTTGTCTTTTTTCGCACAGTTATAACGGTTTGACTTCGAGATTACTTTGATGAAAATAAATTGAACTCGGATAAGTACCGCGCGATTTTTTCTGTCCAAATAACACGTAAGAGGCCAATTAAATCATTTAAAACTAAAATGATACCTGTAGTTTGGTCTTATTTCAACGCTACCAGACAAGAAGAATATCAGTTTGCTCATCACAAATTATCTGGAGGATAAGATAACAATTTTTTCCTAGTTTTTTTTACTTTTTAAGCAAAAATGACAAAACTGTTGCCTTGATGAGAGCGGGTATTGTTTTATTTTTCGCTATGTCTTGGAACACCTAGAAAAATTTGAATGAAATTATTAAAAAGTAACGAAACTAAGCACGCTAATACATCAGAAAACTATAATTTTGTTGCGTTCCAGTAAAACTTGGAATTATCATTGAAAATGACAATGATAATTCCAAATTTTTCTGGAACGCAAAATTTCTTTTTAAATGTATTGGCATCTCCAAATTTTGTTACCTTTTAAGAATTTCTTTCGGTAGAATTGTTAACTGCAATACCAATTGTGAGCCCAATCATTGTCCAAGTAATCTCCGTTTTCACAGCTTTTGTCTCAATTGTTGACATGCTTCCTGCTAAAGGTTCCAGACAAGGTTTTGAAGGTCTTATGACATGATTTCATTGAAGTTAAAGATCGAGATACCGCAATTGAAAAGCACTGGCTGCGGTTCAAAAAGCTATTGTTAAAATTGTTTTCAACGAGATTCGAAATGCATAAATGACCTAAGGAAGACCACTCAACAAGTTTCAGTTTGACGCAAATGGCTGAAAAAGCTTCAAGTTATTATATTCAAATAGTGGTGGTCAGTAAAACTTCTGTTTATTTTTATACTCAACACAAAAAAAAACGTTTTTATGGTTGAAAAGTTCCGTTAATTATTGCAACTCTTAGAGCCGAAAGTTTGCCGTAAAAATGATCTCACCGAAGTCACTTCTTCCATCTTTTTGAAAAACGGAGAAATTAAATTCGTACGACACTGAAGAGACTATCAATCTCTATAGAAGTTTTTGTTCCGACTTCGATACGAAAGTAACGCAATTTTTGTGCTCGCGGTGGGTTTTTTCTTCAGACAACTTTCGACTTTTTAACTAGCCAGTTTTGACGGAATTTTTTAATATCATTCGAAAAGTATTGTTGTCCTGAGCTCGAGTTTGAAAAGATATTTCAACTGTGATCATTTTTCGTAAAGTTAGGGG
Organism: Symsagittifera roscoffensis; assembly: GCF_963678635.1. Lineage (NCBI taxonomy): Eukaryota > Metazoa > Xenacoelomorpha > Acoela > Convolutidae > Symsagittifera > Symsagittifera roscoffensis. Next base: position 57,397,199 of record NC_087063.1, on the reverse strand, counting down.
GTTTAAAGATTGCCATTTTGGGCAACTTGGGACGCGTAAACGGAGAGTTAATCCGTCTTACAAATCGTTCCAAATTGGTTAAAAGAAGCTTATTTGCCATAAATGGTTTGTTACAAGAAGCAAAATCTATCCTTTTGTACTTTATATGGCGTGTGGGGTGATGATTTTCAGTTTTACAAAAAAAAGTTTTTCATTTTGTTTTAATTCATTGAGTTTTTTAATGTTATTACTGCTCCACAAACCTTAAAAGGCAGTCGGAACCTTCAGGGCTTCGCCCTGATACGAGCAGTCTTGTTGAACTTTGCGATAATTTTAAATGCTATAGCCTCTAACATAAGTCAAAAGTACATAATGTGATGATGATTATCGGCTCGGTCAAATCCAAGGACAATTATTGTTCCCACTTTCGTAACGAAAGTGACGGATTATTTGTGCTCGGGTGGTTTTTTTTTCTTCAGACAAATTTCAACTTTTTAACTAGCCGCTTTTGACGGAATTTTTTTACATCATTCAAAAGCTATGAATGGTCCAAGCTTAAATTTGAAAAAATATTTCACCTGTGATCATTTTTTGTAGAGTTATGGGGGGTTAAAGATTGCGATTTTGGCCAAATTGGGACAATTAACGCTCGATATGTTTCGCGCTATTAACGCGTAAGCGAGATTTAATTCATCTTAGAAATCAATCCAATTTGGTTGAAGGAGGCTTTTATGCCAAATTGATTTAATAATATGATTGAAATCTGTCAATTTGCGTGTTATATGGCGTATGGGGGATGACTTTCAAAAACAATTTCAATTTTTAAAAGAAAAAATTTCATTTTTTGATTTTTTAACTAGCCTTTTTTGACGGAATTTTTTATATCATTCGAAAGGTATTGTTGTCCTGAGCTGATGTTTGAAAAGATTTTTCACCTGTGATCAATTTCGTAAAGTTAAGGGGGTTTAAAGATTGCCATTTTGGGCAATTGGGGACAATTAACGCGCGATATATTTCGCTCTATTAAAGCGTAAGCTGTGATTTTATCCGCCTTAGAAATCACTCCAAATTGGTTGAAAAAAGCTTATTTGCAATTATTGATTTGTTACAAGGAGCAAAATTTATCATTTTGTACTTTATTTGGCATGTGGGGTGATAATTTTCAAAAAAAAATTCAACTTTTAGAAAAACAACTTTTGCTTTTTTAATTTTTTTTGTATGTTATAAATGCTCCATAAACCTTAAAAGGCAGTCGGAACATTCAGGGCTTTGCCTTGATACGAGCTGTCTTGTTCCGACTTTCGTAACGAAAGTAACGGAATATTTGTGCTCGGGGTGGGTTTTTTTCTTCAGACAAAATTCGGCTTTTGAACTAGCCAATTTTGCCGAAATATTTTGATATCATTCTGAAAAAATGTTGTTGTCTTGATTTTAAATTTGAAAAGATATTTTACCTGTGATTTTTTTCGTGATGTTATGGGGGTTTAAAGATTGCCATTTTGACCAATTTGGGACAATTATCAAGCGATATATTTCGCGCTATTATTGCATAAGCGGAGAATGAATCCGTCTGAGAAATTGTTCCAAATTGGTTGAAAAAAACACATCTGTCATAAGTGATTTGTTACAAGGAGCCAAATTTATACTTTTGTACTTTATATGGCGTATGGGGGGATGATTTTCAAAAATATTTTCAAATTTTAGAAAAAACAATTTAATTTTATTTTAGTAAACTTTTTTGTGTCTATTATAACTGCTTCATAAACCTTAAAAGGCAGTCGGAACATTCAGGGTTTTGCCTTGATACGAGCTTTCTTTTTCCGACTTTTGTAACGAAAGTAACGGAATGTTTGTGCTCGGGGTGGGTTTTTTTCTTCAGACAAAATTCGGCTTTTGAACTAGCCAATTTTGCCGAAATATTTTGATATCATTCGGAAAAAATGTTGTTGTCTTGATTTTATATTTGAAAAGATATTTTACCTGTGATTTTTCTTCGTGATGTTATGGGGGTTTAAAGATTGCGATTTTGACCAATTTGGGACAGTTATCAAGCGATATATTTCGCGCTATTATTGCATAAGCGGAGATTGAATCCGTCTGAGAAATTGTTCCAAATTGGTTGAAAAAAACACATCTTTCATAAGTGATTTGTTACAAGGAGCCAAATTTATACTTTTGTACTTTATATGGCGTATGGGGTGATGACTTTCAAAAACAATTTCAAATTTCAGAAAAAAAATTTTCATTTTTTTTCAATAAATTTTTTTGTATGTTATAACTGCTCCATCTTCTATTGTTGTCTTGATCTTAAACTTTACCCGTGATCTTTTTTCGTAATGTTATGGAGGTTTAAAGATTGCTATTTTGTCCACATTGGGACAATTAACGCTCGATATGTTTCTCGCTATTAACGCTTAAGCGAGATTTAATTCGTCTAAGAAATCGATCCAATTTGGTTGAATGAGGCTTAATGCCATAATTGATTTATTAAAAAGAAGAAAATCTATCACTTTGCACTTAATATGGCAGGTGGGGGGGATGTTTTCACAAAAATCTCATAAAAAAGTTTTGATTTTTTTATTACATTTATTTTTTTAATGTTATTCTGCTCCATAAACCTTAAAAGGCAGTCAGAACCTTCAGGGCTTCGCCCTGATACCAGCAGTCTTGTTGAATTTTGCGATAATTTTAAATGATATAGCCTCTAACATAAGTCAAAAGTACATAATGTGATGATGATTATCGGCTCGGTCAAATCCAAGGACAGTTAATGTTCCGACTTTTGTAACAAAAAAGACGGATTATTTGTGCTCGGGTGGTTTTTTTTTCTTCATTTCTTCAGACAAGTTTTAATTTTTTAACTAGTCGCTTTTGACGGATTTTTTTACATCATTCAAAAGCTATAAATGTCCCAAGCTTAAATTTAAAAAGATATTTCACCTGTGATCATTTTTCGTAGAGTTATGGGGGGTTAAAAATTGCGATTTTGGCCAAATTGGGAAAAATAACGCTCGATATGTTTCGCGCTATTAACGTGTAAGCTGTGATTTAATCCGCCTTAGAAATCACTTCAATTTGGTTGGAAGAAGCTTATTTGCAAAAATTGATTTGTTACAAGGAGCGAAATTTATCCTTTTGTACTTTCTATGGCGTGTGGGGTGATATTTTTCAACAAAAAAAAAATCGACTTTTAGAAAAACACTTTTTGTTTTTTAATTTTTTTTGTATGTTATAACTGCTCCATAAACCTTAAAAGGCAGTCGGAACATTCAGGGCTTTGCCTTGATACGAGCTGTCTTGTTCCGACTTTTGTAACAAAAGTAACGGAATATTTGTGCTCGGGGTGGGTTTTTTTCTTCAGACAAAACTCGGCTTTCGAACTAGCCATTTTTGATGAAAATTTTTGATATCTTTCGAAAACTTTTGTTGTCTTGATTTTAAATTTGAAAAAATATATTACCTGTAATCTTTTTTTGTAATGTTATGGGGGTTTGAATATTGCCATTTTGGCCAATTCAGGACAGTTATCAAGCGATATATTTCGCGCTACTATTGCATAAGCGGAGATTGAATCCGTCTTAGAAATTGTTCCAAATTGGTTGAAAAAAGCTCATCTGTCATAAATGATTTGTTGCAAGGAGCCAAATTTACTCTTTTGTACTTTATATGGCGTATGAGGGGATGACTTTCAAAAACAACTTCAAATTTTAGAAAAAAAAAGTTCATTTTATTTTAATAAATTTTTTTGTATGTTTATAACTGCTCCATAAACCTTAAAAGGCAGTCGGAACATTCAGGGCTTTGCCTTGATGCGAGCAGTCTTGTTTCGACTTTCGTAACGATAGTGTCGGAATGTTTGTGCTCGGGGTGGGTTTTTTTTCTTCAAACAAAATTCGGCTTTTGAACTAGCCATTTTTGCCGAAAATTTTTGATATCATTCGGAAACTATTGTTGTCTTGATTTTAAGTTTGAAAAGATATTTTACCTGTGACTTGTTTTAAAATGTTATGGAGGTTTAAAGATTGCCATTTTGGCCAATTCAGGACAGTTATCAAGCGATATATTTTGCGCTACTATTGCATAAGCGGAGATTGAATCCGTCTTAGAAATTGTTCCAAATTGATTGAACAAAACACATCTGTCATAAGTGATTTGTTACAAGGTGCCAAATTTATACTTTTGTATTTTATATGGCGTATGGGGGGATGAGTTTCAAAAACAATTTCAATTTTTAGAAAAAAAAATTTCATTTTATTTCAATAAACTTTTTTGTATGTTATAACTGCTCCATAAACCTTAAAAGGCAGTCGGAACATTCAGGGCTTTGCCTTGATACGAGCAGTCTTGTAACGATAGTAACGGAATATTTTTGCTCGGGGTGGGTTTTTTTTTCTTCAAACAAAATTCGGCTTTTGAACTAGCCATTTTTGCCGAAAATTTTTGATATCATTCGGAAACTGTTGTTGTCTTGATTTTAAGTTTGAAAAGATATTTTACCTGTGATTTTTTTGTAATGTTTGGAATGCAATTCAGGTCAGTTATCAAGCGATATATTTTGCGCTACTATTGCATAAGCGGAGATTGAATCCGTCTTAGAAATTGTTCCAAATTGGTTGAAAAAAGCTCATCTGTCATAAATGATTTGTTACAAGGAGCCAAATTTACTCTTTTGTACTTTATATGGCGTATGAGGAGATGAATTTCAAAAACAACTTCAAATTTTAGAAAAAAAAATTTTCATTTTATTTTAATAAATTTTTTTGTATGTTATAACTGCTCCATAAACCTTAAAAGGCAGTCGGAACATTCAGGGCTTTGCCTTGATACGAGCAGTCTTTTTTCGACTTTCGTAACGATAGTGTCGGAATGTTTGTGCTCGGGGTGGGTTTTTTTTCTTCAAACAAAATTCGGCTTTTGAACTAGCCATTTTTGCCGAAAATTTTTGATATCAGTTTGAAAAGATTTTTTACCTGTGATTTGTTTTGTAATGTTATGGAGGTTTAAAGATTGCCATTTTGGCCAATTCAGGACAGTTATCAAGCGATATATTTTGCGCTACTATTGCATAAGCGGAGATTGAATCCGTCTTAGAAATTGTTCCAAATTGGTTGAAAAAAACACATCTGTCATAAGTGATTTGTTACAAGGTGCCAAATTTATACTTTTGTATTTTATATGGCGTATGGGGGGATGACTTTCAAAAACAATTTCAATTTTTAGAAAAAAAAATTTCATTTTATTTCAATAAACTTTTTTGTATGTTATAACTGCTCCATAAACCCTAAAAGGCAGTCGGAACATTCAGGGCTTTGCCTTGATACGAGCAGTCTTGTAACGATAGTAACGGATTATTTGTGCTCGGGTGGGTTTTTTTCTTCAGACAAAATTCGACTTTTGAACTAGCCATTTGATGAAATTTTTCGATATCATTCGAAAGCTATTGTTGACTTGATTTTAAATTTGAAAAGTTATTGTGCTTGTGATCTTTTTTCGTAATGTTATGGGGGTTTAAAGATTGCCATTTTGGCCAATTCAGGTCAGTTATCAAGCGATATATTTTGCGCTACTATTGCATAAGCGGAGATCGAATCCGTCTTAAAAATTGTTCCAAATTGGTTGAAAAATGCTCAACTGTCATAAATGATTTGTTACAAGGAGCAAAATTCATCCTCTTGTACTTTATATGGCGTATGGGGGATGACTTTCAAAAACAATTTCAATTTTTAGAAAAAAAAAATTTCATTTTATTTCAATAAACTTTTTTGTATGTTATAACTGCTCCATAAACCTTAAAAGGCAGTCGGAACATTCAGGGCTTTGCCTTGATACGAGCAGTCTTTTTTCGACTTTCGTAACGATAGTGTCGGAATGTTTGTGCTCGGGGTGGGTTTTTTTTCTTCAAACAAAATTCGGCTTTTGAACTAGCCATTTTTGCCGAAAATTTTTGATATCAGTTTGAAAAGATTTTTTACCTGTGATTTGTTTTGTAATGTTATGGAGGTTTAAAGATTGCCATTTTGGCCAATTCAGGACAGTTATCAAGCGATATATTTTGCGCTACTATTGCATAAGCGGAGATTGAATCCGTCTTAGAAATTGTTCCAAATTGGTTGAAAAAAACACATCTGTCATAAGTGATTTGTTACAAGGTGCCAAATTTATACTTTTGTATTTTATATGGCGTATGGGGGGATGACTTTCAAAAACAATTTCAATTTTTAGAAAAAAAAATTTCATTTTATTTCAATAAACTTTTTTGTATGTTATAACTGCTCCATAAACCCTAAAAGGCAGTCGGAACATTCAGGGCTTTGCCTTGATACGAGCAGTCTTGTAACGATAGTAACGGATTATTTGTGCTCGGGTGGGTTTTTTTCTTCAGACAAAATTCGACTTTTGAACTAGCCATTTGATGAAATTTTTCGATATCATTCGAAAGCTATTGTTGACTTGATTTTAAATTTGAAAAGTTATTGTGCTTGTGATCTTTTTTCGTAATGTTATGGGGGTTTAAAGATTGCCATTTTGGCCAATTCAGGTCAGTTATCAAGCGATATATTTTGCGCTACTATTGCATAAGCGGAGATCGAATCCGTCTTAAAAATTGTTCCAAATTGGTTGAAAAATGCTCAACTGTCATAAATGATTTGTTACAAGGAGCAAAATTTATCCTCTTGTACTTTATATGGCGTATGGGGGATGACTTTCAAAAACAATTTCAATTTTTAGAAAAAAAAAATTTCATTTTATTTCAATAAACTTTTTTGTATGTTATAACTGCTCCATAAACCTTAAAAGGCAGTCGGAACATTCAAGGCTTTGCCTTGATACGAGCAGTCTTTTTTCGACTTTCGTAACGATAGTGTCGGAATGTTTGTGCTCGGGGTGGGTTTTTTTTCTTCAAACAAAATTCGGCTTTTGAACTAGCCATTTTTGCCGAAAATTTTTGATATCAGTTTGAAAAGATTTTTTACCTGTGATTTGTTTTGTAATGTTATGGAGGTTTAAAGATTGCCATTTTGGCCAATTCAGGACAGTTATCAAGCGATATATTTTGCGCTACTATTGCATAAGCGGAGATTGAATCCGTCTTAGAAATTGTTCCAAATTGGTTGAAAAAAACACATCTGTCATAAGTGATTTGTTACAAGGTGCCAAATTTATACTTTTGTATTTTATATGGCGTATGGGGGGATGACTTTCAAAAACAATTTCAATTTTTAGAAAAAAAAATTTCATTTTATTTCAATAAACTTTTTTGTATGTTATAACTGCTCCATAAACCCTAAAAGGCAGTCGGAACATTCAGGGCTTTGCCTTGATACGAGCAGTCTTGTAACGATAGTAACGGATTATTTGTGCTCGGGTGGGTTTTTTTCTTCAGACAAAATTCGACTTTTGAACTAGCCATTTGATGAAATTTTTCGATATCATTCGAAAGCTATTGTTGACTTGATTTTAAATTTGAAAAGTTATTGTGCTTGTGATCTTTTTTCGTAATGTTATGGGGGTTTAAAGATTGCCATTTTGGCCAATTCAGGTCAGTTATCAAGCGATATATTTTGCGCTACTATTGCATAAGCGGAGATCGAATCCGTCTTAGAAATTGTTCCAAAATGGTTGAAAAATGCTCAACTGTCATAAATGATTTGTTACAAGGAGCAAAAATTATCCTCTTGTACTTTATATGGCGTATGGGGGGATGACTTTCAAAAACAATTTCAATTTTTAGAAAAAAAAAATTTCATTTTATTTCAATAAACTTTTTTGTATGTTATAACTGCTCCATAAACCTTAAAAGGCAGTCGGAACATTCAGGGCTTTGCCTTGATACGAGCAGTCTTGTAACGATAGTAACGGAATATTTGTGCTCGGGGTAGATTTTTTTTTCTTCAGACAGAATTCGACTTCTTAACTAGTCATTTTTGATGAAATTTTTTAATATCTTTCGAAAACTATTGTTGTCTTGATCTTAAATTTGAAAAGATATTTTACCTGTGATCTTTTTTTGAAATGTTATGGAGGTTTAAAGATTGCTATTTTAGCCTAACTGGGACAATTAACGCTCGATATGTTTCGCGCTATTAACGCCTAAGCGAGATTTAATTCGTCTTAGAAATCGATCCAATTTGGTTGAAGGAGGCTTATATGCCATAATTGATATATTAATGGGAATAAAATCTATCACTTTGCACTTAATATGGCGTGTGGGGGGATGTTTTCACAAAAATCTTATAAAAAAAAATTGATTTTTTTAATTACATTTATTTTTTAAATGTTATTACTGCTCCATAAACCTTAAAAGGCAGTCGGAACCTTCAGGGCTTCGCCCTGATACTAGCAGTCTTGTTGAACTTTGTGATAACTTTAAATACTATAGCCTCTAACATAAGTCAAAAGTACATAATGTGATGATGATTATCGGCTCGGTCAAATCCAAGGACAATTTTTGTTCCGACTTTCGTAACGAAAGTGACGGATTATTTGTGCTCGGTTGGGTTTTTTTCTTCAGACAAATTTCAACTTTTTAACTAGCCGCTTTTGACGGAATTACTTCTACATCATTCAAAAGTTATTTATGTCCTAAGCTTAATTTTGAAAAGATATTTCACCTGTGATCATTTTTCGTAGAGTTATGGGCGGTTAAAGATTGCGATTTTGGCCAAATTGGGACAATTAACGCTCGATATGTTTCGCGCTATTAACGCGTAAGCGAAATTTATTTCGCCTTAGAAGTCGTTCAAATTTGGTTGAAGGAGGCTTATTTGCCAAATTGATTTGTTAATAGGAATAAAATCTATCACTTTGCACTAAATTTTTTATAGTTGTTACTGCTCCATAAACCTTAAAAGGCAGTCGGAACATTCAGGGCTTTGCCTTGATACGAGCAGCCTTCTTGCGACTTTCGTAACGAAAGTAACGGAATATTTGTGCTCGGGGTGGGATTTTTTTCTTCCGACAAAATTCGATTTTTGAACTAGCCATTTTGATGAAATTTTTCAATTTCATTCAAAAACTATTGTGGTCTTGATTTTAAATTTAAAAAGATTTTTTACTTATGATCTTTTTTTGCAATGTTATGGGGGTTTAAAGATTGCCATTTTGGCCAATTTGGGACAATTATCAAGCGATATATTTCGCGCTATTATTGGATAAGTGGAGATTAAATCCGTCTTAGAAATTGTTTCAAATTGGTTGAAAAAGGCTCATATGTCATAAATGATTTGTTACAAGGAGCCAAACTTATCCTTTTGTACTTTATATGGCGTATGGGGGGATGACTTTCAAAAAAAATTTCATATTTTAGAGAAAAAATTTTCAATTTATTTTACTAATTTTTTTTGTATGTTATAACTGCTCCATAAACCTTAAAAGGTAGTCGGAACATTCAGGGCTTTGCCTTGATACGAGCAAGCTTGTTCCGACTTTCGTAACGATAGTAAGGGAATATTTGTGCTCTGGGTAAGCTTTTTTTCTTCAGACAAACTTCGACTTTTTAACTAGCCTTTTTTGACCAAATTTTTTTTATCATTCAAAAAGTATTGTTGTCTTGAGCTTAAATTTGAAAAGATATTTCACCTGTGATAGTTTTTCTTAAATTTATGGGGGTTTAGATATTGCCATTTTGACCAATACTGGACATTTAAATCGCCATATATTTCGCTCTATTAACGCCTAAGCTGTGATTAATTCCGACTTAGAAATCACTCCAAATTGGTTGAAAGAAGCTTATTCGCATTAAATGATTTTTTACAAGGAGCGAAATCTATCCTTCTGTACTTTATTTGGCGTCTGGGGTAATAATTTTCAAAAACAAATTTCAACTTATGAATAAATAATTTTTACTTTTTAAGTTTTTTTGTATGTTATAACTGCTCCATAAACCTTTAAAGGCACTCGGAACATTCAGCGCTTTGCCTTGATACGAGCAGTCTTGTTCCGACTTTCGTAATGAAAGTAACGGAATATTTGTGCTCGGGGTGGGTTTTTTTTCTTCAGAAAAAACTCGACTTTTGAACTAACCATTTTGATGAAACTTTTCAATATCATTCAAAAACTATTGTTGTCTTGATTTCAAATTTGAAAAAATAAATTACCTGTGATCTTTTTTTGTAATGTTATGGGGGTTTAAAAATTGCCATTTTGGCCAAATTAGGACAATTATCAAGCGATATATTTCACTTTATTATTGCATAAACGGAGATCGAATCCTTCTTAGAAAATGTTCCAAATTGAAAGAAAAAGGCTCATTGGTCATAAATTATTTGTTACAAGGAGCAAAATTTATCCTTTTGTACTTTATATGGCGTATGGGGGGATGACTTTCAAAAAAATTTTCAAATTTAAGAAAAAAATTTTCATTTTACTTTGTTAAAATTTTTTTTATGTTATAACTGCTCGATAAACCTTAAAAGGCAGTCGGAACATTCAGGGCTTCGCGCTGATACGAGCAGTCTTCTTTTTCCGACTTTCATAACGAAAGTAACGGAATATTTGTGCTCGGGGTGGGTTTTTTTTTCTTCAGACAAAATTCGACTTTTGAACTAGCAATTTTGATGAAATTTTACGATATCATTCGAAAGCTATTGTTGACTTGATTTTAAATTTGAAAAGTTATTTTGCTTGTGATCTTTTTTCGTAATGTTATGGGGGTTTAACGATTGCCATTTTGGCCAATTTGGGACAATTATCAAGCGATATATTTCGCGCTATTATTGCATAAGCGGAGATTGAATCCGTCTTAGAAATTGTTCTAAATTGTTTGAAAAAGGCTCATCTGTCATAAATGATTTGTTACAAGGAGCCAAACTTATCCTTTTGTACTTTATATTGCGTATGAGGAGATGAATTTCAATTTTTTTTCAAATTTTTGAAAAAAAACATCGTTTTAATTTATTTATTTTTTTTGTGTGTTATAACTGCTCCATAAACCTTAAAAGGCAGTCGGAACATTCAGGGCTTTGCCTTGGTACGAGCAGTCTTGTTCCGACTTTCGTAACGAAAGTAACGGAATATTTGTGCTCTGGGTGTTTTTTTTTCTTCAGAAAAAATTCGACTTTTTAACTAGCCTTTTTTGACGGAATTTTCATATCGTTCAAAAGGTATTGTTGTCTTAATTTTAAATTTGAAAAAATAATTTACCTGTGATCTTTTTTCGTAAAGTCATGGGGGTTTAAAGATTGCCATTTTGGCCAATATGGGACAATTAAATCGCGATATATTTCGCTCTGTTAACGCGTAAGCTGAGATTTAATCCGTCTTAAAAATCGTTCCGAATTGGTTGAAAAAATCTTATTTGCCATAATTGATTTGTTACAAGGCGCCAAATCTATTCTTTAGTACGTTATATGGCATGGGGTGATGATTTTCAAAAAAAAAATCGAATTTTAGAAAAAAAAATTTATTTTATTTTATTAATTTTTTGTGTATGTTATAACTGCTTCATAAACCTTAAATGGTAGTCGGAACAATCAGGGCTTTGCCTTGATACGAGCAGTCTTGTTCCGACTTTCGTAACGATAGTAAGGGAATATTTGTGCTCTGGGTAGGCTTTTTTTCTTCAGACAAACTTCGACTTTTTAACTAGCCTTTTTTGACCAATTTTTTTTTATCATTCAAAAAGTATTGTTGTCTTAATTTTAAATTTGAAAAAATATTTTACCTGTGATCTTTTTTTGTAAAGTCATGGGGGTTTAAAGATTGCCTTTTTGGCCAATATGGGACAATTAAATCGCGATATATTTCGCTCTGTTAACGCGTAAGCTGAGATTTAATCCGTCTTAAAAATCGTTCCGAATTGGTTGAAAAAATCTTATTTGCCATAATTGATTTGTTACAAGGCGCCAAATCTATTCTTTAGTACGTTATATGGCATGGGGTGATGATTTTCAAAAAAAAATTCGAATTTTAGAAAAAAAATTTTATTTTATTTTATTAATTTTTTGTGTATGTTATAACTGCTTCATAAACCTTAAATGGTAGTCGGAACATTCAGGGCTTTGCCTTGATACGAGCAGTCTTGTTCCGACTTTTGTAACGATAGTAACGGAATATTTGTGCTCGGGGTAGGTTTTTTTCTTCAGGCAAAATTCGACTTCTTAACTAGCCATTTTTGAGGAAATTTTTATAATATCATTCGAAAACTATTGTTGTCTTGATCTTAAATTTGAAAAAAACATTTCACCTGTGATCTTTTTTCGTAAAGTCATGGGGGTTTAAAGATTGCCATTTTGGCCAATATGGGACAATTAAATCGCGATATATTTCGCTCTGTTAACGCGTAAGCTGAGATTTAATCCGTCTTAAAAATCGTTCCGAATTGGTTGAAAAAATCTTATTTGCCATAATTGATTTGTTACAAGGTGCCAAATCTATTCTTTAGTACGTTATATGGCATGGGGTGATGATTTTCAAAAAAAAAATCGAATTTTAGAAAAAAATTTTTATTTTATTTTATTAATTTTTTGTGTATGTTATAACTGCTTCATAAACCTTAAATGGTAGTCGGAACATTCAGGGCTTTGCCTTGATACGAGCAGTCTTGTTCCGACTTTTGTAACGATTGTAACGGAATATTTGTGCTCGTGGTAGGTTTTTTTCTTCAGGCAAAATTCGACTTCTTAACTAGCCATTTTTGAGGAAATTTTTATAATATCATTCGAAAACTATTGTTGTCTTGATCTTAAATTTGAAAAAATATTTCACCTGTGATCTTTTTTCGTAAATTTATGGGGGTTTAAAGATTGCCATTTGGCCAATTTGGGACAATTATCAGGCGATATATTTCGCGCTATTGTTGCATAAGCGGAGATTGAATCCGTCTTAAAAATTGTTCCGAATTGGTTGAAAAAGGCTCATCTGTCATAAATGATGTGTTACAAGGAGCAAAATTTATCCTCTTGTACTTTATATGGCGTATGGGGAGATGACTTTCAAAAAAAAAGTTCAAAATTTAGAAAAAAAAATTCAATTTTTTTTGTTAAAATTTTTTGTTTGTTTTAACTGCTCCATAAACTTTAAAAGGCAGACGGAACAATCAAGGCTTCGCGCTGATACAAGCAGTCTTCTTTTTCCGACTTTCAACACGAAAGTAACGGAATATTTGTGCTCGGGGTGGGTTTTTTTTCTTCAGATAAACTTCGACTTTTTAACTAGCCTTTTTTGACGGACTTTTTTTAATCATTCAAAAGGTATTGTTGTCCTGAGCTTAAATTTGAAAAGACATTTCACCTGTGATAGTTTTTAATAAAGTTATGGGGGTTTATATATTGCCATTTTGACCAATATGGGACAATTAAATCGCGATATGTTTCGCTCTAATAACGCGTAGGCTGTGATTTATTCCGCCATAGAAATCACTCCAAACTGGTTGAAAGAAGCTTATTCGCAATTATTGATTCGTTACAAGGAGCGAAATCTATCCTTTTGTACTTTATATGGCGTGTGGGTTGATACTTTTCAAAAAATTTTCAACTTTTATAAAAACAATTTTTATTTTTTAAAATTTTTTGTATGTTATAACTGCTCCGTGAACCTTAAAAGGCAGTCGGATCATTCAGGGCTTTGCCTTGATACGAAAAGTCTTGTTCCGACTTTCGTAAAGAAAGTAACGGAATATTTGTGCTCTGGGTGATTTTTTTTCTTCAGACAAAATGCGACTTTTTTACTAGCCTTTTTGACGGAATTTTTTAAATCATTGAAAAGGTATTGTTGTCTTAATTTTAAATTTGAAAAGATATTTTACCTGTGATCTTTTTTTGTAAAGTTATAAGGGTAAAGAAATTGCCATTTTTACCATTATGGGATAATTAAATTGCGATATATTTCGCTCTATTAACGCGTAAGCTGTGATTTATTCCGCCTTACAAATCACTCCAAATTGGCTGAAAGAAGCTTATTTGCAATTATTGATTTGTTACAAGGAGCGAAATCTATCCTTAGTACTTTATATGGCGTGTGGGTTGATAATTTTCAAAAAACAATTTCAACTTTTAGAAAAACAATTTTTTGTTTTTTAAAATTTTTTGTACGTTATAACTGCTCCATGAACCTTAAAAGGCAGTCGGAACATTCAGGGCTTTGCCTTGGTACGAGCAGTCTTGTTCCGACTTTCGTAACGAAAGTAACGGAATATTTGTGCTCTGGGTGTTTTTTTTTCTTCAGAAAAAATTCGACTTTTTAACTAGCCTTTTTTGACGGAATTTTCATATCATTCAAAAGGTATTGTTGTCTTAATTTTAAATTTGAAAAAATATTTTACCTGTGATCTATTTTCGTAAAGTCATGGGGGTTTAAAGATTGCCATTTTGGCCAATATGGGACAATTAGATCGCGATATATTTCGCTCTGTTAACGCGTAAGCTGATATTTAATCCGTCTTAAAAATCGTTCCGAATTGGTTGAAAAAATCTTATTTGCCATAATTGATTTGTTACAAGGCGCCAAATCTATTCTTTAGTACGTTATATGGCATGGGGTGATGATTTTCAAAAAAAAATTCGAATTTTAGAAAAAAAAATTTATTTTATTTTATTAATTTTTTGTGTATGTTATAACTGCTTCATAAACCTTAAATGGTAGTCGGAACATTCAGGGCTTTGCCTTGATACGAGCAGTCTTGTTCCGACTTTCGTAACGATAGTAAGGGAATATTTGTGCTCTGGGTAGGCTTTTTTTCTTCAGACAAACTTCGACTTTTTAACTAGCCATTTTTGAGGAAGTTTTTCTATATCATTCGAAAACTAATGTTGTCTTGATCTTAAACTTGAAACAATATTTACCTGTGATTATTTTTTGTGATGTAATGGGGGTTTAAATTTTGCCATTTTGGCCAATTTGGGACAATTAACGATATATTAGCGCTATTAAAGCGTAAGCGGAGATTGAATCCGTCTTAGAATTCGTTCCCAACTGGTTGAGAGTAACTCATTTGTCATAATTCACTTGTTACAAGGAGCCAAATTGATCTTTTTGTACTTTATATGGCGTGTGGGGAGGAAGACTTTCAAAAAAAATTCAAATTTAAATTAAAAATTTTCATTGTGTTTTATTAAAATTTTTTTGCATGTTATTACTGCTCTATAAAACGTAAAAGGCAGTTAGAACATTCAGGGCTTTGACCTGATTTGAGCAGTCTTGTTCCGACTTTTGTAAAGAAAGTAACGGAATAATTGTGCTCGGGGTGGGTTTTTTTTCTTCAGGCAAAATTCGACTTCTTAACTAGCCATTTTTGAGGAAATTTTTTTTATCATTCGAAAACTATTGTTGTCTTGATCTTAAATTTGAAAAAAATATTTCACCTGTGATCTTTTTTCGTAAAGTCATGGGGGTTTAAAGATTGCCATTTTGGCCAATATGGGACAATTAAATCGCGATATATTTCGCTCTGTTAACGCGTAAGCTGAGATTTAATCCGTCTTAAAAATTGTTCCAAATTGGTTGAAAAAGGCTCATCTGTCATAAATGATTTGTTACAAGGAGCAAAATTTATCCTCTCGTACTTTATATGGCGTATGGGGGGATGACTTTCAAAAAAAAATTTCAAATTTTAGAAAAAAAATTTCAATTTATTTTGTTAAAACTTTTTGTTTGTTTTAACTGCTCCATAAACTTTGAAAGGCAGTCGGAACATTCAGGGCTTGCGATGATACGAGCAGTCTTCTTTTTCCGACTTTCAACACGAAAATGACGGAATATTTGTGCTCGGGGTGGGTTTTTTTTTTCTTCAGATAAACTTCGACTTTTTAACTAGCCTTTTTCGACGTTTTTTTTATATCATTCAAAAGGTATTGTTGTCCTGAGCTTAAATTTGAAAAGATATTTCACCTGTGATAACTTTTAATAAAGTTATGGTGTTTTAGATATTGCCATTTTGACCAATACGGGACATTAATCGCGATATGTTTCGCTCTAATAACGAGTAAGCTGTGATTTATTCCGCCTTAGAAATCACTCCAAATTGGTTGAAAGAAGCTTATTCGCAATTATTGATTTGTTACAAGGAGCGAAATTTATCCTTTTGTACTTTATATGGCGTGTGGGTTGATAATTTTCAAAAAAAATTCAACTTATAGAAAAACAATTTTTTTAAAAATTTTTTCTTGTATGTTATAACTGCTCCCTGAACCTTAAAAGGCAGTCGGATCATTCAGGGCTTTGCCTCGATACGAAAAGTCTTGTTCCGACTTTCGTAACGAAAATAACGGAATATTTGTGCTCTGGGTGGTTTTGTTTTCTTCAGACAAAATTCGACTTTTTAACTAGCCTTTTTTGACGGAATTTTTTAAATCATTCAAAAGGTATTGTTGTCTTAATTTTAAATTTGAAAAGATATTTTACTTGTGATCTTTTTTTGTAAAGTTATGGGGGTTTAAAGATTGCCATTTTGGCCAATATGGGACAATTAAATTGCGATATATTTCGCTCTATTAACGCGTAAGCTGTGATTTATTCCGCCTTAGAAATCACTCCAAATTGGTTGAAAGAAGCTTATTTGCAATTATTGATTTGTTAAAAGGAGCGAAATCTATCCTTTCCTACTTTATATGGCGTGTGGGTTGGTAATTTTCAAAAAACAATTTCATCCAGTAGAAAAACAATTTTTTGTTTTTTAAAATTTTTTGTATGTTATAACTGCTCCATGAACCTTAAAAGGCAGTCGGATCATTCAGGGCTTTGCCTCGATACGAAAAGTCTTGTTCCGACTTTCGTAACGAAAATGACGGAATATTTGTGCTCGGGGTGGGTTTTTTTTTCTTCAGATAAACTTCGACTTTTTAACTAGCCTTTTTCGACGTTTTTTTTATATCATTCAAAAGGTATTGTTGTCCTGAGCTTAAATTTGAAAAGATATTTCACCTGTGATAACTTTTAATAAAGTTATGGTGTTTTAGATATTGCCATTTTGACCAATACGGGACATTAATCGCGATATGTTTCGCTCTAATAACGAGTAAGCTGTGATTTATTCCGCCTTAGAAATCACTCCAAATTGGTTGAAAGAAGCTTATTCGCAATTATTGATTTGTTACAAGGAGCGAAATCTATCCTTTTGTACTTTATATGGCGTGTGGGTTGATAATTTTCAAAAAAATTTCAACTTATAGAAAAACAATTTTTTAAAAAATTTTTTCTTGTATGTTATAACTGCTCCCTGAACCTTAAAAGGCAGTCGGATCATTCAGGGCTTTGCCTCGATACGAAAAGTCTTGTTCCGACTTTCGTAACGAAAATAACGGAATATTTGTGCTCGGGGTGGGTTTTTTTTCTTCAGATAAACTTCGACTTTTTAACTAGCCTTTTTTGACGGACTTTTTTTAATCATTCAAAAGGTATTGTTGTCCTGAGCTTAAATTTGAAAAGACATTTCACCTGTGATAGTTTTTAATAAAGTTATGGGGGTTTATATATTGCCATTTTGACCATTATGGGACAATTAAATTGCGATATATTTCGCTCTATTAACGCGTAAGCTGTGATTTATTCCGCCTTAGAAATCACTCCAAATTGGTTGAAAGAAGCTTATTTGCAATTATTGATTTGTTAAAAGGAGCGAAATCTATCCTTTCCTACTTTATATGGCGTGTGGGTTGGTAATTTTCAAAAAACAATTTCATCCAGTAGAAAAACAATTTTTTGTTTTTTAAAATTTTTTGTATGTTATAACTGCTCCATGAACCTTAAAAGGCAGTCGGAACATTCAGGGCTTTGCCTTGATACGAGCAGTCTTGTTCCGACTTTCGTAACAAAAGTAACGGAATATTTGTGCTCTGGGTGTTCTTGTCTCTTCAGACAAAATTCGACTTTTTAACTAGCCTTTTTTGACGGAGTTTTTATATCATTCAAAAGGTTTTGTTGTCTTAATTTTAAATTTGAAAATATATTTTACCTGTGATCTTTTTTCGAAAAGTCATGGGGTTAAGATTGCCATTTTGGCCAATATGGGACAATTAAATTGCGATATATTTGGCTCTGTTAACGCGTAAGCTGAGATTTAATCCGTCTTAGAAATCGTTCCGAATTGGTTGAAAAAATTTTATTTGCCAAAATTGATTTGTTACAAGGCGCCAAGTCTTTTCTCTACTACATTATATGGCATGGGGTGATGATTTTCAAAAAAAAAATTTATTTTATTAATTTTTTGTGTATGTTATAACTGCTTCATAAACCTTAAAAGGAATTCGGAACATTCAGGGCTTTGCTTCGATACGAGCAGTCTTGTTCCGACTTTCGTAACGATAGTAGCAGAATATTTGTGCTCGGGGTGGGTTTTTTTTCTTCAGAAAAAATCGACTTTTTAACTAGCCATTTTTGATAAAAACTTTTGATATCATTCGAAAACTAATGTTGTCTTGATCTTAAACTTGAAACAATTTTTACCTGTGATAATTTTTTGTGATGTAATGGGGGTTTAAATTTTGCCATTTTGGCCAATTTGGACAATTAACGATATATTTAGCGCTATTAAAGCGTAAGCAGAGATTGAATCCGTCTTAGAATTCGTTCCAAATTGGTTGAGAGAAACTCATTTGTCATAATTGATCTGTTACAAGGAGCCAAATTGATCTTTTTGTACTTTATATGGCGTGTGGGGAGGACGATTTTCAAAAAAAAATCAAATTTAATTTAAAAATTTTCATTGTGTTTTATTAAAATGTTTTTGCATGTTATTACTGCTCTATAAAACGTAAAAGGCAATTGGAACGTTCAGGGCTTTGACTTGATTTGAGCAGTCTTGTTCCGACTTTTGTAAAGAAAGTAACGGAATAATTGTGCTCGGGGTGGGCTTTTTTCTTCAGACAAATTTCGATTTTTTAACTAGCCTTTTTTGAGGAAATTTTTTGATATTATTCGATAGCTATTGTTGTCCTGAGCTTAAATTTGCTAAGATATTTCACCTGCTGTCCTTTTTTATAAAGTTATGGAGATTTAAAGATTGCCATTTTGGCCAGTATGGGACAATTAACTCGCGATATATTTCGCTCTGTTAACGCGTAAGCTGAGTTTTAATCCGTCCTAGAAATTGTTCCGAATTGGTTGAAAAAATCTTATTTGCCAAAATTGATTTGTTACAAGGCGCCAAGTCTATTCTTTACTACATTATATGGCATGGGGTGATGATTTTCAAAAAAAAATTCGAATTTTATTAGAAAAAAAACTTTTAATTTTATTTTATTAATTTTTTGTGTATGTTATAACTGCTTCATAAACCTTAAAAGGCATTCGGAACATTCAGGGCTTTACCTCGATACGAGCAGTCTTGTTCCGACTTTCGTAACGATAGTAGCGGAATATTTGTGCTCGGGATGGTTTTTTTTCCTAAGAAAAAAATCGACTTTTTAACTAGCCATTTTTGATGAAAATTTTTGATATCATTCGAAAACTAATGTTGTCTTGATCTTAAACTTGAAACAATATTTACTTGTGATTATTTTTTGTGATGTAATGGGGGTTTAAATTTTGCCATTTTGGCCAGTTTGGGACAATTAACGATATATTTAGCGCTATTAAAGCGTAAGCGGAGATTGAATCCGTCTTAGAATTCGTTCCAAATTGGTTGAGAGACTCATTTGTCATAATTCATTTATTACAAGGAGCCAAATTGATCTTTTTGTACTTTATATGGCGTGTGGGGAGGAAAACTTTCAAAAAAAATTCAAATTTAAATTAAAAATTTTCATTGTGTTGTATTAAAAATTTTTTTGCATGTTATTACTGCTCTATAAAACGTAAAAGTCAGTTGGAACATTCAGGGCTTTGACCTGATTTGAGCAGTCTTGTTCCGACTTTTGTAAGGAAAGTAACGGAATAATTGTGCTCGGGCTGGGTTTTTTTCTTCAGACAAATTTCGACTTTTAAACTAGCCTTTTTTGAGGAAATTTTTTGATATTATTCGATAGCTATTGTTGTCCTGAGCTTAAATTTGCTAAGATATTTCACCTGTTGTCACTTTTTATAAAGTTATGGAGATTTAAAGATCGCCATTTTGGCCAATTTGGGACAATTAACGTGCGATATATTTTTCGCGCTATTAACGCGTAAGCGGAGAGTTAATCCGTCTTAGAAATCGTTCCAAATTGTTTAAAAGAAGCTTGTATGCCATAATTGATTTGTTACAAGGAGCAAAACCTATCCTTTTGTATTTTATATGGCGTGTGGGTGGATTATTTAAAAAAAACTCAATTTTAGGGAAAAAAAGTTTTTTTGTTTCATTTCATCGATATTTTTTTGCATGTTATTACAGCTCCATTATTCTGCTCAATTTATACAGTTGAAACAAAACAAAATCGGTTTCAAATTCACGAAAAAAGCTCAAATATTGTGACTACATGAAACGTAGCAAGTCAAAATAGTGGGGTTGATCATGCGCTGATTTATGATTTTTTCTATAAAATCAAATTCATTTCACGCGGTTGAATTAACAGAAACTCAATTGCAAACCAATTATGAACCAATTAAAATATTTGCATTTTTTGTTCTATCAGGTTTGGCTCAAACAGGTTTCTCAAATGAATCGACTTAGGTGAGAATCAAACCCACACCGAACTCCCCGGAACCCATTTTGTATCCAGCTGGTATTACCAAGCGACTATACTAGCTTTATACTATACAAGCTTTCATTCTTTTAACTTTAATGATCTGTAGCATTAATATCCTCCACCCCCCGAAGGAGCGAAAACCGGAACGAACTCAATGAGCGGCCGAGTGTAGTTTCCGGAAACGGACCTTAGGTTTGCGGAGCGTGCGGTGTTGTCTTTGCCGAAGTTTAGCGACATTATGCGTGCTAGTGGGTAGTGGCCCCTAGGGCTGGTGGATTCAACAAACCACACCATATCTCCCGTTTTCAATGAATATTCGGGAGAAGCATGCCACTTAACTCTTTTATTGAATGTAGGGACGTACTCACTTAACCATCGCTGCCAAATTGCGTTTGCGTACGACTGCGCACGGGCATAAATTTTAGAGTGAAAATAGTTTTCACGCGACCTTAGAGACGGAAGGGTTAGACTGTTCTGACCTAAAAAGAAATTATTCGGCGTCAAAGCCTCAAGACTACCTGGGTCGTCAGAAACGGGAGTGAGCGGACGGGCGTTTAGTGAACCTTTAACTAGCAACATGGTCTCGTCAGTCAATTTCCTTGACCCTATGATTGCATAAAACAGGCGCTTACAACTGCGCATCACTCGCTCCCATGCTCCACCGTGATGTGGTGCACGTGGTGAATTGTACTTCCACTTAAGGCCTTTGCGTACGAGCGACAGTGGAACTTCTGCGTTCCAGTTTTTGATGCACAGAAGAAGCTCTTTTTCGGCTCCTACTAAGTTCGTTCCGTTGTCCGACCAAATTATTGAGGGTGTTCCACGCCTAGAAACAAAGCGCTCGATAACCATCACACATGAACTTGTGTCCAAGGATGGAACCAACTCAATGTGAAATGCGCGAGTCGTTAAGCAAGTAAATAGAAAACCCCAGCGTTTCTCGGAAGATCGACGAATGGTTACGTGAAATGGTCCAAAATAACCGACGCCGCAGTTCGACAACGATGACTGGCGAAAACTTAAGCGCTCCGCGGGAAAATCAGACATAATTGGAGTAACGGTTTTCGCTTTTCGCTTTTTACAGCACACACAATGTGTTTCAACAGCTCTTAGTGCATATCTCAAGCGTAGTACAACAAATTGCTGATGAATGACGGAACGAAGGTGTTCGACGCTCTGATGTTCGTGCTTAATGTGACAAGAAAGGAGAAACAATCGGATTAGGCGATGGCGGCTATCCAAAATTATTGAATGGCGAGTTTCGAATGCGGTTGCGGAGAGACGTTGGATACGGCCGGTAGATCTAATTAAACCGTTCGGTCCGATAAAATGCGAACACGATGATAAACGGCTTGGTGTTTTCGCATATTTTCTAGCTGCTAATTGTTTACTTTCAGCAGGGAAAGACTCTAACTGCGAAGTTTGCCTCTGCAATGACAAGTTTATCTGGATCAAATATAGCCTTATCTGGCGATCTGAAATGTCTATGCTTAGGTGAGAGTCTGAACATATATGCAACCAGCCGCTTTATCTTGGAGAACGAACTATACTCTTCCCAGGGGAAGACAAAGTCAGTCGAAACTGCAGTGCACGAAAAATTGGAAGAGACATCTAAACCCTCATTCAATCGTAGACCGGACCATCCAGGCGAAATTTCTCAGTAACTTCCCTATTTGAATTAAAACGCCAATTCGAAGTTTTAAAAAAGGAAGGGCCGCTTACCCAACTGCTTTGCCTGAGGGAATCAGCAGTAATTCCCCTAGTTCCGGTGTCAGCGGGTTTGTCTCCAATCCAATCATGGAACCATTGGTCAATTGATGTTGACTCCAGAATCTCGTCTACTCGATTGGCTACAAACACGGGCTATTTGCTTGTCGATAAGGACTATTGCGCTGTCAGTCCACAAGAACATTTTAGAAATACTCAGTGTCAGTGATTTTTCGATATCATCCTTCAGGCGATTAGCAAGAAGCGCAGCCTGAAGTTCCAATTTCGGAATTGAAAGCATCTTCATCGGGGCTACTCTTGCTTTACCCAAGACAAATGTTAGTTGACATTTGGAATACGCGTTTTTCTGAGCTCGAAGGAATGCTATAGAACAGAAAACGTCCAATGAGCTATCAGCGAACATTTGCAGCTCAACCTCATCTACTGGGAAGTCAAAATAACAACGAGGCATTTTGAGCTGCCCTAAAACTGGCAAGTCGGAGTGCCATTCAGTGAATCTGCGGCACAACTCATTTGGCAGTCGGTCGTCCCTCTGTTCACCACTCAATCTCCATTTTTCTTTCAGTAGCATACGTGGGCGTTCAGTATATGGGGCGACAAGACCTATGGGGTCGAACACGGGGGACACAAAACTAAGAACCGATCGCTGTGTAACATACTCCTTGAGTTCGCGGTTAACTCCTCTGCTCACAACCAACGTATCGGTGACTTGATCCCATTTGAGACCGAGAACATGCGATGCGTTTTCCGGATAACTGCAGCGGTAATAATTTCCTTTCTGTTGTTAGCGCTGGTCTTAGGGGGATTTAGTTTCAAGGACATATTGTGAACGTTGCTAATACATTTTGTCAGATTAAACCCACCCAACTTAAGCAGTTCAACTCAACTGTGACTTAACGATAAAACAGTTTCTGTTTTTTCTACAGGCCCAAGGTATTCATCCATGTAAATGTTGTTTAGCACGGCGTGAGCGGCTTCGGGTTAACGATCTTGGTTTTCGACGGCTGTTCGGTAAAGAGCAAAGTTGACACATATTTGGAGAATTTTTCGCTCCTAATATATGATATATGCCTTGTATTTTGAAATACACTCACATCTGATGTGGGTTCCTCCCGCCACAAAAAAACGCAAGGAACGTTGATCGCTTTCTAGTAAGCCGACCTGCATAAACATGCCTTCGATATATCCGGAAACTGCGTATTTGTGCTCTCGAAAGCGCATTAAAACAAATAAAAGGTTCTGAAGCAGATTGGGGCAGATGAGAAGGGAGTTATTACGTGATTTTCCGTGAAACTTAGAAGCACCGTTTAAAACGCGCCGAACTTTACCGGTTTTGTTCGGGTTTAAAACTGGGTGGTGCGGTACGTACCATTCTCGGTCTGAACGATTTTTTGAGTCGTGAGGGCTAACCGGGACCTCGTAACCCTTCTCGACATCACCTCGGATATCTGATGCGAATTGAATTTTCAGGTTTAAATCTTTCTCTAGACGCTTTTCCAGAGACTTAAGCTGGACCAACGAAGCGTAAAAGTTATCGGGAAGATGAATATTGTCATCAGGCCAGAGCATTCCGACAAAATAACGGCTGCCATCATGAAGCGTAGTAGAGTCAAGAACTTTTGAGCACGTTTTTCAGCTGAGAAACCACGATCAGCTTGTTTAAACGTACCATACAATTCTAGCTCGTACAATTTCTTCACTTGGTCAGCAAATGCAACATCTTCAACAGTGCACTTCAAAGTGGTGGCTTGAACACCAATTGGTGATGGAAGACGGCCACTGAGAACCCAGCCAATGGGCATACGGACAGCGACGGGAGTAATTTGAATTTCTCCTTGGAAGTATTCGAGAGGCTTGATTACTTGAAAGACATCCTGCACCAATACCATCTCAACGGTGGAGTAGTTTTAGACAATAGGTTTAATTGGCTGCAAATGTGAAAATCTGTCTTGGAGAACGGGATCGTCAATGGTTTCGGAAACAACGCTCAAACTGTCTTTGACAAAGGGCGTAACCCTAAACGAGTGTTCATGGTGGTCAAATTTGGCAAACACGTTTAATTCGACTTGTTGCGTGGGAACGGATTCCGTCGAATTAAAGCCGTTTACGAGAATATCTAGCTTTTGGCCAGATAAATTTAAACGCTGTGCTAGGCCTGCCGAGACCCATTAGTGGGTCCAACAGGAATTGCTCCGTACAAGAGCAGTGGTCACGTCTGTGTGAGAACTTATTTCCAATCGAAGCACAGGTAGGAGTCCCGTTAGTTTCCTGTAAGACGGCGACCTGGCTACGTTCGATAACGCGGCTTATTCCGGTTCGGCGGGGCGGTACTATTTGAACTTAAATGGCTTGTGTTTTTGCTAATGGTTAACTCTTTGTTTGCAGACAAGACAATATGGTTGCTTTCACAACCAGGCTTAGTGCATTTGCGGGCTTTAGGGCATTTTTGGAACAAGTGGTCAGGTTGCAAGCAACAAAACACAGCCTATTTTGCGCGAAGAACTGAGCTCGTTGAGTTGGGGTCTTTTTTCTTAAATACAGAACAACTCCAGATTGGGTCTTTACGTTCACAC
>NC_087063.1:57348546-57372182 GCF_963678635.1 Symsagittifera roscoffensis | reverse complement strand
TTTCCTATCGACTTATTTGGTTGTTGTTAGCTCAATGCTTTCTCATCAAAAAGTGACATTTAAAATTAGATCACCTAAACATAGTTTTTACAGACTGTATACTGATTTTTTTTCACTGTCAATTCAATGAGTAATTCAAAATAAGTATATAGAAATATAAGGTTTTCTATTGAGCTTTTCGGCTGATTTTTGAATAAAGCAGAAGTTGAGAAGAATTTTAAAAAGCAAAATTATTGCAGCTAAATTTACCTATGTTAAAATGATTTCTCCAATTTTCTATTCTTTTTATCAAAACAAAATATTTTATTACGCACAGATAGTGAAATATAATTTTTCTCAACCGCATTTTTTCAGAGGTTTTCATCAGGATAACATCAATGTTAGACATAACAATCTAACAATTAAAAAGTCTATGTGATTTTTCTGAACTGTACAAAGTCCCTGCATTCTCAATTTCAGTGTCATACATATTGCGATAAATACAACATAACTTTTTAGCTATTTTGAAATCTGTATAAGTTTCTAATATCGTCGATTGCAATCTTAGTTTTATCAATGAATTCCAACAAGACTGCTCATATCAGCGATAAGCCCAAAACGTTTCGATTGCCTTTTGATGACTATGAAGCAGTGTTCGCTTAAAAAACGATGAATTTTACAATCAAAAATGAAAAAAAATGAAATTTTTGAGATTTTTTAGTAAATCATCCCCGTACGCCATATTGAGGTCCCAAAATGGCCATTTTTGAAACCTTTAACCCTCACAATTTTACAAAAAATGATCACAGGTACAAAATTTTTTTTTTTAATTTTGAATTGTATTCTATATGAATCAACAATATTACATAGGTACAACAGTACCATTCGGTTGATATAAAAATTCCGTCAAAAAACCCAAATTAAAAATTTTCAAGCAACTTTTCTGGGGAAAACAACAGCCGGAGCACAAAAATTTCGTCATTTTCTTCAAAAATTGGAACAATGAATTGCGTATTGAAATTTTGAACGCAATTTTTAAAACAAATTGAATGAAGATATGTTATTAGAAATGCAGAATCGACACTGGTGTAGTTGAGTTAAGAAGACTGGTTGGCTGTGCAGACAAGTTGCCGTGTCTGTTGTTTATGTTGTTGCTAATGTTGTTGCTGTTGTTTTTGTTGTTGTTGTTTTTGTTTGTCAAGCTTAGAATATTTGTCTGTTGCCTGGAGTCGCTTGTATTCGTCTGAAGACAGTTCAGCTTGCTAACCACAACTGACAAGAAACTGGCAATCTTCAGTCTGAAAAATACGTTAGCATTATTACACACGTGCTATTTTAATTTAATTTAACAATTCAAACCAAACTTATTAATTTTTCTAATTAGTTTGACAAAAAAGCTGGGTACAAAAATTGTCGAACATTTTTCATAATTATCATGCTGCATTTTATTTGGCAAAATTTCGGCCTACATTTTGGCCTACGTTTTTTTAGTTAAACCAACGCTAAAATTACGCTTAACCGACGATGTACGGCCTGTAAGATCTTGACCTTCAGTTACAAACTTTTAAGAAATAACGAAGCAGTGATGGGTTTTTAAAAAACTATCAGTCTCAATTTTTTTGGGATACAACATGTGGAATATTAAATTTGCGAAACCTGTGCAAACCCGCTGAGTAGCAATGTGAATTTTAACAAAAATTAATGGTCAAATGATAACACAAGTTTGTCCGGTGAGAACCTTATTGTTTATACAGTCTTCAGATTTTTTGTGAACGAATGATACGATTACGTCTCAAATGGCATAATTCCCAAATGGTATAAAAATGAAAAATTTCCCAAATGGCATAAATTTCATGCAACAGCTGCTTTGGAAAAATTGAGAACAATTTTTTCGTGAACAATGTGAGAAAATTAGTCAAATTGTCAATTCAAATGTTGATTGACATTTTATCGTGAAAAACTTCTAGAACTTTTTATCAAAAGCAAGAAGCATAATCTTGCGATTATTAATAAGCTTCTTGTGGTCAATTTTTTACGACAAATCTGTTGCTTAAATTTGTTTGGAAGCAATTAATTCCAAATCTTGTTTACATGCTTTCGTTCCTGACAAAATGATAGAAATAGAAATTGATAGAAAACGTTTAAATTACAATGAAAACTGGAAATTTATGCCATTTGGGAATTATGCCATTTGGGAAGTTACCGAATGATACAATGCTCAAATTTACACATGCAGACGCTTTTACTCAAATTGGGTAAAACTAGACAAAGAGGCCTGGAAAATTTTCAACATTTACGAAATTAATATGAATTAACTTGCGAATCTCGGCTTAAAAATTCAACCCCAAATCGACAAATTTCTTGATTCCATAGATCAATCAAATTACCGCATGATACAGGGTCAATTGTTGGTTAAATTATAAACATACAAATTAAATAAAAATTGCCGGGCCACTTTTCCTCTGCAGTAAAAAAAGGTATATTTTTCAGAACTCAAATCACTACTCTAAAGGCTTGCAAGCTTACATACTTGAATATGGAAATTATTATACCGTACCCCGAAAAAACCTAACCATCAGTTTTTGCATCTGTAATAGAGTTAGTTTGCTTCGTTATTTTTTTCATTATCATATAATGGTTAATTACTTGCAAATCCTTGCTTAAAGGCAATGTCAGATGACTTGAATAATTTGGTGTAGGTCCCACTAGACAAAGTTCGTTAAACCAGACCAAATGAAGGAATATCTGATTAGTAGATTACAAATTTTAACCCTTATTCTAGCTGTTCATTGTGGTGTCTGCTTTTTTGAAACTGCTCATTTGGTTTGCAATCCCTTCTAAAGCTTGGCCGTAAGTGGAAAATGTGACTGTTATCTCTTTATCTGATTTGTTTGATTTGCATAATCTCTTTGGAAACTTTTTTGCAAAATTGTGCAAATTTTTATGCTTGAGGTGGTTTCGTCTTATGACCGATTCCCATGATATAAAATAGCAGTTTTCAAAATCCTTTCGAGCTTAAATAAGGATTTTTTCAAAATCCTTCCGAGCTTAATTATAGAAAACCAGGTGTACCGCTGTATCTTTTAGTAATTAGAATTCACTGTGAGTGGAGAACAAGCAAGCAAGTTATAACTTCATACTTTTTTCTATCAAAAAATATCCCCGACAAGTTGAAAGATAATAAAAAGTAATCAAAATTTTGCCCTGATAAGAGCAGCCTGTCTTACAATCAAATCTACCAGCATAAAAATTAAGTTTCCACCTGAACCGCTATCTCGAATAGTCACATAATTGCTCTGATAAAGGCACAGTTCTGGCCTTTTTTTGTTCCGACTTTCTAAGAAAACGGAATATTTATGCTCGGTGTGGTTTTTTTTATTCAGTCAATTATCGCCGATCGAAATAAGTGTTTTCGAAAAAACTTTTTTACACCCCAAAGTTATTTTACCTCTGATTATTTTTTGTAAAGTTCTGGGGGTTTGAAGAAAGTTGCCAAATTGGCCATGTTGCGGACTGAATTGTGCGCGCTTTGAGTAGCGTAATGCGAATTATTTATGCGTGGCGAATTATCCTGCTCAACAAAATCGTTCCACATTGAATTGAGGCTAGCTAATTGGTCGTATTAATTTCGTACGACTCAAAATC
This sequence comes from Symsagittifera roscoffensis, assembly GCF_963678635.1. NCBI lineage: Eukaryota > Metazoa > Xenacoelomorpha > Acoela > Convolutidae > Symsagittifera > Symsagittifera roscoffensis. The sequence goes on along the minus strand of NC_087063.1, from coordinate 57,368,558 downwards.
TTACACTTTGATATTGTCCAAAATGCATAGGTTTTCGATATTTTGTTTTCCAAAAAACTATTCAATATGAATTTAGGGACAGTCAGAACGTTCAGGGCTTTGCCTGGCATACGAGCAGTCTTCTTTCATTGAGATATCATCATTTTTTTCCTAATTTTTACCCCTATAGTAACCTAAAGATTTGAACCAATACTTCATTTATTTGGAACGAAATAATTTGAATGCGTTATAGAACGAAACACAGTGGCTATTTCGCTCATTTCAAACATACATAACTTCACATGAAGTGATCTGATTCTCCAAATTGCTCTGAAATGGCACCTGCAAACATCCCGGGTTGGCATCCATACACCGAAAATGCTTATCATACAATTCCATACAACAAAAATTAGTATCATACAAATCCATACATCAAGTGTTTGGAGAAAATACTTGTCATAGAATTTTCATACATTTTCGGAAAACAATAGAAAACAAATTAAACCATTTGTTCGGCTTTTTGAAAACAGTTGAACAGACTGGTGATTAAAAAAAACTGATTTAAATTTTTTTTTTAAAAATGCTTACCATACAATTTCCATATATGGAAAATGTATGACTGGCATTTTTTGATGGCGACACAAAATTTTTTATAATTTAGTAATTTTGAAAATTTGCCCCAATTTTTTTTTTGTTTTTTTTTTCAACCGCAAATCGAATTTTGCCCGCAAGCAAACTATTTCCGAAATTTTTTTTTTGCATTCAATTTTTTGTGTGCATAACGTAGTCCTGGATACGATAATATTGGTTTTTTTCAATTTAATTTTTTTAAATGCTGAAAAGTCCTATTTCTTTTGTATGGCGTGTTTATGTATGCCTCAATCAATGTCTGATAATTTAGAAATTCAAAAATTTAAAATAATCAGTATTGAAAAATTTTGCCAAAAATTAAAAGTGTGTTGTTTTATTTGCGAAAGACAGCTAGAAGACAATTCAGGTCGTTCGTTTTTTATGCATTGTAAAAGTAAGACCGTCCAACCTTTGGTGCTTTGAGTAACCAAGGCATTTTTCACTTGGGTTTTGTTGCAAACACAACCCAAAATTTTTCAGAAAATCAATTAAAAAACAAAAAACAACTTTTTGGATTATGGAGAAAACACCTATCACACAATTTCCATTTATGGGAAAATGTTTATTATAGAGATTTCATACAATTTTCTGTACGCATGGATTTCTATAAAAAAAATTTCCCATTTATAAGAATTGTATGATAAGCATTTTTGGTCAACCCGGAGGCTTGCAGCCTTACGGTGACCATTCGAATCGGCGCTACCAATGCTTTTATAATAAATAATTTTTTATGTGCCTGATTCGTAAACGAATTCATTATGTTATTATTATCACGGGTAAAATTTCGTTTTGAGTTTCAGCCCTGGACATCGATATCGTTAAAATGATCAACAGTTTTGCCAAAGGAAAAGTTGAAAACTTGTAAATTTTCTGGGGAAAAAACAGCAAAAATTTGTCAATTTTTGCGATTCAGATAAGTTTCACAAATAAAATCGATTTTTTTCTATTTTTCTCACACTCGTCTTTTTTTTCTAAATCGTTCTTACATCAATAGACGCTAAAGGGCAAACAAAACAGTCGGAACATTCAACATGCCCCCCTATTAGAGCAGATTTGTTTGTTTTTGGTGAGTCTGTGGGAATTTATTCCATCAAATCTTTCATTTCCTAGAACCTAATAAACAATTTTTAAAGTTCAACTTCTGAATTGATTTCTGGACATGTTTGGTAGATTTTTCTCGTTAGATGTGTATAAGGTTCCACTTCAATTGCATATGGTAGGCAAAAAAAATTTTGAGACCGTAGCTTGATGGCTGCTGGAAGTGACCGGATAGATTACAGACATTTTACTACATCGCAAAATGATAATTCTTTGAAATGGGTTTGCAACCAGAAAATTTGCGGTTGCCCCGTGCCACGAATCGATACTTCAAATTTCAAAAAGACAGCATTTTTTCACCAATTTGGCGTGCTATGCACAAGACGTAAGCTGATTTGCCTTAAATGCTTAATTTCACCCATTAATGAAAATCAATTCTCTCCTGGGATATTCGATCCAAAAAAGAAGAAATATACCCTCGTGATTCCATTAGACACAGAAAACAAGTGATCATTTTTCTGCAAGCGAACACCATTATTTCATGAGCAAATGTATTAAGTCAAATGTTTGCAGAACTTATTTAGGTTTTATGGAGCAGTAATAACATCAAAAAATTAAATGTAATAAAAAAAAAATGAAAACTTTTTTTTTCTAAAATTTGAAATTTTTTATGAAAATCATCCCGCCACACGCCATATAAAGTACAAAAAGATAGATTTAGCTCCTTGTAACAAATCAATTGTGGCGAATAAGCTTCTTTCAACCAATTTGGAATGATTTTAAGACGGATTAATTCTCCGCTTACGCGTTATTAGCGCGAAATATATCGCGCGTTAAATGTCCCAAATTTGCCAAAATGGCAATCTTTAAACCCCAATAATTTTACGAAAAATGATCACAGGTGAAATATTTTTTCAAATTTGAGCTCAAGACAACAATAGCTTTCGAATGATATAGAAAAAAATCCGTTAAAAAGTCGAAATTTGTCTGAAGAAAAAACCCACCCCGAGCAAAAATATTCCGTTACTTTCGTATCGAAAGTCGGAACAATAAAGTAAAATTGAAAAATTTTTCAAAAAAAAAAAACAAAGTGATAGATTTTGCTCCTAATAACAAATCAATTATGGCATATGAGCTTCCTTCAACCGAATTGCAACGATTTCTAAGACGAATTGAATCTCGCTTACGCGTTAGTAGCGCGAAACATATCGAGCGTTAATTGTCGCAAATTGGCCAAATTAGCAATCTTTAACACCCATAACTTTACGAAAAATGACCAGAGATGAAATGTCTATTTAAATTCAAGCATGGGACAACAATAGTTTTTGAATGATACAAAAAAATTCCGTCAAAATAGCCTGTTAAAAAGTCGAAGTTTGTCTGAAAAAAACCCAACCCGAGCACAAATATTCCGTTAGCTTCGTTACGAAAGTCGTAATAATAACTTGGTGGTATTAGTATATCTTTCACAAATCACAACATTCAGTTTTTGTAAGCGAAACTGTGATGCTTTTTGATTCACAACTTCCACGACTGTTTGTAAGGACTGGTTGCCAATATATCAAATTTAAAAAAATAGGTCGTCGAATAAATTGTTTCCATATCTGAGATTATTCAATAGATATTTGTCAATTTACCTAATTTCGATATCAGAAACCTCAAAGGGCTTGTTAGGCCTATTCAAGTGATATCTTATTAAGGCAGTATAATTTCACATTTTCTAGCTACTAAGAGTTTTCAACTATAAGATACCATTAGATGTAAAAATTCTACAACACAGTTTCTAGAAAAAATATCTGCCAGTTTGTTGTTATTTCTGATTTATATAGCTAAAATCATGGTTAAAAAGTTCGAATTGGTCGTTATCCAGATTGCTGACTACTAAAGAAAAATCTGTAAAAAGTTTTGTATTCCGTGCAAGTTTTTTATGACTTTTGCTTGTGAAATTATTCGTGGGTTTGAGCGTTTTTTATTTACTTTTGTGATGCAATATCTGAATCTTATTTAAAGTGTGATTTTTTTCTGTAATTCAGTTCTCAAATTGTTGTGTAAAACAATAAGTGTTGTTTTGAATAGCTCGCAAATGTGACACTCTTTCACTGTAGGTTTCTTTTAGTACGCTACACACTGATATATCTGTTCTCCTAAAAACAATCTCGGAATTTGATTTCGCGTCGTTCATATTTTTGATTGAAATTTTCTTAGCTTTGCTAGTTTCTATACTACAAACTCAAAACGCATTTTTGTCTGAATGAAACTGAAAAAATTGAAACTAGTTGTGCTAATGTTAGTACGTAGCTCATCAGTAAAGCAACTATCAAAAAAGTCAGCTTGACGAGAAAGTTTTTATGAAATACGAAAATTAATATTGCATATTGCATGCATGTGAATACACAATTATTTAGTCTTGAGGCCTTTTCCAACATTTTCAGTGCCTAGTTTTTTTTAGCTGATCCTATATTTTTTTCTGGTTAAAATTTGTCAAGGATCAAAAGCAACTCATTAATTTTCAACCAATTTCAGCTTTTTGATAAGTGCTCAATGTTTTGATGTAAGTTTCCATCCCTTTTTTTCTTGCTGTGTCATCTGAACTTGTAATCATTGTTACATCAATAGTCGCCTACGGATTGATCTCTGTGGAACTCCTCACTGATTACGCTTCAGTTTTTATATTTTAGAGCTTTTTTGACTAATTGCGATCTGATTGTCAAATACGATTTCAACAATGTTTGAACGGGACCTTTTAGTGAGCAGTTTTCTGTTTTCGTGTGAAAAAGAATCAAATCATTAGCGAGATCATAAAAATGCATTTGTAACATTGGGGTTCAATTGCCAATCAGTTCGGATGCTTTTCATAAAGTATACCAGAAGATCTTTTGTTGACATTTGAAATCTAAAATCGGGTTGGTTTTTAGCCAGTAACCAAATTTCTTTGAGCAATCAGTAGTTTCGATGCAGGCTAGCTTTTGAAAGTGCTAAATAGTCGTAGGAGAAATATTGAATATGGATAGATATTTGTTATATGGTACTTTCGTTGTTTAAATTCAAAAATTGTTTCTAATATGGCTAATTTAAGACAGTCTGCAAAAATTTTTGTAAAGAAATTTTTAATACTAACTTTGTTAGAGTATTAATTTTTTTGCCAAATTCAATCTAAAATTTTCAAAAACGTGTTTCGTAAGAATTTTACGGAAATTAGTTGACTACATGTTTCGTTTTTTTTTCTTCAAACCTGATGAGTTCTTTGAACATTTTAAAAAAATGGTAGATCTTTGGTCCTTCAGGCAATTATTCCAATTAAGCGTACATGCTTTTTTTGAATCAATCAGTTTTGAGCCAGGAATCAATTAAAATCCGTAAAAACTAAATTGGTGTTTCTAAGTTAATTTTGTTATTCAAAATATGATACTGGTCTGAAGTAAAGCCACAAATGCTCTGCAAATGATGGCCATTGTGGACAAAAAGCCAACTCAAGCACCTGTTCTATCTCATCCATGATTTTTTTGTTGGTAGTTTTGTAGGTTGCGAGTTTTGTGTTCAAATTTCTTTTTTTTTTACTGTTAATGCAATCAGTATTGGCTCTTAGTTTTGAGTACTCACTAAAGCTGTAGCTGGTCAATAATCTTCTGTAGCAACCTAAAAAATCAAAAAAATTAGCGTAACTCTTGGTAAAAACATGCGCTTCTGATCATATACGCTGAATTGTTCAAGCTTAATGTATTTGAGAAAGAAAACAATTTAAAACATGTGAGGCTTAGTAACAATCAATTTGTTTCAATTATACAATAAAAAAGATTTTCATAGTCGCTGCGATTTGAAGATGATTTATTTTCAAGCGCAAAAAGTAATGTAGGAGAACAGCTGTAATCAATTTTTGTTGTCACATTTAGTAAATATTTGTTTCAACTATGTATTGTAATAGCGCAGCAATAGCAAAAAAAGCGAAGGAAGAAAAAGAGGGAAAAATTTAATTTTGCCGAATGGTCGTTTAAATGGGGAGAATTGATCGCGAAATTTCATAGGAGGTTGAATAGGGGGTTAGACCTGGTCGAAATACTCGACTTATGTTCTGTCTTTCTCGGCTAAAACCCGGTTATGTTTCGAACGTCTCGACCAATATTCGGTATGTTTCGATTTTCTCGATCAAATTTTTGTATCTTTCGAACATCTGGACCAAATTTTGGTACGTTTCAATTTTCTCATCCCGACAAAAATTGGTTCGACTTTTTTCGACCCAGTTGACAAAAATTCGATGTGTTTCGCCTTTCTTGACTGTCTCGATTGACCTTTTAATTTTTTTTTGTAAATTTGACCCCAAATAGATATGATTTGGTTTTCTGGCAAAAAATAGCTTTATTTCGACTGTCTCGAACAAAAAAACTATCTTGCTTTATCGTCAGCTGTGGTTGCTTCGAAAACTTTCTGCCAAAATTTTTTTTGTTCTCTGAGTGAGAACACATCTGGTTTAAGTTTTATTTCAGTTTTAAGACCTGAAAGTTTTAGTTTTTTGGTTTAGCTTTTTATAGTTTTCAATAACAACCAAATAAAGCAGATAAAGAAACAATTTGCTGTGCACTTCTATAAAGTTTTTTCTTTTTGGTGATATTTCTTTGCTACAGTCGATTTGTGGAAACGGTACCAAAAAATTCTGACTAAGCTTGGCGGCAGTTTAGACTGTACTTGACCTATTTTTCGATTGTGCTCGATGTATGTTTCGACTCTCTCGATCAAAGTTGGGTATGTTTTGACTGTGCGTGACTTATGCTTCGACTTTCTCGATCTCTAATTTGACTCTCTCCACCAAAGTTGGGTGTTTTTCGACTCTCTCGACCAAAATCGGGCTTATATAGACGTTAAGTTGGACTTAAAATTGCTTCTCGACCGCGTTATTTTATTCGCAAAAGTGCATTTGTTCAATTTATACTTTCAAACATAAGTTGCGCACCTCGGCACGGGGATACTGACAAGGGCAACCTTTCCTTTGCTGATACGCTGATTGCAACACCTATGGCTGCATGGACGGAGCGCAATTTAATGAGAAAAGTAATGAAATCGACGATTCCTAAAAAAGGGTAATGATGTTTCAAAAGATTTAGGAGAACTCAAGATGTTATAATAATCGCGACACTTATTACCAAAAAATAAGTTGGTGACGTTTTTATTAAAGTATCACAGAAGATGACGGAACGAGAGAGCTAGTTAGAGCGATAACACTGTTGTTGATGTAGAAATTTTGTAGTCTAATTGTCTAAGGATTGTCTCTAGTTGTCTTATGATTTTTTTTATCTCTAGGAGAATGCATTAACCTGCAGATAAAAAATCCTTAGACAAGTGTTAAAAAAACCGGTAATATGGAGATGAACCAAAAGCCGTATAAAAAAATTACGCTCCTCATCGAGTAGTGTCATTTTGACTACAGTTATTTTTTCAAACCAATCATCCATAAAAAAGCGGGTACTAGTATGATAAAGAAACTACTGTGACAGACAAGTCGCGTGTAGAAAACTACACTAAGTCTGCATGCATAAGTTTAAAGTCCTAATTTATATAACTTATACATTTCGCAAATCAGCTATGCAAATAAAAAAATTTAAAATGAATTGCAAGTTTTTTTCTGTCTAGGTGAAGCAAATTGCTTCTGTTTCGACTGATTTGGATGATTTCCGAATTATCAATTAGCCTAAGTTTTATTAGAAAAAGTTCAAATTTGCTGAAACTTTTTCATCTTTTTAAAATTTGCGAGGGAAGTCCGCCATAGACCGAAAAAAAATTTGTCGCGGAGAAAAGGAAATAAAAACAAACTTAAAAATATTCGTTTTTTTTAATGAAAAAAAGCACATCATACAACAATTTTTTATATGAAAACTATATCATAAGCATTTTTTCCAAACGAAACTGAAAATATCTTTTTGACAGTAAGTTGATCTCAAACACTGAAAACCCCTAATAAATTAATTTAAAATTGCCCAAACAAAGTTTCAATCGAATTTTGAATTTTCTAATTTTCTCTAAAAAATGCTTGTCGTACAATTTCATGTAAAAGAGTTATATGAAAAGCATTTTTTCGAACAAAATTAAAACCATGCTTTTGATAGTTAAACTGCTCTTTGTCATTGAAATTTTTCACTAACCTCATTTGTAATTATCGAAACATGTTTCTAGAAAAATTTTAGAAAAAATTCTTTTAACAAAATGCTTATCATACAATTTTCATACATGAAAGTTGTATGATAACCATTTTTTCATTTAAATTTTTTCATCATTTTGTACATGACCAGAAAGCTTCAATTGAGTCTAATAAAAAAATGAATCTTATAAATTTTTAAAACAGTTTTTAAATTTTGTATGAAAATTGTAGGATAAGCATTTTTCCATAGAATCCATATATGAACTTGTATGATAAGGGTTTTCCTTCTATGGACGTCAACCCGGGAATATCAGTTTAAGAACAAAGATAATTATTTGTTTTTACTCTGAACAGATTACTAGTAACTAATTGAATCTGGTAACTATTTGACCAGATTCGAACCTTCTATTTATTGCACCCCAGCCGTCCATGTTATCTCTTGACCATATTCTACTTCATATATGCATTTCTGTGCGATGCAAACCGGATACGCTGAAATATATTGTTTTTTTTTCATATGCAGAAAAATTAACAACTTTAACAACCTTACAGAATTTTGTAAGGAAAGCCTTCGCATTCAGCTAGCGAGCAAAAAGCTCTAAGTTACCCGAAACTAGATTTTTTTCTCGTTTTATTAGAAAAATCCAGGGTGAACGTTTTGGACAAGGTTTGACCACACTTAATGTTTGTTGGTAACCTTAAACTACTTGTTAGATTCATTTTTAAATCGACAAATAGTGAGTTAGCGCTCCACTACAAAGTTGTCTCATATCAGAGTGATTTCAAGTTTGATCTGTTAAGTATAATTTCTTGCCTGAATCTGGACGACAGGACATTGAAGAGAATGGGGTTGACGATACTATTGCTGGCAAACACCACAGCTGAAGTGCGATAGGAGAGGGTGAGGGCGAGTGCTGTGTATCCTGTGGGGTAGTGGTGGAGTAGATTGTGCATGATGGACATGGAGAGGGTGATGAGTCTGAAGGGGGTCATGAGGAGGAGGAAGGAGACGAGCAGAAGCATGAACAGATTCAGCATCTGGAAAAACAAAGATAGAGTGAACACGAATTGCAAAAAGGTTTGGGGGTTAGAGGATCCCACTCGCAAAATGGTGATTATCATAAGGATGATACAATTTAGGGTTTTTGAAAGAAAGAAGGGGGGCTTCTCCGAGAAAAAATGAAATTTGTGTCGACTTTTTTTTAATTCGACCAACTCAGTTTCCGAAGTCCGCCAAAGCATTAAATAGACCCAGTTCGAGGTTTTAACTTGAGATTTCGACCATCTTCAGTAAGTTTTGACAATCTTTGACCGAAGTTCGATGTTTTTCAACCATCTCGATAAAATATCAGTATCTTTTGACCGCCACGCTCAAAATAAAGTAAGGCGCTTTATTAGCGACTAATAAGCTTTCGGCATCAATATATACTAATTGTGACGGGTGAGCGCGCGCCAAAAAAAAACGCGCTCACACGTCAAAAAAAAACGAGCGCCAAAAAAAATCGCCAAAAAAGGGACAAAGACAAAAGGGCAAACGATAGGGGGTAATGGGGCAAAAGAGCAAATGTTGGGGGCATGAAATCGTTTTGCAACGGGAGAAAGCTTATGTTTAAAAATTGATAAGATCGATTAAGACGCTTCGGCAGGCTTCAGAAATTACAACCCGGGAGAGGGTTTGATTCTGATGGGGGATATTTAGTTCGCAGTTGTTGGCGGGGGTAAGGGATAGAGGGGCCAATGTTATGTTTGAGGGGGGGGGGGGGGGAGCAAAAATGTTGGGGTGAAATTGTTTCTGTTTGAAAGCTTAGATTTAAAAATCGAGTGAGCCGTACGCCCGTTATGCAAATTTCTGCATTACTCATTAGAAAAAAGCTGAAGTTTTTGCAAAGTTTTGCTCGAAGCAAAATTAAAATAAATTGAAAAAAAAAATCAATTTAATTGACTATAATAAACTTTAGAACAATGGACTTCAATTAAATTTTTTTAAATTTTGTTGTCTGAGAGTTACATGGGAAACGATTTGATTGATAACATTCTAGACCACAAAAATCATCTAAAACTAATTTCCGCCCCCTCTCCGCCCCCACCACCACTCAAATATTCCAGTTTCAAATATTCCAGTTTCTCATCAAATATTCCAGTTTCTCAGTTGTCCTACGTTTTTTTTATGTATGAATGCGTAAAGTTCTGATGTAGGGTATGAATACTAGATGTCTTCATCATAGTTATTTCGTTCACCATGCAAAATGTCTAGGTTTTTGAAACGTAAATTTAGTTTTTCAAAATTAAAATGAAAATATGGTGGAAGTGGAAAAAAACCAATGCGGAAAAAAACCAAAATAAAGTAAAATAAAAACTATGAATTTTAGGTTGATAATATCCAAACTAAGTGATAAAACTTGAGGCGTGTATGAAAATAAGACCAATTAGCTTTTTGCCTCAGTTCAGTTTGGATCGTTTTTGTAGTGCGCGAAAAATCGCAATGCGTACAAAAGGAAGCAATTAGCTTAGACTGACTAATGGCAGAAGACCATAATGGTGTGCTCACCCGGCTGGACTCAATAAGATCAAGCAATAAATCCCCCGAGAGAGCAAAGAGTTTTGCGAAATTGGTCAGAATATAAAAAAAACACCCCGAGCATACATATTCTTCACTTTCTTCGAAAGTCTGAATAATTAGACCGCTCGTATCAGAGAAAATCCGACCGTATTTTAAGGTTGATGGAGTAGAAACATAAAAAAAACGGATAAATTTCAAAATTAGTGTTATCAGAGTTTCTATACCAGAGTTTTTAAACAGAGCTCTTTTCAGAGGTGCATCGCACTAAAGGAATAGATTTCAAACAAAAATATCAAAGGGTGCTAATATTTTGAAACCAGATTTGGAAAACATGCATAATTGAAAAATAACCTAGACTGGAAACATTGACTGGAAGCATCAAAGAGAAAAAAAAACAAGGAAACTTTTGATTTCGGGTGTCAGAAATTCCGGTTTCAAACACTTTTTGAAACCTTTTGACCACAAAATATGGCTAGCACTGCCTCAAGTTGCTTGAAAAACTGTTGTCAAGTTTTGGAACATTTGTCGTTGTCAGGTGAGCCTTACCTGTTTGAATTTCTTAAGTCGCTGAATGTCGATACTCGCAGTCCGGTTCACGTATACTCCTTTCGCCCCATAAACCCTCATACGGCCGCTATTCCTAGACGAAGTCCCCGAAGCCGAAATGGACGAGCAGGCTGTCACTGTTCCGTCCATTCTATTTTGTTGCCGTTGTGGCATTTCCATAGTTTCACGGATATCGGCGGATCCTCCCCTGTTTCCTGCGCTTGTTTGCAGTTTTATATCGGACTCTTCACGAATGTCGGCATCAACTTTGCTCGTAATCTGATCTTTTGTCGCAAGTTTTGCACTGGTGGTACGGTCACGTGATAAGTAGTCTGTGATTTCGGAATTTTTCTTGCGGACAACTTGCAAGATGAGTAGTATTGTATCGTGTCCCGGATCCTAAGGGGGGGGGGGTCCTTCCTAAGGGGGGGGTCCTCACGTAAAGCAAAATCCTAGGAAAGGGGTCCTTAATTTTTTGGAGGACCCCTATCCTAGGATTTTGTAAATGATCGCAAGTTCCCACCCCTAAAGTAAAAGACCCCCTCCTTAGGATCTTGTTAAGCTGAGCTCAACAACCGGGACGCGATACAATAATTCCTTCTAATTCCTTTGAAAGCGGTCCCTTTTCCCGCGATAATTAAAATTAATCGTCCTAATTCCTGAACTTTTCTTTTTTCGTCCTAGTTTCATGTGGATATCATTTCCTGGCTTTCTTTCTTTTCGTCAAAGATTTGTCATGCTATTAAAGTTTATTATTCAAAACAAGCCTAAGGATTTCACACATTTGTTTGAATTAACACTTGGTTTGTGTCTACTAGTTTATTTGCCTGAAGCTATTTATGTTAAAACAGTGATTGAGCTCAATACGAGTATTTTATTAGTTGTAAATTGGTAAAAACCAAAACATATACAAGTCGAAGTATAAAAAGGACGAAGAGTAAAAATCATCTGAAAATATATGTTTCAGACTTTAATGTTTATTGTTTTGGTTTTCTTTGCGGTGTTTTTTAGATGGTCGTTCTTCTGAAGCTTCAGATAAAATAAATGGGTTTTTTATAGGGGGACGTTCACGGACTCGGCTACTAGAAGCTTCTTCTTCTTCTTGCAGCTCTGCTTCTGAGTAGGGCCGCTGTAAAAATCCCCAATCCGGGAGTGTAAAATCGGGAGAACTGTTATCAGTTTCATTGTATGAGTTGGCCCACTCGGTGTCCATGTAAATGTCTTCTAGAAAAGCATTTTCTTCAGCGGCTTTATGGCCAAAGGGCACTGTCGAAATTCCGTCGAAAAGTAGAAAACGTTTTGAGTCGAATGGTGATAATGCAAGTTTGTTTTGTTTCACTGTCATATTGGTGTGACCTTTCGAAACTATATTATAGTTGTATACTCTCATTGTTTTTCCAGTGAATAATGTGTCCCTGAAGGTTTGGTGGACCAGTTCTCTCTGTGCACTCCGTTTAATTCCTTTGGCACTCAATTTTTGAGTGCCTTCTAAACAATAGCAAAATTATTATTCTTTTCTACAACGTTGGGGATAGCTTCATTTCACTTCAGCAACTCAATTTATACCGAACAAAATTTGATTCATTTTACCAAAAAAGAGCAGAAGACTCTAAATTATGATTAAAAAAGAGGAAACAAGAGGGAATATGTTGTCAGATAAATCAACGTTTAGGCAACATTGTATAATGTTGCCTAAATCAGCTAAATGCCCATAGTTTAATGCAACAAATTAAGGGGTGTAGGTAGGTTGGTGGTGGTATTTTTGTTCTGTAAAAGGTAGGAATGGGGGGTGGAAGGGTGGCTTAAATTTTATTTACCATTAAGGACGACCGAATATAGTTTCGGTTTTAGGGCGATGAATTCTCTGATCGGCTTCCCACCAGTCTCGTCTTTGAACTTCAGCACAACTTTCTTGTTGGTATCCTCGAACAAGAAATGGTCCTTATCGTAATTTGAAAAGTCGAAATCAGCTTTTATTTTCTCCAAGTCTCGGTAAACGTCATCAGTTTTTATGGCGTAAATAAAACTATCCGTGTCGGAGTAAAGGAGTTCCAAGTTTAGATTTGGTTTCATTTTTTGATAGTGAAACTGAAACATGAAACGCTTGGCGAGGTCTAGGATGGTCGCACCAACTATCATAGGTTTATCCCACAATATTTTTGTTACTGAAAAGCTAATTGTGGCTAATTGATCGTCAATGATTTGAAAGCTTTTCATTGTGCTCAGAGCTGTTTTTTGTAAAAGTTCTCTCTCATTCCTTACAATCTCCAGCTTCTTTCTTCCTAACTTAGACTCCATTGTCTTACCGAAAGCTGAATTAACAATTAGCTTGTAGAAGTTCTCCTGGAATTTATTTACCGCGGCTTTTCGTAGGCGGGTGTTGAGGTCGACAAAGGCTGCCATCCAGTGACTTTGGCGGAACTGAAGAACTTTTCCGAGGTGAGTTATTTTCATTCCTAGCTCATGGTACAATTTTAGGGTAAGGTAGTGCAAAACATAACCTTCTTTAGGATGCAAGGTCTGTAGAAGCTTTGGCACTTTTGGCAGTGTGGTGATTCCCAATTTTCCCAACATGTCGACTTGCTCGTTGCTCATTGCACCGATGTCCACTACTTCACGAGAGGGGGCAAGGGGGTAATCAGCAAAGAAGTCGTGAAGCTCTTCGGGTATGGTTAAATTGACTTCAACTATATAACCCCATTCTGATGTTTCGCTGGTGAGCAGTATGTCTGCCAGACTTTTTTCAACTATTGAAAAATCGTTTAAGGGCAAAGGGCAGTGTTTCATTATCCCCCCGTACAAATTGTTTGCATCAATATTGAGGATGTAGCTTGATGGTTCTGAGGGCGAAAAATCGTCGAGGTATTTATTGTTTGCTTTGTAAAATCGGCGCGCGTAAATCGACGACATGCCTCCTCGTATCATTCGCTGCACAAGGTCTAGATGTTCACGGTCCGTTAAGAGTTTCAGTTCGGGCTTACAAACTTTTAGAAAGGCGTCCCCGGAAAGGTTACTTGCCGTGAAGTAACAGGCGCAATCCAGCCCGTATGTTTGATAGCAAACTTCACGAAAAGCTTCGAAAACGGAAGCAAGCAATAGCACATCTGTAGTCAAGTACAAGTCGTGGTAATCACCAAGTGAGCCACACTTCAGTTCGGTGAAAACTTTAAGGGCATGATTGTACTCGCTTCTTGAAACACTCACATCCCCTCCTGTTAGACTATTTTTCCACATTGCTCGTGGGGGAAGGCGAGTTTCTCGGAATTTTTCGAATGAGTTGAAGTATGAGTAGGGGTAATGCCCTTTCTGTTTCAACAGACTGACTTTTTCACGTGAGTGGCCGAGTTTTTCAAAATAGTTCTCCAGCAGAAAAAACTTTTCGTTGGGCAAATTATCGACAAGTTTTGCCAACGATGCCAGCATGAACCTATACGAATCGATGAATCTCAGATTTTCGTAGAGTTTTTTGATTTTTCCGTTTTTGTCCGTGTACGTTTTTATGTAGACTGAGATTGTCAAGGATATATATTTTTCTTCAGATGCGGGTATTACGGAAAAAGTGTTTTCCGAATCGCTTTTTGCCAGCGCTTTGATTATAAAGTGTAAATCATAATTTGACAAATTATGAGCTACCACTGGAATGTAATTTGTTGTTTTTCTATTAACGTTACACTCATTGTGTGCCCAACCCAGAAACTTGTTGGTGTAATGGCAATGATCAAGTACCACTTGATCATTGTCGGAAAAATCATTCTCGCATATCCAACAAATTGTAGCATCTTCCCGTTCCTGGTCTGTTATACCAGTGAAAGTGTAATATTTCCTTTTTTCTACGTAAATTTGTCTCGCTAACGATTCAAGGGAGCTAATTAGCTCTTCCATCACATTCGGTCCTCTTTTAAGCTCAAACTTTAACAGGTCTTTTTTCCCAAATTCGATTACTGCTAACGCGTAGCCGCACGGTTGATGGATTTCAATTGTTTGCGTGCTAGATTTTCGCGGATCAGGTTGCGGTCCGTATACTGGTAAGAGCAGTGACTCCAAATCAAAGTAGATTACTCTGGGTACGTACCAACGAGCTGTTAAGTTTTTGAACTTGTGGTCATCTTTTCCCGGCTTGGGCATTGTTATGACGACATCTTCGTCTTGGTAGCACAGTTCTTGATGTCTTCTCAAAGTTTCGAATGAAGCGCATGTGTGGAAACATTTGCGACAAATCTCAGATTGAAATCGGTGCACTTTGTGCCGCACGTACTCGACCAGTTTCTGGAGATCACTTATCAACACATAGTGATATTTTGATCCATCTGTCAGCAGCAACAAGTCCACAATCAGGCTAGTAGTGAATCTGCTCGATACTCTTATGGGCAACAATTCGCCATCGTTGTACCTGAACAGAAAAATAATTTTTATACCTAGGTTTGAAATGAAATAAAAAGGGTGTTTGAATAGGTGAAGAACATTATTGAAGGAATTTTAAAATTTTTAGAAGGAAATTAGAATTTGCTTACCGGAAGACGTTGATTTGACAATTGTTCAACTTTTCAAATCTGTCCATATCCATCAGACCCATTGGCATTTCGTATTCCCCATTGATTTTCACAATTCCTTCTTTGTCGAGATTGTAGGTTGAGACTTTGTTTTTCTCCAGCCACCGTCTAGATGTGGGGTAGAGGGCCGGCTGATTCACATTGTGATATGCGGCAACAAAGGAGTAGAGAAAGCAACGGTCATCATCTTTAGTGTTGATATTTGTGAGCAGAGTAGATGCTGCGCTGAGTGCATCAGGTAGCTCGAGGTAGGATCCTGCTCTTATTGGTGAGAAGGCCGCGAAACTGATTTGCAATTTTTCAATTCTGTCAATAATCCATCCGCTACCATGAGAAGAGAACGAATTGACTTGGTCGACCATATGTTCAATCAGTTCCAAGAATTGAACCCCAGCTATTCCCTCGAAGTACACTGTCAATGTCTTAGTGTTCAGAAACAGCATGGTCCTTTCGAAGTTTCCACTGTCCCCGTCTTGCACAGTGGGAATTTTGATCATTCCCACTTCCACATGGAATTGCACCTTGTTCGGACCCTCTTTGACCCTTTCCAGTATAAGAGCATCTATTTCCTCCTTGTTTTGCATCATGACTTGAAGCAAATCCATTTCTTTTTCACCAACTTTGAGATCGTATCGACGCAATTTGCCTCTGAACGCGCTTTCCGTTGGGGCAGCGGAAGACGTCGTCTCAATGCCGTCCCAAACAGGCAATGCGTGCTTCTTCAGCAAGTGTTGTCCATAGCTTTCCGCGGTGAGAAATATTGTATGGCAATAGATACAATGACTATTCGAAGTCATGTCATGTACCAGCTCGACGTGCTCTCGGGCTTCCGACAAACTCTCGAATGACTCTAGACACTCATCGCAAACAGTTTGAGGAGGAGGGGGAGGAAGGATCTTGTGAACTTTTTGCTCATGTCTTCTCAAGTTCCTTTTAGAGCTCAGTATTTTTCCGCACTGCTGGCAAGGAACAGGTGTCGCGATAGAAGTAGAGTTCGGCATTGTTTGTTGAAGTTACTGAAGTAATTCAGGAAAATTTCAAGAAAATTTAGGAGAATTTCAAGTAGAACTGGTTATGGAAAAGCAAAAGCGAGAAGTGACTAGCACCAAAAAACTTTGCGGGTAAGGGCAAGTAGAAGCCATTAACGAGAGTTATACTTCGCCGTCTTGGCAATAAGTCTTTTCCTTTCCAAAAACAGGGTTTATTCTAGCTTTAAGCTCTATATGTCTCATCACTCTGCTCAAGTGGAGGGGTTTTGTATACTAAAAACTGATTCATTTACAGCCTCAAACTTTTGCTGTTAATTTTAAGGGTTAGCGATAAAATTTTGGCTTTTTTTAGGCGACTGGTTTAGACTTTCAATTAACATTTCAGCACTAAATTACAAAATTTAATGCTTAGAATGATTCAGATAGAGCCTAAAACTTTTTCTGACTAATTTTAACCGTGAAACAGTAATTTCCTAATGATTTCAAGCCCACTTCTTGGTTTGCGTAAATAGGTATAATAAAAAGTAGATTTATGAGATAAAAGTATTCAGAAAGTAAAGCCCTCAACTAACTAATTAAGTTGAAAAAATAGTAAACTTAAAAAATGAAAATTTTGCAAATTTGACACCTTGATAGTTACCGATGCATGATAAGCATAGATTGTCATTTGAATGTGTAAAAGATATCGGAATCAAAGTTTCCTTCATGTCATTCGGTGTCCCGTGAAACATTTCATATCATGTCCTTCGAAATATTAAGGCATGGCCGTTTGGTTTAAGGGGCAATAGCTAACCCGGCGTTGCTCGTCGCTACGCTCCTCGGGAACGCCTCCCGTTCTGTAATTTCAAGTGAAATTTTTTTTTTCAAAATAAAGGAAAACCTCAAACTTTTTATGTTGTGAAAAAAGGAAAAGTAATGTTTAAAAAAGTGTCTTTTAAATCTATCAACAAAAAAACCAGTAAGTTTTGTGGGACCTCGAGCACAGTTCTACTGGTCAAGTTCGAAATTTAAAAAACATAATTTTTTAACTTCTTTTTTCCTTCATTTTTAGCTTGAATTATTCGTTCGTTTTAAATTCAAGTGAATGTGGTTTGAAATTTTTAGGAGCTATCTGATACGTAATTAGGACAAGCGTAGAAATTCAAAAAAAAAACAATTATAACCCAATCAATGAGAGTAGACGCCTGAAAAGTTGTGATTTTTTGAGAAAATCTGATTTTTGTGAAAATATTGAAAAAAAAAAATTGGGAAAAATTTTTTTTTCTCTCCAAATCCATTGAAACTACCCTCAATCAATTTGCCATGAATTTCTGAGCAGGGTTAAGGGTCATGTTCATTTTTCGAAAAAAAAAACATAATTTTTTTTTTTTCACATTTTTACCAAAAAATTGTCCGTTTTTCACCCAAAACATGTATATGAATGTAATATAATGCAGATTTATGGCTTAAAACACTCTCTGTTACTTTGCGTAAGACCTGGCTAACCCCACCGGGCACAAAGTATGATGAGAGAGAGAGGACAGAGAGTGTTTGATAAAAAAGCCAAATAAATATGGTTGGACTACCAACAAGAAAATGTTGGACCCTTCCATATTTATCTTTCTTTTGAAAAGAAAGCAATATCCCGAAAAGGATATTCCAAATGGGGTTCACTAGTGAGCAAGTGTATTTATCTCTCTCTCTCTCTCTCTCTCTCATTCTTTCTCAAACAACAATTTTAGCGTAAAATTATTCTCGATTTCTGATTTTTTTCTAGTTTTTCTCTAAGATTTTGCTGAAAACTTTACGGGGCAAACTTTAATTGATCTATTAAGCAAAATAAAAACTGAGACAAAAAATATACACACAGTAATGTTAAAACAGCTTAGAAGTCAAATCAAACAAAAATGAAAATATAAAACCTTGGAATAATATTTGAAACAAAAGAAGGAAAGTTTTTTGTTTAAGTTATTAGAAACCTCGAAACTGTAGTTTTCTCTTTTTTGGCGCATAGCAAGCTGCATTTGGAGGAGTGCCTTGAATGAGATCTGGGGTGACTAGATCAATTGTCTCCGCACTAGATGAAACCCGAGCATCCGAATAGGAAGTTGATTGTTCTGGAGTTGAAACTGGTCCCCTAACAAACGACTCGGGAGACATTGCTGTCGGAATATCCCAGTACGCTTCGCGCTCTGCATAGTCACGAATACATCCCTCCTGATTTTCATACAACGGCATTGACTCGCAGTCATACGCGAAGAGAATTTTTCTTGGAGACTGCTCGAGCGAGGTTGTGTCGTTTATCTCCGTCTTTTCTAATGCCGGATAGCTCTCGTGAATAGTGCAACTCTCGTACATTCGTTTTCGATTCTGTCTAAGTAGATCGATGTGATCAAGGAGGTAGTTTGGTAGCATGATATGACTTTTTGTAGTCCATTCCTCGTTTTGATTCTCGTCGTTTTTTCGGGGAGCCAAGTCATTGAACGGACTTGCTGTAGACGGAGAGACTCTCTCTTTCTGTTGATGGATGACTGCAATCGACTCTCTCGTGTATGTTTGGTAGATAATGGTTCTTTCTCGATCAGACACTGAGATTATTTGTAAAGGACTAGTCATGACTTGAAGAGGTTTAAAGTTTTGTTAAAATGAAATGACTGAACTACCGAAATGAAATTGAGAGAATGAAAAGTATGAAAAGTTTATTAATGAAAATGAGATCAGGAAAGGGGTGGCATAGTTCAATTAGGTCAAAGCTAATAACTTTTTAGGCGAGGCTATCAAATTTTATTCATTCTTTTAAGCATGACGCCTGAGGTCATGTTAGGAATGAATGAAAACCCGATTTTTTAGATTTATGTGACAGCTTTATTATAGTGGTTACGGGCGAAAGCACTCAAAATCAAGTTTTCATGATAGTTTGCCAGACATTCATTGTTATGCTGTTAGAAATTCATTACCATGATTCATAACAGTCATTAAAATAACCGTCACAATAAATAACACTAGAAGATTTTTAGAGTATAGCCGGGGGAAAAAGTAACTAAATACCCATATAAAAAGAGGTTTATCGTTAAAGAAATTATATCCTTGGTGATTAAGTCTTATCAATATGGCTTAGGGCGCTCGTAAACTTTATCACCTAAATTTTTACTTTGGAGCGCATGATCTGTCTCGTATACTGTGATCAGTCGTTCTTCAACGTTCCACACTAAAAACCAGTTGGTTGTTATTCATTTATAATGTACGCTTCTCTTGACACGGATGTAGACTATTTCGATGATTTTAGGGATATATCTTCGAATGATAAACGTTTAGTTAGAGTCGGTGCAAAAACATTTGCACAGACCGGTACTTACATAACTATCAAATTGTACAAAAAAGACGAAGAGGGAACTTTTAAGTATCGACAAGGAATAACTTTGTCAACTGGTGAATTCGAGTCCTTGGCGGACAATTACACAAAAATTAAAAGGTTGACGAAAGCAAAAAACTGCGACGTGACTGAAAAACTTAGAAAAAGCGAAACAAATCTAAAAAATCTTCATGCTCTGAAAAGGAATGCGAAAGTGAAAACGATGATAACTGTCGGGTTGTGTAACATTATCAACTCGTTA